>NW_027527824.1:6522306-6538827 GCF_008692635.1 Crocuta crocuta | reverse complement strand
TTGAAGGGGGAGAAATGTGGGGGGGGGGGGGGAGACACAGAATCCAAAGCAGACTCCAGGCTCCATGCTGTCAGCACAGAGCCTGATGTAAGATCACGACCTGAGCAGAAGTCAGACATTAACCGACGGAGCCACCCAGGCGCCCGAAGACAGTTTCTCTCTTACAGCACAGCATAAAGCAGGAATACCAGCCTAACTGTGCCAATTCCCTTTGCCCTCAGGTCCCAGGATGAGCAGGCCCCAGTGGAGGCTGTACGGCCAGTGGGGTGTGCCATGACTGAGAACTGCAGGGCTAAAGGTTCAGAGGGTTTTTTTAAAGATTTTATTTTCAGGTAATCTCTACTCCCAACATGGGGCTTGAACTCACAGTCCTGAGATCCAGAGTCACAGTCTTCCAGCTACGCTAGCCAGGCACCTGGGTTCAGCAGTGTTCCAGTAAGCAGCAGAGAACCACTCCCCCTCCTTTAGAGGGGAGGGTGCACAGGTGAACAAGCAGACAGTGGTCATACCATGGTCACCTTGACCTACTTAGGTGCTCACATGACTATTGAAACTGTCCAGCATCAGAGGATATTAAGTCTTACAGTTTGGTACCCTTTGCAGGGACATTCAGGGTCCATATGCACTGCCTCTCCCAACAGGAAGGATTACATGGGGTTTTTTTGTTTTTTTTTTTTGAGAGAGAGAGAGAGGGAGCAAGCGATCAAGGGACAGAGAGAGAGAAAAATCCCACGAGGGGCAGAGAGACAGAGAGAGGGAGAGGAGAAAGAGAGAGAGAGAGAAGTGGGGCTCACTCAAAACAGGGCTCATGTTCACCCGAATGAGGGGTCAAGCTCACCTGAAGCGGTGCTTGAGCTCACTTCACGTGAGACTCAAACTCATGAACCATAAGATCATGACCTGAGTCAAAGTCAGATACTTAACCAAGTGAGCCACCCAGGTGTCCTAAATGGGCTTTTAAAGACATAAACAGAGGTAAAAGACATAATGAGATTAGTTCTAATAGATTCAAGACAGACAGAAGTTCAAGTCTGTTGGGGCACCTGGGTGGCTCAGTCAGTTAAATGTCCGGCTCTTGGTTTTGGCCTAGGTCATGGTCTCACAGTTCCTGGGTTCAAACCCCAAGTCAGAGCCTGCTTGGAGTTCTTGCTTCCTCTTTCTCTGCCTCTCCCCCACTTGCATGCACTGTCTCTCTAAGTAAATAAATAAATAGGTAGATAAAGAAACTTAAAAATTTTTCTGTAGTAGCCAGATGGCCCCTTTTCCACCTGCATGAAGATAGAAAATCCATACAATTTGACCATAATCTTAACTCATGAGCCTTGATACATATGTACTACTAACATTGGTCCATGTAGGGTCTTAACTATTACTTGTTTATTTAACTATTTACATAAGTGAACTTATTGCCTAACTTAAAAAGTGGAACTTTGCCAATAATTTACATCTATTTGCTTCTTCCTTGTCCTCTTCCCTTGCCCACTCTCATTTTACATTTTCTCATGTTGTTTACGTGTGAAAAAACATATCACTCATGACACTATCCACTTGTCAAAACCAACAGGACTTTATAACACAAACAGTGCATCTTAATGTATGCAAATTTAAAAAAATAACTAGGAGGACAGAAGATCTTGGGATGATATGCGGGCTGTGACAAAATAATCTAGCTATATTATAAGTGACATAATTTTACAGAACGGGGTGTGGGAAAAGGTGTTGACTTAAGCCACTTTGGGGACTCTAGACCATAAGACTAAATACAAAAGGAACTATACATAAACTTTGCACTACTCTAAATTCTGAAACTACAAGTATACTGGGAATGAACAAATAAGTATGTGGATGGCAGAGGGTGGGAGCCAGGTTTCTTACTGTCAGAGAGAGTAGCTACGGAGAAGAAAGGAGAGCAAAGTAGAACGTACCATATAGGAGCGCCTGGGTGGCTCAGTCAGTTAAGCATCTGTCTCGATTTCAGCTCAGGTCATGATCTCACAGTTCGTGGGTTTGAGCCCTGCATGGGGCTCTGCACTGACAGTGTGGGGCCTGCTTGGGATTCTCTCTCTCCTTCTCTCTTTGCCCCTCTCTCTCTCTCAAAATAAATAAACTTTAAAAAATAAAAAAGAATATAACCTGGCATTGTGGGATCTCAATAAACATTAAAAAATGTACCATATGGCGCTGGGTTACAGCAGGAGATATCCATGTGAACTTACGTTTGGCTTAATACAGATACTGATAGATATGTGGAGAGATAATTATCCTCTGTGTGTATACACGTCAGTATAGATTTGTTTATTTCCCAGCTCTGTCCTTTGAGAGGCCTCCAGGTCAGTGACACTCACTAGTAGCAATGAGGGCACCCAGCACTTGGTTGTCTTAACCTTATAGATTCTCTTCCCTTCATGATACTATCTTGCAGGTATGACAAAATCCACATTTTTTCCATGGAAAAATGTTTTCTTGTTTTGTTCTCTGCCTTCAGTATTCAAGGCTTTTCTCAGATATCTGATAATATTGGCTGCCTGCTCTACTCCTGGTTAAAAGTGGGGGACTAGGGGCACCGGGGTGGCTCAGTTGGTTAAGCATCCGACTCTTGGTTTCAGCTCAGGTCATGATCTCATGATTCCTGGGATCAAGCCCCGCACTGGGCTCTGGGCTGACAGCACAGAGCCAGCTTGGGATTCTCTCTCCCTCTCTCTTCCCCTCCCCTGCTAATGATTGCTTGCTTGCTCTCCTGCACTCACGCTCTCTCTCTCTCTTAAAATAAACAAATAAACATTAAAAAAAAAAAGAGTGGGGAACTAAAGAGCTGTTGAAATCTCTGAGCACATCTATGGGACTTGTTGACTTTAAGCCTCACAATAGGAGTGATTTGCATTGGTCACTTGCTGGGAATAAGATTCCCCAGAGAAATCTTTTTCAGTTGCCTGCCTGGACGGTAAAGGGAGCCAAGCAGGAAAAAGGATTAGGAGGTCTGTGCATTTAGCATTAAGTATACGAACGGTCACTGCACCCTCCTGTTTCACAGTGCCTGCCATCCTCTACAAGATACCATTTCACATCTATGAGAATGATTATCAAAAGAGTGGTACCTGGGTGGCTCAGTCGGTGTCCAACTTCGGCTCAGGTCATGATCTCACAGTTCATGAGTTTGAGCCCCACGTCGGGCTCTGTGCTGACATTGCAGAGCCTGGAGCCTGCTTTGGATTCTGCGTCTCCCTCTCTGTCAGGTTGCAATGAAATCAATGCTCAACCGCTGCCTTGGAAGAGAATCTTAAATTAGGTCTGAAAAGTTGCATTCCAAGAACTCAATTTAAGTCCATTAAAACCTGCTTATTGAACAACCGACTGGCTTAAGGCAGCACCCTGGTGCAGCTAGCTGGAGGCGACTCTCAGCAGGGTTCTGTGAGAGAATTACTTGTCCACTATTAAGCTAGCTGTTTGCAAAACCTTGGGTCTCAGGACTCCTTCTCTTAAAAATTATTGAGACCAGGGATGCCTGGGTGGCTCAGTCAGTTAAGCTTCCAACTTCAGTTTAGGTCATGATCTCATAGTTCGTGGGTTTGAGCCCTGCATCAGGCTGACAGCTCAGAGCCTGGAGCCTGCTGCCAATTCTGTGTCTCCCTCTCTCTCTGCTCCTCCCCCATTGATGCTCTCTCTCTCAAAATTAAATGTCAGTTAAAAAAAATTTCTTTAAGTTAAAGAAAAAAAAAAGAATGTACAGAGGCTTCCGGTTACCTACCTGAGTAACCCACTTTCCCTCTTCTTTTCAAGCCTCTGCTTAGTTTGATGGCACTCTTCCGCTCCCCTCTGCCCAGTACTTTTGAAAAGCTTTTCTCATCTCATACAGGGGTCATGACTATTCCACTTCGGTAGTTTGAAGTTTAAATAACATATGTTTTGAATTCAGAGAGAACTGGCTCTGACTTCCAGGTCCGCCACTCTGCGGTGTGGTGCTTGGTAACTAACCTGCCTTCTTTCAGCTTTAGTGTGAGAGTGAGGCTGGTCTTAGGTGACTCAGGCCCAACTTATGCTCCTCTGGGGTGACTCACTCTGAGACAGAGAGGTCCCATGTCACTGGGAAATTATTACTTACTAGTTTTTACAACACTTGTGTACAGAGAACTCACGCTCTAGGTTAGACAATGTGAAGAAAGTAAAGTTGATTTGGGCATGGTCCCAATCTGGCAACGGAGTCAGCTAACGTGAGGTCACTACAAAAATATTTTAGTCTGAAGAGATCTTAAGCAAGGGAGATTTTTCTCCTGCTGCCTTTTCTGCTTCGAGTCTTTAATTGTAGCACACTCCCTACCTCTCGCCTTTACCTTGCCTGCTTCACACTCCTTTTCATTCTCTAAGATTCAGTTCAGATGTAGAATGCTTCCTCCTCCCCTCCCCCACACCTTAACATCACATAACTAAAGTCCTATTGATACTAGTCCTTTTATTCAGCACATCATGTTCAACTATCAGGGAAACACAAGGCATACTGAAAAGGCGAAAAACAGTTTCAAGAGACAGCCCAAGCATAGGCTAAGGGCTCAAGTGGATAAAGTAAATGCCGTGCAAGAACAGATAGGTAACGTAAGCGGAGAGATGGAAATCCTAAGAAAGAATCAAAAAGAAACACTAGAGATTGAAAACACTTCAACAAAAATCAAGACTGCTTTCAATGGGCTTATTAATAGACTGAACACAGCTGAGGAAAGAATCTGAGTTTGAGGATTTTTTGACTGATACCTCCAAAACTGAAATGCAAGAGAACAAAGAATGGAAACAAAAAATAAAACAGAATCCCAGGTCTGTGGGACAACTACGAAATGTGTAATACACACATAACGTATTAGAGGGAGAAGAGAGAAAGGAACAAAAGAAATGTTTAAAACAATAATGACTGAGAATTTCTCCAATTTACTGTCAAACATCAAACAACAAACCCAGGAAACTCAGAACAGCAAGCAGGATAAATGCCAAAAAACTACATCTAGGCATATAATTTTCACACTATAGAAAATCGGAGGTAAAGAAAAATGCAAAGCTGGGGGCATCTGGGTGGCTCAGTTGGTTAAGCATCCAGCTCTTGATTTTTGGCTCAAGTCATGATCTCTTGGTTCGTGAAATCAAGCCCTGCGTTGAGTTCCGCGTTGACAGTGTAGAGCCTGCTTGGGCTTCTCTCTCTCTCCCTCTGACTCTGCCTTTCCCCTGCTTGTTCACTCTGTCTCAAAATAAATAAATAAACTTTTTTAAAAAAGGAAAAAAACATGCAAAGCTGTAAAGCTACAAGGTAAAATAGGAGACAACCCAGATGATCTTGAGCATGTTGATAACTTATTAGATACAACATCAGAGGCATGAAACAGAAGGCAAACAGGCATAGGAAAAATGCACCATCATATGCTATCGGAGAAATGCAAATGAAAAGAATGACCTTTTACCATACACCTATTAGAATAAAAATCCAGAACAGAGACATCACCAAATGTTAAATGCTGGGAAGGATGTGGAGCAACAGGAAGTCTCATCCATTGCTGTTGGAAACACAAAATGGTACAGCCACATTGGAAGACACTTTGATAGGTCTTTTGTTGTCTTTTTTGGTTTGGGAGTTCGTACGCTTGGTTTTGTTTTACAAAACTTTACCATACATTACATTCTTTAATATTTACCCAAATGAGTTGAAAACTCATGTCCACATGAAGACCTGCACATGGATGTTTACAGCAGCTGTATTCATTGTTGCCAAAACCTGTAAGCAACCAAGATGTCCTCTGGTTCGTGAATGGATAAATAAACTGTGGTATACCCAGACAATGGAATATTATTCAGCACTAAAAAGAAAGGAGCTATTAAGCCATGAAAAGACATGGAGAAAACTTAGATGCATATTACTAAGTGAAAGAAGCTAATCTGAGAAGGCTACATACTATATGACATTTAGAAAATGTATAACTATGGAGGCAGTAAAAAAAGAAATCAGTGGTTGCCATGGCTTGGGGATAGAGGTAGGCATGAATAGAAGGAGCACCGAGGATTTTGAGGGCAGTGAAAGTACTCTGCAATACTGTGATGATAGATACATGTTATACATGTACCGTCAGTGTTCAACCCCAACAGTGAATCCTAGTGTAAACTATGGACTTTGAGTGATGACGAGGTGTCAGTAAAGCTTCAGGAATTGTCACAAATGTAGCATTCTGGTGGGGGGTGTTAGTAACGGGGAGGCTGTGTATGTGTAGGGGCAGGAGGTATATGGGAAATNACATTAAGGACCAGAGTTAAGACCTATTCTCAAAATATTCCAAAAAAAAAAAAAAAAAAAAAAAGATTCAGTTCAGGCATCACTTTCTCCTAGAAGTCTTTTTTGTTGCTGCTGTTACTACCCCACCTCCAGGTTGGGCAAATACTCCTCCTTTTCATTTCTCACAGTACTCAATGTTCTCCTCTACCATTGCATATTATATTAGAATCATTTGTCCTTATGTCTGTATCTACAACTAGACTGTGAGTTCCTTTAGGGATGGGACATTATCTGGCTCATCTTTTCTCCCCATGGTTTAGTAGAGTGTGTGGCACATAGTAAGAATTCAATAAATATATAGCTTGAAATGAAAAGAAATTTAATGTCAATTACTTGGACGTTGCCTTTAAGAGTATCCAGCTTTTACCAATCCCTCTCAAAATAACGCCAGCATTTTTCACAGAACAAATAATCCTAAAATTTGTATGGAACCAGAAAAGATCCTGAATAGCCAAAGCAATCCTGAAAAAAGAAAACCAAACCTGGAGGCATCACAATCCTGGACTTCAAGCTGTATTGGAAAGCTGTAACCATCAATACAGTATGGTACTGGCACAAAAAACAGACACTCAGGTCAATAAAATAGAATAGAGAAAGCAGAAATGGACCCACAAACGAATGGCCAACTAATCTCTGACAGAGCAGAAAAGAATATCCAATGAAATAAAGACAGCCTTTTCAGCAAGCAGTGCTGGGAAAACTGGACAGCGACATGCAGAAAAATGAACCTGGACCACTTTCTTACACTATACACAACAATGAAGTCAAAATGGATGAAAGGCCTAAACATAAGTGAGGAAGCCACCAAAATCCTAGAGGAGAAAGCAGGCAAAAACGTCTTTGACCTCGCCCGCAGCAACTTCTTACTCAACACATCTCTGGAGGCAAGGGAAACAAAAGTAAAAATGAACTATTGGGACCTTACCAAAATAAAATCTTCTGCATAGTGAAGGAAACAATCAGCAAAACTAAAAGGCAACTGACAGAATGGGAGAAGATATTTGGAAACGATGTATCTGATAAAGGGTTAGTATCCAAAACATATAAAGAACTTATCAAACTCAACACCCATAAAACAAATATTCCAGTGAAGAAATGGGCAAAAGACATGAATAGACATTACACCAAAGAAGACATCCAGATAGCCAACCGACACATGGATAAATGCTCAACGTCACTCATCATCAGAGAAATACAAACCAAAACCACAATGGGATACCGCCTCACACCAGTCAGAATGGCTAACATCAACAACTCAAGCAACAACAGATGTTGGCGAAGATGCAGAGAAAGAGAAACACTTTTCCATTGCTGGTGTGAATGAAAATTGGTACAGCCAATCTGGAAGACAATATGGAGGTTCCTCAAAAAACTAAAAATAGAACTATCTTACAACCCAGCAATTGCACTACTAGGTATTTCCCCAAGGGATTCAGGTGTGCTGTTTCAAAGAGACATATGTGCCCTAATGTTTATTGCAGCACTATCGACAATAGCCAAAGTATGGAAAGAGCCCAAATGTCCATCGATGGAGGAATGGATAAAGAAGATGTGATAAATACACAATAGAATATTACTTGGCAATCAAAAAGAATGAAATCTTGCCACTTGCAACTACATGGATGGAACTAGAGGGTGCTATGCTAAGCGAAATTAGTCAGAGAAACAAATATCATATGACTTCACTCATATGTGGAATTTAAGATACAAAACAGATGAACATAATAGAAGAGAAGCAAAAATAATATAAAAACAGGGAGGGGTACAAAATATAAAAGACTCTTAAATATGGAGAAGAAACAGAGGGTTGCTAGAGGGGTTGTGGCAGGGGAGATGGGCTAAATAAGTAAGGGGCATTAAGGACTCTACTCCTGAAATCATTGTTGCACTATATGCTAACTAACTTGGATGTTAATTTTAAAATAAATAAATTAAAACAACCCCCCCCCAAAAAAACAAAACAAAACAAAAAAAGGGTATCCAGCTTTTGGGGCACCAGGGTGGCTCAGTCATTAAGCATCTGACTTCGGCTCAAGTCATGATCTCACAGTTCCTGAGTTCAAGTCCCACAAGAGGTGAGCTTGAGCTCTGCTTTGGGTAAAAACATGAGCTCTCCTTTGAGTGAGCCCCTCTTCTCTCTCTCTCCCTCTCTCTCTCTCTCTGTCCCTTACTCACTTGCATGCTCTCCCCCCCCCGCCAAAAAAAGTATCCAGATTAAAAAAAAAGTGGTTTTTTTGAGAGAGAGGGAGCGAGTGAGTGGGGGAGAGAAGCAGAGAGAGAGAGATTGAGAGAGAGCGTGAATCTTAATCGGGCTCCAGATCCCATGGCCCTGGGATCATGACCTGAGACAAAATCAAGAGTCAGATGCTCAACTGACTGAGCTACTCAGGCACCCATAAGAGCGTCCAGGTTTTGTTTTTGTTTTTGTTTGTTTTTGTTTTTACAAATAGTTTATTGTCAAGTTGGTTTCCATATAACACCCAGTGCTCATCCCCATAAGTGCCCTCCTCCATGCCCTTCCCCCCTCTCCTCCCCCACACCTATCAGTCCTCAGTTTGTTCTCAGCATTCAAGAATCTCTCATGGTTTGCCTCTTTCCCTCTCCCCCACTATTTCCCCCCTTCTTCTCCCCCACAGTCCTCCGTTAAGTTCCTCCTAATCCTCCTATACGTGAAAACATATGATATTTGTCCTTCTCTGCCTGATTTATTTCACTCAGCATAACACCCTCAACGTCTATCCATGTTGCTACACATGGCCAGATTTCATTCTTTCTCATTGCCATGGAGTATTCCATGGTATAGATGAACCACATCTTCTTGATCCATTCGTCCGTTGATGGACACTTAGGCTCTTTCCATGTTTTGGCTATTGTTGAGAGTGCTGCTATGAACATTGGGGTACATGTGAAAAGCGTCCAGCTTTTAAAGCATATGAGAAGATGCAAGACACTATCATCCAGAATTAAGCTGAACAATGCCAGATGAACTCCTGAGTTTCACCTTCCCACACTGCATTGCCAGTCTTTTAGGATTCCTGTTGCTGAGTCCTATTCCTGACTTCAATTCCAGCATCTCCCCTCAGCTTTTATGCTCTCTTTTCTTGAGGCCTGAAAATCGACCTTGACTCTATTCATCCATCATTTACCAAATAATATTTATTATGTCAGGCACTTTCTGGCACTGGGGTTATAAGGAGAAATGAGACAATGCTCCTGGCCTAGAACTCGTATTGAATTAAGGAAAGAGGCTTGTAACAAAGGGTTAAAAGAGGGAGCTGCACATTACGGTAGAAATATCCATGTTCTCTTGGCATTCAGAATTTGGGCTTTTATCTTGAGAGAGAGCCTGAAAATCCATGATATACAGATTTGTAATTTTAATAAGGTGTAAATTTGAATGGAACTATCTTCAAGGTTGATGAGCAATGAAAACAAAGCACTTAGCCGGAAAGCTGGAAAGCTAGGCCCAGATGCTTAGATAGGGTGTGCATTTCAGCCTGGCATTGGGGTCCCTCACCCCTCCTTAAACATTGTGTTATAGAGATTAAGTGATTACTTAAAATCTTCAAGGGGGCTCCTGGGTGGCTCAGTCAGTTGAGCATCTGACTCTTGGTTTTAGCTCATATCAGGAATGTGCCTGGGACTCTCTCTCTCTCCCTCCCACTCTGTCCATTACCTGCTTGTGCTCTTCTTCTCCCTCTCTCAAAATAAATAAATAAATAAGAACTTAGAAAAAATCTTCAAGAACCCTTCATCAGAAAATTATATACTATTACGGGGTTCTCAAAAATGGAGAGTTCTCAAAAATCAAGAAAATTTTCTCAGGAATGTCAAGGATATATTTTATATACTTAAGGATAAACATCAAATACATGAATCTGCACCCTACAAGCTACAAAATATTGCCGAGAGAAATTTAAGAAGAATTAAAATAATGGCACAGTAAACAATATTCATCCATCAGGGGCACCTGGCTGACTGTTAGTTAAGCGTCTGACTTTGGCTCAGGTCATGATCTCACAGTTCATGGGTTTGAGCCCCACATAGGGCTCTGCGCTGACAGTGCAAAGCCTTTTTGGGATTCTCTCTCTCTCTCTCTCTCTCTCTCTTTCTCTCTCTCTCTCTCTCCCCCTCTGTTCCTCCCTGACTCATACTCTTTCTCTCTCTCTCTCAAAACAAATAAATAAACTTAAAAAATTCATCGGGGCGCCTGGGTGGCTCAGTTAGTTAAGCGTATGACTTCAGCTCAGGTCATGATCTCAAGGTTCATGGGCTTGAGCCCCTGCTTCGGGCTCTGTGCTGATAGCTCAGAGCCTGGAGTCTGCTTCAGCTTCTGTGTCTCCCTCTCTTTGCTTCTCTCTCTCAAAAATAAACATTAGACAAAAATTATTTTTTAATTCATCAATCAGAAAGCTCATTGTTGTCAAGGACTTAATTCCCCAACCTGATATACAGGTTCAATTCACCTCCATCAGAATTTCAAAAGACCTTTTGTAGAAATCAGTGATCTCATTCTAAAATGTATATGGACATCTGCGTACCTGGGTAGTTCAGTCTGTCAAGTGTCCAACTCATGATCTCAGCTAGGGTCTTGATCCCGAGGTTGTGGGCTTGAGCCCTGCGTTGGGCACGGAGCCTACTTAAAAAAAATTATATGGATATGCAAAAGGCCTAGAACAGTCAAAACAATTTTGAAAAAGAAGATAGTTGGAAGACTTAACACTATCTGATTTCAGGAGTTACCATATGGTTATGGCAATTAAGACAATTTGCTATTGGTGTAAAGGTAGATACACGGTAGATCGATGGAACAAAATATACAATTTGAAATTGACCCACACATAGTCAATTGTCTTCAACAAAGGGGCCAAGATAATTCAGTGGAGAAAAGTCTTTTCAACAAATAGGGCTGGAACAAATGCAAAACAGTTTTGTCTTTCACTTTACACCACACACAAAAATTACCTTTAATTTTTTATTAATGTTTATATTTGAGAGAGAGAGAATGTGAGCAGGGGAGGGCAGACAGAGACAGAGACAGAGTCAGAAGCAGGCTCCAGGCTCTGAGCTGTCAGCACAGCTTGAACTCATGAGTTGTGAGATCATGACCTTAGCCAAAGTCAGGTGCCCAATCAACTGAGCCACCCAGGTGCCCCTCAAAATTACCTTTAAAAGGGTTGCTCTCTGAAATGTAAAAGCTACTTATAAAACTTCTAGAAGAAAACAAAAGAAATTCATTGTAACCAATGGTAGGCAAATATTTCCTAAATAGGACACAAAAAGCAGAAACCATGAATGGAAAAAAAAAAGATCAATTGTATTTTATTAAAGTTAAAAACTTCTGCTCTTTGAAAGATACTATTTTAAAAATGAAAACTCCAGGGGTGCCTGGGAAGCTCAGTTGGATAAGTGTCAGACTGTGTCTCACAGTTTGTGAGTTTGAGCCCTGCATCTGGCTTTGTGCTGACAGAGTGGAGTTGGCTTTGGATTTTTCTCTCTCCCTCTCCCTCTTTTGTCTCTCCTGCACTCTCCCTCTATCTCAAAAAGAAATAAATGAATAAATAAATAAATAAATAAGAGAGTTTAAAAAAATTATAACTCTACAGTTACCTCGATGAGCACGGAGAAATGTATAGAATTGTTGAATCACTGTATTGCACACCTGAAATGAATAAAACATTGTATGTTAACTGTACTGAAATTAACATAAATAATAATAAAGAAAACTCAAGCTCTAGATTGGGAGAAAAATGTTTGAAATACATATATTATACAAAGAACTTGTATTCAGAATNGGAGGGCACTTATGGGGATGAGCACTGGGTGTTATGTGGAAACTAATTTGACAATAAACTGTAAAGAAAAAAAAATCATAATGAGATATCACAACATATCCACTATAATGGCTAACTTTTAAAAGATCGACAATACCGGGGTGCCTGGATGGCTCAGTCAGTCAAGTATCCGACTTCAGCTCAGGTCATGATCTGGCAATTTGTGAATTTGAGCCCCTGAGCCCCACATGGGGCTGTCTGCTTCACAGCACAGAGTCTACTTGGGATCCTCTGTCTCCCTCTCTCTTTGCCCCTCCCCCGCTTGCAGACGCAGGCACTTTCTCTCAAAAACAAATGAACAATAAAAGAAATTGACAATACCATGCATTGTCAAGGATCTAGAGCAACTGGAACTCTCACACACTGCTTGTGGGGGTATAAAATGGTAAACCACTTTTTTGTAAGTTTATTTCTTGCTAATTTCTATACCCAACGTGGGGCTCAAACTCACAACCCCAGGAGTAAAGTCACATGCTCTACCAACTCAGCCAGCCAGGCACTCTGGCAAACCACCTTGCAAAGCAGTTGGTCAGTTTCATAAAATGGAAATGTACTTGCCACATAACTAGCAATTCCATTCCTAGATGCTTATCCATAAAAAGTGAAAACACATATCCATACAAAGGCTTCTACATGTACCTTCATCTTAGTTTTATTCATAGTTAGCAAAACCAGAAACCAAATGTTCCTTAACAATTGACTAGATAAACAAATTGTGGAATATCCATATAACAAAATACTATTTGGCAATAAAAAGGAATGAACTACTGATACACAACACAGGTGAGTCTCAAAAATATCATGTTAAATGAAAGAAGCCAGAAACAAACCAGTGCCTACTGTATAATTCTATTTCTATGAAACTGTAGAAGAGGCAAAAAACTAATGTGGCAGGAAGCAAATCAATGTTTGGTCATGTCAAAATGACTCAGGCAACTTGAATAGGGTCTTACCTCCTAAAGATTAGGCAAATCTGGTTATTAATAAGCTTAATAATTGCAGTGGAATTGCACATCAAATGTGTTTCAATCCATGAGTTTGTAATTATATAAAACATAGTGTTTACAAAAATAGGATTATGAGAAATGAACAATTATCAGTGGTAGAAACAAAAACATTGTTATAATACTATATGTTCTTTACTGTATTTCTAACAAAATTTGGCCTGCCCCGAGATTTTAAAATTAAGAAATATTTATTGAATATATGGTTATCGAGGCAAACACATATGAGTATGTTTATTTGTGAGGTTGTAAGTAAGTGAACTTTTCTCCTGTCAAAACGTTTCTTAGTGTTGTTTTAACAATAAACAACACTTTGAAACTCTTTTATAAACCATCTGATCTTGGGTTCAACCCACAGAAATTCCCTGAATACATACCATGTGTCCATTCTCAGTCCACATAGCTTTTCTGCCCTCTTTCCACGTCTGAAATGCCAGGTCCTCTGAAACTTCCCAGTTTCATTACTGTAAGTGATGAAATGCCAAGCAGTCTCCTAAATTCCAGGCCACTTGGGTAGTATCTTGACACTGCTCATTCTCAAAGGCCTAAGTTTACGTCAGATCACTTTTACTTTTGCCCACTTCATGACTACAGTCAGTCCACAGACATTTTGTCAGGATTTATAGCTTTTCTCTCTTTAGGGTGGCATTTAATCACGAGGGAAAACACACTAAAGAATCTGAATGAGGGCACCTGGGTGGCTCTGTAGGTTGAACGTCCACTCAATTTCAGCTCAGGTCGAGACAGAGCAGTCACGAGATTGAGCCCTGTGTCTGGCTCTGAGCTGAGCACAGAGCCTGCCTGGGATTCTCTCTCCCTCTCCTTCTGCTCCTCTCCCATGTTTGTGTGCGCTCTCTCTCTCTCTCTCTCTCTTAAAAAATTAAAAAAAAAAAGAATCTGGATGGATTAATAAAACCCCTAATCATTAATAGAAAAAACAACTTGAAGTGCAAGCCCTCCTGATAGTTTTCAGTCAATCTGTCTCATAGTCAGAAAAGTTGTTTTTACCTATCACCAACTGGGACTGTGTGGAAAACACAGATTCCGAATGGGACCCTGGGGGAAGGGGAGGTTGTGTGTGGGAAGTGAGGAGTGAGATAGGATGTGTGTCACCAGAATTGTGTTCCTACACGTAACTGGGAGAAGGATGGAAATTTAGAGCTAGAAAGGACCTTAGCAATCATCTAGTCCATCTTTTTTATCTTATGGACTAAGAAACAAAGGCTTCAAGAAGTAAAATAGCAGGGGCACCTGGGTGGCTCAGTCAGTTAGGCGTTCAACTTCGGCTCAGGTCATGATCTCACGGTTCGTGGGTTCGAGCCCCACATAGGGTTCTGTGCTGGCAGCTCAGAACCTGAAGCCTGCTTCAGATTCTGTCTCCCTCTCTCTCTCTGCCCCCTCCCCAGCTCATGTTCTGTCTCTGTCTCAAAAATAAACTATAAAAAAAAAAAGAAGTAAAATAGCAGTAGCTAGGAGCAAGAAGTAGCCTGAAGCCCAGTTCATACTCCTTTCTACTATAGTGCCTGACTATTTTTGAAAAGTATTTATTTAGAGGGGCACCTGAATGGCTCAGGTTGAGCGTCCTGCTTCAGCTCAGGTCCTGATCTCACAGTTGGTGGCTTCAAGCCCCACGTTGTGCTCTGTGCTGACAGCTCAGAGCCTGGAGCCTGCTTCAGATTCTGTGTCTCTATCTCTCGCTGCCACTCCCCTGCTCGTGCTCTGTCTCTCTCTGTCTCTCAAAAGTAAATAAATGTTTAAAAAAAAAAAGAAAATGATTTATTTAGAAAACTAAAACAGACAAACTCAAGAGACAAACTCTTCATAGATTTCAAGGTTCAGTGACTGAGATTTTTGCCAAAACACTAAGCACTTCCTGAGCCACAAAGGTATTTAAATATTTGCAGAAATTCATTTACACTAGAACTGGCATTTCCTAGGGGTACACCACCCTTATTTGTTTTTTAACTAAAAAGTTGAAAACAAAAAAGTTAAAAGATAGGCCATGGGTTCCACACAGGCATAAATTCAATCCTTGATCATTCACTCCTCATTCAGTAGTATTTAAAATCTGATATGGATGAGGCGCTATGCCAGGTGCTGGGAATCCACAGGACACAGTCCCTGCTTCCTCAGAGCTTACACTCTAACAGTGAAGACAGGGTATCACAGTAATTACATTCAAGTGTGTTGAGGGTTACAACTGGGGAAATGTCAGAGTCCTTGGATTTATCCCTGGGGAAAAATTCAGGCTGTTTCTCTTCTGTTATCAATATATTTCTGGGCTGCCTCTTGAGTTCTCCAAACATGAATTCTTTTTAATAAAACATTTTAAACGACAAACGTTTACTGAATACCTACTGGTGTGCCATGCAGTCCGTGAACATCCCGCAAGAAAGGTAAATTAACAACGTAAGAATCATTCTATACAAGTACGAAATTATTTTGTATTACACATGCCTGATGAATTTAGTATCATTTGACAACACTGATGATCTGGAAAACAATTGGATTTATCTTGAAACTTCAGGCCCCCAGACTTTTTTTTTCTATTCTTAACAGGTTTTGTCCAGCAAAATGACCCACCCCGTCCCTATCATTTCAGAACGCTGCAAGGCTCTCTACCTACTACTTGGCACAGGTCTGAATGGAGTCTATCCATCCTTAAAGGGCCAGCTCAGGGCTCTTTACCAAACGTTTCCCTGCCATAAGCCTGTGTAGCTTTCGCCCCGACTCTCTACTCTTATAGATCCCGTATTTATATAGCATTTAGCATATATTCTTTTCAGTGCTGACTTTGTATATGTGTGTCATCCCCTAAACTGTATGGATTGTTAAACTAAGGGCTGTAACGCGCCATCCCCCTACGGTGTCACCTTAAGAGGCGGTCGCCCCAGATCCGTATAGACATCACAGAAATAGAAATCCCACTCATAATGTAGCAGACTGTCTCATTAACCTCGGGGCCCTATTTCCCTCTCACTTGCACCAATCTGGGTTATTCCACAGGGTGGAGAAAGAAGCCAGGCTGGCTGGGTGGGAAAGGAATGGCGTCAGTGTGAGGTCACGCCACATTGTCCCAAAAGCCATCTCCACTCCGAGGCGACATGAACACAGGATGGAGGGAATGCAGCTGGAGGAAAGATACAGGCCCACCTTGTGCAGACTACGAGCAAAAAGAGGGCAGGACGGAGAACAATGCAGGGAACCTCGCGGGGCGTGGCAGGACACCTGGGCGCTAGCGGTGAGCGCCCACAGGGAGGGAAAGCGGGCAGCCACGCCGAGGCCGCGCAGGATGAGGCGGGACTTCCGGAAGCCATTTGCTTGAGTGGCAGGGGAACCGGAAGTGGGGGCGCTGCTGCTGGTGTTGGGGCCCGAGGAGGGC
>NW_027527824.1:6509800-6522192 GCF_008692635.1 Crocuta crocuta | reverse complement strand
GGTGGCGGAGCGGCCGCCTCTCCCCGGCCCACCCCTTGCAGCAGGCCTCTCGGCACCCCAGCTCTCTGGGGCCGGAGGGGAACCGCCGCAAGCCCCATTTGTAGCAACTCTGCTGCCTCCGGTCTCAGCTGTTGCCTCTTCCCTCCATCCCCGCGCTCGAACCTCCGACCCTCCCTCCCCTCGCCTCCTGTCGGAGAGGCCTTTAACGCGGGCCCAGACCCGTTACTCGGTTGTTTGCTGACCGAGCACTATTTCCTCCCCCTTTGGTTGAAAAATTTCAACTCTTTACAAACTTCTCGGTTTTCTCCAGTGTATTCAGAAGCCCGCAGACTGTCACGACTCCAAAGGGGTTCTTTGTAGGAGGGTCATGTAGTCCACCTTGTTTTAGAGATGAGGCCCAGCGAGGTTGGTGATTTGCCCAAGGTCAACCAACTGCCTAAAATGCCAGTGGACAGGTTTTCTCAGGTGCTTTTTACCTGGTCCGTCCGTGTCCGTTTACCCGATCAGGACCTCTGGCCAGGTTTGTGATCTCCCCTACCCGTTGCACGGTGACTCACTGCTCTGCCTTTTTAGCTCTCAGGCCGGCGCTGCCTTTCTTGATTTATGTACAGACCTGAAGAAAAGCAAACACTTGAAGCTTTGGCCTCCTTAAGAGCCTGTCCGCGGAGAAAGGGAAGACCATCTGCACCCACTCTAGGATCTCATTTTGTACAGCTTTAAATTGGGGCCGGGGGTGGGGGTGGGGGATAAAGATGTGGAGACAGACGAAGAAAATACAGAGGATGGTCTCTCCTGAGCATTTGAATATGCCTTCGCCTCCCATAAGCTTGTGGCTTTAGATTGTCCTGGGCACATTGTTCTGATGGAAAGGTTGCCTCCTTGTGGGGGAGCAGGGGAGGAGGAGGAAATCATTGTGCTTTAATTTGTTGGCTTGGGCGGGCATTTGATAATAAATTATGGATGTGCTGGAACCCTGAGACCCACCCACTGGGCCCACTGGGGCAGGGTATTCTGGATGAGGCTTTCCTTCCCTTTCAGAATAACCCTGCCAGACCCCTCTGAAACAAAATGAAGAGTCTTAGGTCAGAGTGGAAACATTCTAAATCCTTTGGTTCTTAGTGCAACTTTCTCCTCCCCCTCTTTCCTGGTTAAACTGAAGATCCAGCTCAGCTGGAGCATTTCTATTTTTTTGTTGTTGGAACTGGTTTCTGATTAAACATGCCACACCAAGTAGTGGTAGTAAGTATTGTATCTGGAAATTTGTGTTCACTGTCGTAGCCCAAGTTAAGGTAGAAGGAAGAGGAGACAGAAATGCTGTGCTTACTCTTCATTTTTCCAAAGAGCTCATTTTAATGGACAGTCAGATTCAGCATAGAGTCTCTCCTGGTAAATTAACAAAAATTTTGTTCGTTGGACCTTTATCTCCATTCTGGTTGGTTTTTCTTTTCTTTTTAATTTTTTTAATGTTTTATTTATTTCTGAAAGAAAGAGAGAGACATCATGAGCAGGGGAGGTTCAGAGAGAGAGGAGACACAGAATCTGAAACAGGCTCCAGGCTCTGAGCTAGCTGTCACCACAGAGCCCGATGTAGGGCTTGAACCCACGAACCATGAGATCATGACCTGAGCTGAACTCGGCCACCCAAGCGACTGAGCCACCAAGGCGCCCCTCTGGTTGCTTTTCCTAACTGAACATGCTGTTTGTGATCAGAAGTTAGTGACTTGTAATAATTCCCCCCCCAGTGGGATTATAATTAATCAGGAAGGTGAGATGGGAGTCAGATCCCCCTCCCTGTTGGTACCTTTTTTGTTGGGTTACTCGGTACAGCTTCTCTGTTACAGGATTGCTCCGCTTGAGGCAGGAAACCGAAAGTCATTCAATTTTTGTGTCCTACCATAGGCTATGCTCTGAATAGTTCCTGATTCATTCTTCATTTCTCTTATAAAGAGAACAGCTTATTTTATCTGACTCCCAAATTATGAGTCTTCTAAATGCACAGTCCCCCTGGATTGTACATTTTAGCCTGGTTCTTTTTATTTTTTTATATTTGTGAGAGCAAGAAAGACAGAGTGCAAGTAGAGGAGGGGCAGAGAGAGAGGGAGACACAAAATCTGAAGCAGGCTCAGAGCTGTCAGCAGAGTCTGATGTGGGGCTTGAACTCACACACCGCGATATCATGACCTGAGCCGAAGTCGGATGCTTAACCGACTGAGCCACCCAGGTGCCCCTCCAGCCTGGTTCTTAAAGAGGAGATCGCAGGGGTTTTTGGCTCAGTTTTTCTTTACCTGCTCTATAAAGAGGTTATTGAGCCATAGGCATCAATAAAACGGAAAGCTCCTGTGCATTGTGAGAATTTTATTAGGTGAAACAATACAGACTCCAAGTGTCTGAAAGTACAAAGAAACAAATTTTTTGCTCAGTTACTTTGCCCTTGTAGAGTACGAAGTGACCTTGTATTCATAGTTAAAGGGGGGATAAAAGGCTAATTGAGAATATTTTGTAATCTTCTCTCTGTTCTGCCTGCCTGGTAGCCTCAGATAAGTGACATTTTCCCTCTTCAATTTCTGACTCTTTCTTCGTTTTGCCCAAGAAGAAATTTAGGTCCAAGATGAAAGTATTTTGCTTACAGTATTAGGATGCCATTAAATTTGGGTAGTAGTAGTAGGGTATATAAGTCAATTGAATTAGTAAATGAGAATTTATCGTGTCTTTTCTATATAGAGCCCAAAGTCCTTTGCTTAAGAGGAGTAGGCTTTGGGGGTACCTCATCCTGAGTCCCCATGCCAGCTCTCCCTGTTGGAAGCAGGTTCTCTGAATCTCACTGAGCTTCAGTTTTATTTAAATAACAAAGCTCCTAGCACAGTGTCTTGTAGATAGTTCTTCATCATCAGTTGTTTACCTGTTGTTGGAGGAACTCTGAGAAGCCGTATTAGTAAATTGAATCCTAGGTCTAGAAAGATTTTGTATCTTAAATACACCATTGGTCTTGAACGTGGAGTATGTGTACTCCCTGGGGATTACAGAAGCTGATCACTGGAATACAGGAAACAGTTTAGAACTTATTTTTACATTTATTTATTTATGTAAAAAGGGGGAAAATAAACTTTACTAATAATATAGAGATTAACAATAATTCACATTTAATTTATAATTATGCCAGGGCACATTTCAAAAAGATTCTAAAACATTTAAAACGTTTGGGCCCCATGCATCTGGACCAATCTTTACTCATATGCTGTAGCTCACTTTATGCTTTTTTGTTAGGTGTTCAGCTTGCCTCTCTGAATCTTTATTGGAAGAATCTACTTTGAGACACAGGCCGTGTCATTTTGTATCATATTTTTTATAGAAATTTGTCTAACTATACGTACTGTCCACTGGCCCTGCGTTCCTATTTGGGGGCATACAAATTAAGCTTAGTATCTCCTCGGAATCTACATATACTTTGACAGCTATTTATGCCCCAGGTCTTCCTCTTCCTGAATGAGTTTTTCTACAAATTATAAAAAAAGCTATTTTTTTCATCTATTTCTAATATGATAGGTTTTTAAATTTCTCACCATCTTGGTTCCTTTCCTCTAGACACCCTCCAGTTTGTCAAAATTCTTTTACGCTTTTCGAGATCTGAACATAGTATCCCAAGAACTGAAATGGAGTTGAAGTGCCTGTATTTTGCCTTTTAAGTGGTGAGGGGTATACTTGTATAGCTGTTATTATGAAGGCACCTGTATTTGCAGCTTGTCACCCTTGTTCTTTAAACAGTTCCCAGGAACAATAGTTTCATTTATGTGATCATATAGTGAGAGTAGGACCAATTATTTTTCTCCATTTCAGTAGTGGTCTCTCAGTTAATTCTGTGAGTTAAAAAAGTTCACTTTTGCCTCAGAATATCTAATGTATGGAGTGTCTCTCCAGGTAGGAAAATAAATAAGGACAAACTAATGAAATAATTGGGTTTTTAAAAGCCTATTTAAAAGTTTAGGAAAAGTCTTTTTGGATTAGTGGAAAATAAAGTTGTTTGTTGGGGTACTTCCATACATTAAATACGTAATTTTGAAATCCGTAAGATGCGAAAACTTGATTGGCCCTTGTCTGTCTTAAGAGCAGTAGAAAGACTTTGGGGCGCCTGGGTGGCTCAGTCGGTTAAGCGTCTGACTTCTGCTCAGGTCATGATCTCGCAGTTAGTGGGTTCAAGCCCCTCTTTGGGCTCTGTGCTGACAGCTGCCTCAGAGCCTGGAGCCTGTTTCGGATTCTGTGTCTCCCTGTCTCTCTGACCCTCCTCTGTTCATGCTGTCTCTCTCTCTCTCTCTCTCAGAAATAAATAAACATTTAAAAAAAAAAAAAAAAAGACCAGTAGATCAGCAGGGAGGAAAGGTATTTTTAAAATTAAAACTACTGTTAAACACCATGTCAGATTTTGACCTGAGTAGCCAGACTTCAATCTAGACTTGAACTTCGACCCAAAAAACATTTGTATAGAAGGTATAGAATGTTTTATTAGCTTAAAAACAAAAACAAACCCCCCCAATTAAATGTTTATATATGACTATTTGTTTTAAGCCCCTTAGTCATTTTTTCTTTTTCCTTTATGTATCTTTTAACTTTTCCATACTTTTTTTTTTTCCCCATACTTTCTTAGACAACAAAACCTCAAACAGGGTACATACCATAATCTGACTGGAGCTTTACAAATTCATTTTGCAGTTCTTCCCAATTCTTGTATTTTACATTGATGTTTTTAGCTCCAAGTAGTTTCTGTTTTTTGGGTGAAATGGTTAGATATAAGGCTCTCTTTAGGGAGTCAGCGTGAACTGATTTGTGATTAGTGGGCCAGAGGTGATGTTATTGGGGTCAAGCAAACCCAATTTCATTCTCTCCTTGCACAAATTACCTAAATTACCTGCTCCCCATAAATCTCATTTTGCAAGGATTGGAGGTAGTGTGCCTAAAACATGACATACATAATCTTTCATAGATAGCTATTATTTTCTGATAGTTGCAAATTTTAGTAATCTGAAGAAATACATACAGATGGTCCCTGATTTAATAATGACTCTGCTTACGATTTTTGACTTTACAATGGTGTGAATGCGGTATGCGTTCAGTAGAAACTGTACTTCCAGTTTTGAAGTTTGATCTTTTCCTGAGCTAGCGATATGCGGGAATATCCTCTCCTGCTACTGGGCAGTGACTAGGCAGTGGCAGTGAGTCAGCCACATGACCCCAAGGGTCAACATCTCTGTTCATCATATTCAGTATAGTATTCAGTAAGTTACAGGAGATATTCAGTGCTCTGTTGTAAAATAGGTTTTGTGTTAGATGATGTTGCCCAACTGTAGGCCAATGTAAGTGTTTTGAACACATTCCAGGTAGGCTAGGTTGTATACTTGGTAGGTAGGTGTATTAAATGCATGTTTGACTTGGGATATTTTCAGGTTATTATGGGTTTATCCAGATGTAATCCCATTGTAGGTTGAGGAAGACCTGTACACTGGATGTGGATGGTATGTTACATTTTCATTTAGATACGGGTTTAACCTTGAGCCTAATTTTTTAGACCTAGTTTCATTTAGAGTGGAGCTAATTTATTTGCATAGTTAGTGTTAAAAAGTTGGTTTGCTTCTGTAATGTATTTTTCATGACTGAAGGTATGTTTTCACATTTAGAGCTTTGTTACTTTCTAATTCTCAAAAATTGCTGCTTTGGCAATCCAGTATGTGTGTTTAGTCAGTAAATAATGAATGAATATATCTCCATCCTCTTTCAGAGAAAGCTTAGCTGTACTTGATGATGGCAAGGGAAAGAAAAAGAGAATGGCTCCCTTTTCTGTAAGCCACAAAACCCCAGATTTTTCTCTTTCACATCCTTTGCATGCGCCAAGTGATTTCTGGATCCTGACGTCTCTAGTATGTATTCTCCAGAGTTAATTGAAAACAGTCTGGTACTTTTGTCTTTCTAGGTTAGCTCTTCTAGTTTTCCTAAATTTTACTTATTCCTTCTTCTCCACTATCAGATGCTGGCCGTATTTGGGTTTGTCATTAATAACATTTTCTTAGTAGAGACCTGTCAAAAGACCTAGTAAACATTGTCAAAAGCCGATGCCAAAGCCTATGACTAGTTTTGTCACAATCTGTAGTGGTTATCTGTGTGATGTTTAGTAACCAGTGGATTCTACTCATGGTTGTAGTAATTCTTGAGCAGCGTAAAAGGTTCTAATGCAGGTTTCATTGAACTCTTAAGTGTCTAATTCCTGTGTCATTTCATACTTAAATTAACACGTAATCATGAAAAATTAATGTAGATGTAAAGTGTATATACTCAGAGCAGATTTTTTTCTATGTAGTGCACTGTTCCTAAATGATATTCGAACTTGTCTAGAAGTTGAATGACGGTAGATGTTTATGGGATTTAAGCAGTCGTGTTCTTGAACTCTCTGCCGAAAATCAACTCTGGTTGTTCTAGGCAAACCACAGTGAAACTTAAATTATTATTTCAAACCTGATGTATAATTTTTAAATAGTAACAAGTAAACATTCCTGTTAATGAATGAAACATGACACAGACATTTTCCCCCTCAGGTGTAGAATGAGCCAAGGAGACTCAAACCCAGCAGCTATTCCACATGCAGCGGAAGATATCCAAGGAGATGACAGATGGATGTCTCAGGTAAAAGGAAGCGTGTGTGTATGATTCACCCAACATGAGGCTCTTCGGTTTTCCCAAGTCTTTTGACCAAAGCAGGAAAAGGACATCTTTTATGGTCAACAAGAATTATTATTTAAAAAAATTTTTTGATGTTTATTTTTGAGAGAGAGAGAGAGAGAGAACAAGAGCATGAGTAGGAGAGGGACAGAGAGAGAAGAGGGCAGAGGACCCAAAGCGAGCTCTGCCCTGACAGTGAGCTCAAACCCATGAACTGCGAGATCATGACCTGAGCCGAAGTCAGACACTTAACCGATTGAGCCACCCAGGTGCTCAAGAATTCTTATTTTAAAAAAATTTTTAATGTTTATTTTTGAGAGAGAGAAAGAGGAACAGAATGCGAGCGGGGGAGGTACAGAGAGAGAGGAAGACAGAGTATGAAGCATGGTTCCAGGCTCTGAGCTGTCAGCATAGAGCCTGACGTGGGGCTTGAACTTACGAACTGCGAGATCGTGACCTGAGCCAAAGTCAGATGCTTAACCAACTGAGCCACCCAGATGCCCCAAGAATTATTATTATTATTTTTTTAATATTTTTATTTATTTCTAGGAGAGAGAAAGACAGCGTGAGTAGGGGAGGGTCAGAGAGAGAGGGAGTGACAGACTCGGAACCAGTTTCCAGGCTCTGAGCTGACAGTCAGCAAGGAGCCTGATGCGGGGCTCGAACCCACGAACCGCGAGATCATGACCTAAGCGAAAGTCGGACGCTTAACCGACTAAGCCACCCAGACGCCCCAAGAATTATTATTTTAAATGAAAATCTGATGTTATGCTAATGTCATATGTAATCACCAGCCTGATGTTGGAACGGAGGAGTATTTTGAAAGCATAGTAACTGCTTTTTGTTGATCTTGAAAGATAGCAGTGTCTCCACAGCGGGTTTTTGTTTGTTTTTTTTTTTAGCTTTTTTTTTTTTTACTTTGAAGGAATTTCAAAATTACCCAGATATCACAAAAATTTTAGAAAGAACTTATATCCTTCATCCAGACCTGCCAGGTATCATTTTGCCACATCTGCCTAAATGTTCTATTTGTATTTGTATGTGTGTGTGTGTACACACCAACATATGGTGCTTTCTGCACCATGTAGGAGGAAGTTGCAGTTGTGCCCGTTCTCCCCTGAGTATTTCAGTGGATTTTCTAAGAATAAGTACGTTTTCTTAACGTAACTACAGATAGTTATTAAAGTCAGGAAATGTGACATTGGCGTTACACCATATTCACATTTCTCCGTTTGTCCCAGTGTTTTTATGTCAGTTTTCTTCCCAGTCTGGGATCACACAGTGCATTCAGATGTCCTGTCTCTCTATTCCCTTTTTTTTTTTAATTTTTTTTTTAATGTTTTATTTATTTCTAGGAGAGAGAGAGACAGCGTGAGCAGGGGAGGGTCAGAGAGAGAGGGAGTCACAGACTGAAACAGGCTCCAGGCTCTGAGCTGGCAGTCAGTACAGAGCCCGACGCGGGGCTCGAACCCACGAACCGCGAGATCATGACCTAAGTGAAAGTCGGACGCTTAACCGACTAAGCCACCCAGGTGCCCCTCTCTATTCCCTTTTAATCTGAAATATTTTTCAGCCTTCGTTTTACATGACATTGACAGTTTGGAATATAAGCTATTTATTTTGTGGAGTGTCTCTTACTTTGGATTTGTCTTTTTCCTCATAATCAAGATTCAGGTTGTGCATCTTTGGCAGGGATATCGGTGAAGCGGTGCTCTTAGTGTATCACATAGGAGGTACATGATGTTGGTTTGTTTCATTGGTGATACTTTGATCACTTGGTTAAGATATTGTTGGCCTAAACTAGTTCTTACATATTATGGAATGGACTCTTGGGGTCTTACTTTTTTCAGTGGGTTATAATTCATTGCAGTTTTGAAGCTCATGTTGTCCCAGGTTCAGCAAGTGGAAATCCTCTCAGGCTGGCTCCTGAGTCTTCTTAATGTTTTCTATTGCTTTTTCATGTTTATTTTTGAGAGAGAGACAGAGAATGCATGCAAGCAGGGAGAGGCAGAGAGAAGGAGAGAATCCAAAGCAGGCTTCACACTGTGAGTGCAAAGCCCCACATGGGGCTGGAACCCAGGAACCTGAGGTCATGACCTGAGTCAAAGTCAGACACTCAACCAGCTGAGCCATCAGGCGCCCCTCCGTTGTTTTTTAGCACTGTATCGTCTTCACAGTCTTAGCTTCCTTCTAACAGACTGTTATCACTTAGTCCTAACTATATTTAATCTTCACCTATTGGTTTCCAACCATATTTCCTCTTTGAAATAACAAGTTCTATTATGATTTTAAGTACCCAAAGTTTTACATTTTAGTATGTAGTGAATCTTTTTACACTCTTGATAACTATATAGTATTCTTATGTTTTTGTCTTCCCAGACTTAAAAATCAGTCTGTCAACCAGTTTACTTTGATTGGTAGTTAGAATTTTTTCAACTCTTCTTACATAGATGAGTTGCTTGGTTATCCTTTCTTAATTTTTCTAGTTCGTTTGTATCTTTAAAAGTATTATGACCATCTGTGTATTTATCACACACCCTAAAAAAATAAAGTACTGCTAACAATTGATGTTCTGTGTATACCCCTCAGTGATTTTTTTTTTTTTAATCTTTTCCCACCTCTCTGCCCCCCAACCAGTATCCTAAGTTTGGTGTTTATTTTCCCATGCATTTACACACTTTTTATATAAAATTTCTATGTGTATAGTATTTTTGTACGTTTTTAAGTTTTTTGTAAGTATGTTTTTTAATGTATTTTTCTGCAGGATAGCATACATGTTGAAAGTGGAGCTGTGGTTTTTTCCTGCTCTTTAAATAGTATTTCATGGCTGTATCTGAAAATACTATTCAGGTACATTTAGGTTATTTATAACTTTTGTTAAAGGTAGTAACTAGGGACACTGTTTCAAAATAAACTAATAAACTTTAAAAAAAAAAAAACCTTATATAGTATGCAGGGGTGACTTTACTAAATATATAGTAAAGGGTGGCTCAGTTAGTTAAGTGTCCAACTCTCAGTTTTAGTTTAGGTCTTGATCTCATGGTTTGTAAGATCAAGCCCTGTGTTGGGCTCTGTGCTGACAGCTCAGAGCCTGCCTGGGAATCTCCCTTTCCCTCTTCCTCTCTCACCTGCTCAAAATAAACTTTAAAATTTGTATATATACGTATATACACACATACACCCCAGATCTTGGTTTCTGATTCTCCAATGAAAGGAGCCAGAGCTCCTTGGAGAAATGATTGCTTCTACAGCCAGAGCAAGGAAAATGAAAGATGAACTTGGAGCGTCTTATAATGAAAGAAAGCAAGTATTTTAAAAAGGTGGGGCGGCGGGGAGATGTGTGGTAAGAATATTGCAGTAACATGTCGTCAGTGTGTCTCATGAAAGACCTGTGGTACTGGTCTGTTTTGGGGGGTTTTTTTGTTTGTTTTTTAATTTCTTTAATGTTTATTTTTGAGAGAGAGAGGGACAGTGTGAGTCGGGTAGGGGCAGACAGAGAGGGAGACACAGAATCTGAAGCAGGCTCCAGGCTCTGAGCTGTCAGCACAGAGCCTGACGCGGGGGCTCAAACCCATGATCCCCGAGATCATTACTGAAGTTAGACGCTTAGCGACTGAGCCATCCGCGCCCCTATTCTGGTCTGTTTTAATGATGATAGTCACTTTGTCTATGTGAGACTGTCTGAAAAAGCATCCAAGTGCAAAGTTAGACAACTTGAGCAATATAATGATATTATTGGTTTATAACTCAAAGGATAAAATAAATATTTATGAGTGCATTTTGCTGTCAATAAGTGATTAGATAAATAAGAAATAAGGGACACATCTTCCTTAGAAAATAATTTGAGTTCATAAATAATAGGGGCTCCTGGCTGGCTCATCCAGTAGAGTATGTGACTCTTGAGGAGTTTGAGTCCCAAATTGGGTATAGAGGTTACTTAAAATCTTTTAGGGGCACCTGGGCGGCTCAGTTGGTTAAGTGTCTGACTCTTGGTTTCAGCTGAGGTCATGATCTCATGGTTCGTGAGTTTAAGCCCCTGCGTCTGTCTCTGTGCTGGCAGTGCAGAACCTGCTTAGGATTCTCCCTCTCTCTCTCTCTCCCACTCCCTCCTCCTTCCCCTCCCTCCCTCCCTCCCTCCCTTTCTCTCTCTCTCTCTCTCTCTCTCTCTCTCTCTCTCTCTCTCTCTGCCCCTTCTGTTCTCATGCTCTGTCTTGCTCTCAAATAAACTTTAAAAAATTTAAATAAAATCTTCTAAATAAAGAGGGAAGGAGGGAGGAAAAAGAAATCTCTCATTAGAATACCACGGTAGTAATTACTATAGGAAAGGTCCATCAATCAGTACTAGTAGGCACAACTTCCAGGAGAAATAGTGTATTTGCCTAGCTTCAAAAGTATCTCCCTGGAAATTACTTTGGTGTCTTTAACATTTGACCATATATTTTTTGATATCCCCTCCCTCCAGAAGGTAGAGCTCGATTTCCTCATCAGTGTGAGCTGGATTTAGTGTCTTGTTTCTAACAATACAGTACGGAAAGGAAAAATAATAACTGTATAGTGGAGAAATCTGGCAATCACCACCTTAACCAAGTTATCAATGTTAACATCACCAGTTAATAAGTCATGTTGATACTCTGTACTCCCTTCTGGTATGATACAAGGGCACATCACCTCTGTGGTCGTCTTCTAGAATAATCCATAACCTCAGTCTATTCATGAGAAAATATCAGACAGACCTGGATTGAGGGACATTCTTTAAGACACCTAATACTAAATAGGTCAAGGACATGAAATACATGAAAAGACCCAGAAACTATCCCATATTGGAAGATAGCTAAGGAGACACATATATGCTAAATGCCATGTGATCTCCTGAATTGGTCCTGGGAACAGAAAAAGGACATTAGTGGAAAAATTGGTAAGATCTGCGTAAACTGTTTTTTTGTTGTTGTTGTTTTGTTTTTAAAGTAGTCTCTGCACCCAACACGGAATTCGAACTCCCAAACCCCTAGATGGAGAGTCGGGTGCTCTACTGACTGAGCCAGCCAGGTGCCCCTGAGTAAAACTATTTTAGTTGATACTTTTTACCAATGTTAATTTCTTAGTTTTGACCAATGTACCATGCTTAGGTAAGATGTTAACATTGGAAGAAGCCGAGTGAAGGGTATATGGGGTTATTGTACTAGGTTTGCAACACTTCTATAGATCTAAAATTGTTTTTTAAAAAAAATTAAAATAAAAAAAAAGGGACACCAGGATGGCTCTCTTGGTTAAGTGTCTGACTCTTGACTTTGGATTGGGTCAGGATCTCAGGGTTGTGAGATTGAGCCCCATGCTGGGCTCCGTGCTGAGTGTGGAACCCGGTTAAGATCCACTCCCTCTCTCTCTTCCTACTTCTCCCCATTCCTTCTCCTCCCCACCCTCACCCTGCATGCATGTCCTTTCACACTCTCTTAAAAAAAAAATCATGATTAAAACAAGTATTGAATTGATACTCAGTACTTCCTGTGAAGTATTGGACAAACTACCGGGCCACATATCAGGAAATACCTGGAACAGATGACCATGTTCACAGGAATATAATCAATAAAATACAGGCTATGGGAGATTATATAGGTAAAATGATCATATTTCTTAAAATACTATTTAAAAATATAAATTTTTTATAAATTTAATTTATAAATTTAAATTTT
>NW_027527824.1:6476506-6509735 GCF_008692635.1 Crocuta crocuta | reverse complement strand
TTTGGGGCCCCTGGGTGGCTCAGTCAGTTAAGCATCTGACTTCAGCTCAGGTCATGATCTCACAGTTTGTGAATTTGAGCCCTGAATTGGACTCTGTGCTCAGAGCCTGGAGCCGGCTTCAGATTCTGTGTTTTCCCCTCTCTCTGCCCCCCCCCCACTTGCACTCTGTGTCTGTCTCTGTCTCTCTCAAAACTAAATAAACTTAAAAAAATTTTTTTAAATAAAATTAAATTTGGGAGGAAGTGGCAGAGAGAGTGAGAAACCTGTAGATTAAAAGATTTAAGAGACAACTTGGATCCTGATTTTTAAAAAAACGAAAAAATTTTTATGACTTTGAATTTGAACACAGGTTATTTGTTGATGTTAAAGACATTACTGTTAATTTGGGAGAGTAGCATTGGTATTGTGGTTATTTTTTAAAAGTTGAGGGCACCTGGGTGTTTCGGTTGAGGGTCTGACTCTTGATTTTGGCTCAGGTCATGATTTCATGGTTCAACAGATAAAGCCCTGCACTGAGAGTGGAGCCTGCTTAAATCCTCCCTGCTCTTCCCCCTTCCCCTCCCTGCTTGTGTACACACATTCTCAACAAAAACCTTTTTTTCTTTTTTAAATTTTATTTGAGAGAGAGTGTGGATGTGTGAGCAGGGGAGTGGCAGAGGGAGAGAGAGAATCTTAAGCAGGCTCCTGGCCCAGCAATCCAGGCCTCCCCCCGCCCAAAAAAAAATTTTTTTTAAGAGTTGCATAGCGAAGGGGCCCTGGCTGGCTCACTAGGAAGAGTATGCGACTCTTGATCTTGGGATTGTGAGTTCTAGCCCCACGTTGGGTGTAGACATTACTTAAATAAACTTAAAAAAAAAGTTTGTAATGAAATATTTATACTAGTAATATGAACAATATAAAATACTAAATATAAATAGAGTAAATACAGAACGCTATATTCTGAGTTTGCTTAAAATAAGCTGAGGGTGTCGGGGTCAGTAGTTTAGAGGATGACTGAAATAATAGTGGCCGTATGATGATTGCTGTAGCTGGTGACAACTATGATGGCTACATGGAGGTTTGTTACGTTATTTTCTCAGCTTTTGTATGTGTTTGATCTTTTTCATAATAAGATTTACTTAAGAGCGATACTGAAAGACTTGACTGTAGACAAGTTTAATACAAATTGTATCAGAACATATAACCAGAAAAAGGCTCAGGAGCAGACTGAGGAAAATATTTGCAATAAATAATGCAGAGGAAGCATTGATATTTTGTTGTATTATCAGCAAAAAATATCCTGAAAGTACCAGTAGATAAGTATCTAAATACACATGACATGAAGTGTTTTACTTTTTGTTCCTCAAAAGTACAGATTAAAATAATGAGAAAGGAGGAGGAGAGAGAGAGAAATATTAATATCCAGTGCTGGGGCAAGTATGGTAAAACCAGTTCTGATAAATTACTAGTCAGTACAGATACAGCCCTTTTTGTTAACAACTTGGAAATCTATCTATGATCCACAAAAGTGCTAGTCTTCTTTGACCTTAGAATTCCCAACATGTAAAAAATAAAATCTGTGTAAATTTCCTCATCACAGTAAATAGGATGCTACTGGCAAGTCTATCAGTAGGAAGACTTTAAAAAATGGGTGTGTCAATGGATTTATTCAGTAGGATATTATGTGGCTGTTAAAAAGTATGGTTATGAAAATTATGTAGCTACATAGAAAAATGCTTCTAGGGGCACCTGGGTGGCTTAGTCAGTTAAGCGTCCGACTTTCTCTTAGGTCATGATCTCGCGGTTTGTGGGTTCGATACCCGCGTCGGGCTCTGTGCTGACTGCCAGGCTCAGAGCCTGGAGCCTCTTTCAGAGTCTGTGACTCCCTCTCTCTCTGACCCTCCCCTGCTCACGCTGTCTCTCTCTCTCTCTCTCTCTCTCTCTCCTAGAAATAAATAAAATATTTTTTTAAAAAAATGCTTCTAGTGCAGTGTTAACTGCAGTTACAATGGCCACTGTTGACCGGAGTACCTACGGGGTGTTAGCCAAAAGCTGGATCTCTTTCCTAGAATTCTCCTCTCTCCAGCTCTACAGCAAGTTGTGGGATGCCTGGCTGGCTCAGTCAGGAAACCGTGCAACTCTTGATCTCAGGGTCATGAATTAGAGCCCCACATTGAGCATGGAGTCTTTAAAAAAAAAAAAAAAAGTTAGCAGCAGATGACCGTATCTGGAAAACCAGTCTCAGGTTATATTGCTTTCTGGACTAGAAAGTAGACAAATAGAATTTGAACATAGGCTGTTCTGTCCCCAAAGCTATTGTGCCAGAAAGAGGTATACATAATACATATAAAACTTGAAAGAAAAAAAAAAAAAGTAGGGGAGGCACATGGAAAAATGGTTACTGGGTTAAGGTGATAGAATTCTAAGTGTTTTGTTTTGGTCTATTTTTCCAAACTTACTGTAGCTACTTTTATACTTAAAAAAAGAAAATATAGAGTACCAGAACAAACATTTAGAGCAGCAGAGCTTAAGTTCCATGACATTCTAGAAGTATGAACTATTTTATTGGTATTGAGAGGTAGTTGGTACTGTAGCACCTCAGTGGGGAGGTGATGTGGTGGAAGTGTACCTGCTCACCAGCTAAAGTTTTATTTCTGCCCATCTTATCCCTTCAGTGTAGAAATACTTATGGAGGGGCACCTAGGTGGCTTCAGAGTTTGTGGCTCCCTCTCTCTCTGCCCCTCCCCTGCTCATGCTCTGTCTCTCTCAAAAATAACAAAACATTTAAAAAAATTTTAATAAAATAAAAATATTTATTGAAACAGTGGTAGTTTAAAAAGTTTTTTAATTTTTTAAATGTTTATTTTTGAGAGAGAGCGGGAGTTCACACAAGCCGGGGAGGGGCAGAGAGGGGAACAGAGGATTCCCAAGCGGGCTCTGTGCTTACAGGAGAGAGTATGATGTGGGGCTCAAACTTGCAAATCTCAAGATCGTGACCTGAGCTAAAGTCGGACTCTTAACAGACTGAGCCACCCAATTGCCCCCCAAAATTTTTTTACGAAGACATGGATGCATAAAAAGGAAAATCTGTCTCAAATCCCATCACCCTAAGGAGGAACTCGTTAATAAATTGTTTAAGTATTTCCAAAATTATTATTTTGTATTTTCACCCACAGCAGGTGAATATCTGTGATTCATTGCAGTGTTATCTGTGCCGATATTAGCGGAAATAACTCTACCTTAATTCCTAAGGGAAGCATCATTGAATGTAGAGCTTGGGAAAAAAGGAACAGCATTCAGACCTTTCTGTTGCCTAAAGCATCATGTAAATTTGTTTTGGGGAGGAATATAGAAACTTAAACTATATCCTTTAACATTGATGAGTAAAATCCATTTTAAGGGGCACCTGGGTGGCTCAGTCTGTTAAGCATCTAACTTCGGCTCAGGTCATGATCTCGCATTTTGTGGGTTTGAGCCCTACGTCAGGCTCTGTGCTGACAGCTCAGAGCCTGGAGCCTCCTTGGGATCCTGTGTCTCCCTCTCTCTGTTCCTCCCCTGCTCATGCTGTGTGTGTGTGTGTCTGTCTCTGTCTCTCTCTTAAAAATATTTTTAAAAAAAATTTTTTTTTTATGTTTTATTTATTTCTAGGAGAGAGAGAGACAGCATGAGCAGGGGAGGGTCAGAGAGAGAGGGAGTCACAGACTGAAACAGGCTCCAGGCTCTGAGCTGGCAGTCAGCACAGAGTCCGACACGGGGCTCGAACCCACGAACCGCGAGATCATGACCTAAGCGAAAGTAGGGACGCTTAACCGACTAAGCCACCCAGGCGCCCCTAAAAATAAATATTTTTTAAAAAATTCAAGTTTGAGGAAAAGATGAACTTCTAAAAAACACATTAAATGTACTTTTTATAGTTTAGTTTGAGTAGAATTGCAATTTTCTTGAGCATATTAGAATGATCAGCGTGGAAAGGGTGGGAAGAAAGTTCCAGCAGTTAATCACAGACAGGCTAAGTAGAATGTTTAACAACACGGTAACTAGATGGACAACTGGTCTGTCTAGGCAAAGGCGTCTCACAGAGAAAGATGCCAGTTTCTGATTTTTCTCTTTGTCAAACCAGCACAACAGATTTGTCCTGGACTGTAAAGACAAGGAACCTGATGTGCTGTTTGTGGGGGACTCCATGGTGCAGTTAATGCAGCAGTACGAGGTAAGACGGAAGCAGCCCGGGTGCGTCTTGGCCACGAAGGTAAATCCATTCATTGCTAGCAAACTTTCATTCTGAGCTGAACCTACAAGCCTATCCGTGACAGCTTAGAGAAGCTCTTATTCCGAGGCTGAGGGAGGTCAGACCTACATAATGGGATTCTTTGTGTCACCAAGCATGAGGAGACAAACTTTAGCATTGTTTGTAACTCCACTCTCGTTTTTGCCTTGGCTTCCAAGAACCTTCAGTATTATATTTACTTATTTATATTTGTCCTAGTCATGATTCTCAATTCTTAAGATTTATGTTTTACCATTTTCTTATTTTGTGTGTTTTTGTGAGGAGCTCTTCCACATCTTTTTTTTTTTTTTTTTTTTAAGGTTCTCACTTTTCCAAGGGCAGTTGAAAAGGAAAAGATAGTGTAATTTCCCTCTGGCTCCAGCACTCTAAATTTCTTCATCTTGTGTTTCTACTTCATCCTATTCCTTTAGATACTTGAGTAGAGGGCAGGGAGAGCTCATTGAGTTGGCACCTTGATCACAAATGCTGGTACCTCATAAAGGGCACCGGGTGGCATTGGGCCTCAGTTCTTTTTTTTTTTTATTTATTTCTAGGAGAGAGAGAGACAGCGTGAGCAGGGGAGGGTCAGAGAGAGAGGGAGTCACAGACCGAAACAGGCTCCAGGCTCTGAGCTGGCAGCACAGAGCCCGACGCGGGGCTCGAACCCACAAACCGCGAGATCATGACCTAAGTGAAAGTCGGACGCTTAACCGACTAAGCCACCCAGGCGCCCCTGGGCCTCAGTTCTTGAGCAGAGGTGGCAGGCTGTGTAGGGAATGAGTGATGCGGGTGCCACCCTCAGAGCCCTGCCAACACAAGTGGGTACATTTGGATGCAGAAGATGGAAATTGTTCTTCTAGGTGCCTCACAACACATTACAGTTGAGAAATTTTATTTCCCACTAAGTTTGAATAAAGCCGGTTTTTCTCTTTTTAGATATGGAGAGAGCTTTTTTCCCCACTTCATGCACTGAATTTTGGAATTGGGGGAGATACAACCAGACATGTTTTGTGGAGACTAAAGAATGGAGAACTGGAGAACATTAAACCTAAGGTGAAGTGAAACTTAATTTTTAGACTGTCTTTTTATCTTGGGTTTTTTCCAGGTAGTTAAATTGAAACTGCTAGTAAAAATAAATTGCTTCTTTTAAAAGCATTATTTTGCTGTTGTCTTTGCTTTGTGCCCATTTAAGATAAATAATAGTGTTCTTAAGAATGTTTCAAATACCTACTGAGAAATTGATGCATTGCTTGCTTGGGTTGTAGTTGTAATTGTTAATAATGCCCCTTTTCAGCGGTAGGAAGGGATTTAATGCTAGTGAGGTATGCCTTTCTGTAGACCTGAACACAGTGTGTGTGGGAAACTGCCCAGAGCGGGGTCAGGGCAGCAGTGCCATGATCCACTTCAGGAAGGAATTTTGGATCTGGTTTATCCATGTAAACACATTCGTAATCTAGGCCTCCCCAAGTTTTTCTGAAGAAAATTTGAAGCAGCTGTGAACAAATGTTCACCATAAACATGTTCCCAGTACCTTAACACATTATAAATGTCCTGAGTTGGCACACTGCATATAATTTTTTTCAATCCTAAACAAAGAAAAAACCCAAAACTGGTAACAGTTGCCTTTGTTGAAAATATTTTATTTTTTTGCCTTTCTAATAGATGTTCCTGTCTTTTGGGACACAATGGAAAGTTACATTGGGTCGTATAGTAAGATATATGTCTCTAGGTCACAGCCAGTTTGTAAATTTTTTTTCAAGAGGAAAAACTTGAAATTGCACCCAGCTTCCAGCCCAGCAACTCTTTTCCTTGAGTACAACTGTGTATTTATTTATTCCAGTTACACTCCTTGGGTACTTTTTTTCTGGAAGATACTTCTGGTATGGTAGGAGTTGCAGATGTTTTTCCCTGACTTTCTTAGATTTCGCTTTATTTTAGTATATTTTTTCCGACATGCAGAGTTTTTATGCAGCTGAATTTGTTATCTTTACTTGCATGGTTTCTGGATTTTAAGAGATTAGCCTCCAACTCCACAATGATGAAACAATTCTCATTTCTTGTGCAGTTTTATCACTTCAGAATTGATCTGCTTGGAATTTATCCTGAGATATATGAGGCCTTAAATCAGTGTTTGAGGTTAGCTACTCAGTTCGAATTCTCCACTATCATTTGACAAATTCATCTTTCCTTCCTTCGATTTTTGAGATAAGATTTTTATCTACCTATTGGTAAATATTTGTGCCTAAATATTAGAGTTTTATCTAAATACTAAAACAATCTTTTATTCCTGATTATTTATCTCCCACCCACACCCCTTTTTTCACCCTTAATTATAGGTCATTGTTGTCTGGGTAGGAACAAACAACCATGAAAATACAGCAGAAGAAGTAGCAGGTGGAATCGAGGCCATTGTACAACTTATTAACACAAGGCAGCCGCAGGCCAAGGTCATTGTATTGGTATGTACTCTCTGGTGGGTAGAGTCTTTGAGGTCACTAAGTCAGGTGAGGAATGTTGTTAAAAATATGATCACTTATGAATATAGAGGATGTTTTGATATGTCCTGTGGTCTTACCGGTTTCATCATACCCCAGACCCGCTGTAGTGTCCTCTGTTACCTGCCCACCCTTGTCTATGTGTGGAAACCCTCTGTGTCGCCTCAGGTAACAACATTCTGATAATGCTTAAAATTGCGTATGAAACTAGTCCTAGTCCTGAGTCTGTTTTTATTAGACTTGAGTTTGGATTCGCTTAGATGTGTTGTTCTGTCTCTTTATATGTTAAAAGTGGTGTATTTATTGAGATCTCTGAATTCTCTAAAACATCAGCAATTCTCTTAGCAAGAAAATGGGTACTTTATAGTCTTATCCCTAACAGAGAGTGCTACACTATGTGGAGATTAAAGCATTAAATCTTCATGGTCTCAGAGATAGTTATCTATTTCAGTATAAAAGTTTACCTATAGATATTCTTTTTTTTTAATTTTTTTAATGTTATATTTATTTCTGAGAGAGCATGAGCAGGTGAGGGTCAAAGAGGGAGACACAGAATCTGAACAGGCTCCAGGCTCTGAGCTAGCTGTCAGCACAGAGCCCGATGAAGAGCTCAAACCCACGAACCGTGAGAACGTGACCTGAGCCGAAGTCAGCCACCCAACCGACTGAGCCACCCAGGTGCCCCGACCTGTAGATATTCTTAGCAGTACTACAACTATGTTTTTGTGAAATCTGATAGGTAGTCAGTTCTTTAATGAGATGATGTTAAGAAGATATTTTTTCAACAAACATGAAGATCACTATGTATAAGGCACTGTTCTGGGTCTTGAGCCTATAAAAACGAATAAGACCTTGTTCCTGTCAAGGAGCTCTCTGTCTGGTCTAGTGGTAGATGGACATGGCAATATGAAGGGAGAATTAGTACACTGTATGTTAAGGGGAGAACAAGTGTATTCTAGACATAAAAGCTGAATTCTGACTTTAGTTTTAAGGAATTCATTGGTCTCCAGACAAATGGGGAAAGAAAAGAAGGCATTATAGAGTTGGGGGGAAAGGATGAAAGGCATATACTTGAGTGTGTGTTTGTTAGCTAAGTGAAAGAGAGTGCTTGAAGAATTTTAGGGGTGTCTTCGCTTGACCGACTGAGCCACCCAGGTGCTCCTTTTAGGGCTGTCTTCGAATAAAGTTTAAGACTGGATTGGTGAGAAGAAAGAGGCCACAGCCAGGTCATGTAGGGATTTATATAGGTAGGTAGGAGTTTGGATTTTATCTTCTTGGAGCTGGGGGCCATGTCTAATTTTATTTTTTTACTGCATTCTTGTTTATACTCTTGCTCTATGCCAGAAAGGATTGCATTATGGTTGAGAGTCCACCTCTGAAGTATAGGGGCTGGTACATAGTAGTTACTCAAGACATGTTTGTTGCATGAGTGTTGCTGAATGAATTCTCCATAAATAGATAGTCTTTCTTGCAACCAGACTTTTAAATTGGATATACACTGTTGGGATGCCTGAGTGGCTCAGTCGGTTGAGCGCCCGACTTCAGCTCAGGTCATGATCTCACGGTTCGTGGGTTCGAGCCCCACGTTGAGCTCTGTGCTGACAGCTTAGAGCCTAGAGCCTGTCTTCGGATTCTGTGTCTCCCTCTCTCTCTCAAAAGTAAATAAAATGTTAAAAAAAAATGTTTTTTAAATAAATTGGATATACACTGGTGTTGTCTACAACACTAAAACATTGGCCATACCCTGAATAACTCCATGGGCCCATGATTGTATAAGTCATTGAATATAATAGTGCTAATCCTGTGACAGTTGGGAGAACTGTGTGGGACCGGATTTATGGTGTATTTAAGTGAAAAGTCCAAATACTAAACCATAAGTGCATTATATTTAGAGTTACTTAAAATACGATTGACCCTCAGACAACATGGGGCTAGGGCCCTGACCCCCATTACAGTAGAGAACCCACATGTAACTCTGGATTCCTTTGAAATATAACTACTAACAGTCTGTTGATTAGAAGCCTTGCTGATAAGCAGTTGACACGTTGACACATATTCATATGTTATGTGTATTACATACTGTATGCTTACAAGAAAACCAGCACAAAGAAAATGTTACTAAGAAAACCATAAGAGAAAATAGCTATACAGTACTATACTCTGTTAGAGAAAATGTGTGAATAAGCAGGCCCGTGTACTTCAAACCTGTGTTGTTCATGATCTGCTACAGTTGTCAGCATGGAAAAGAGATTAGGAGCATGTTATTTTTCTTTTTTGTTTTAACGTAGTCTCTTAGCAGTTTAAAAAAATTTTTTTTAATGTTTTTATTTATTTAATTTGAGAGAGAGAAAGAATCCCAAGCAGGCTCCACAGTGTCCGCACAGAGCCCAACGTGGGCTCTAACCCGTGAATCGTGAGATTGTGACCTGAGCCAACATCAAGAGTCAGACACTTAACCAACTGAGCTGCCCGGGTGCCCCAGTATTTTAGCAATGATTAATTATCAAAGGGGGAGAAAATCACGTGGTGTACCTTTGATACGCTCATATTAAGGAAAATGCAATGCAAATACATAAGCTGCTTTTCTCATCCTTGCTTGAAAATCCCAATGGCTATGGCACCCTGTTCTTAAGGCTTAATCATTTCTGATGGCTTTGACTGACGTGATATTCTGTGAATGGCAGAACACAGTATGTATTTACTTTCAATGGCCATCCTTCCTGGTTGCTTATATCTCAGCCAGAGTCAGCTCAATATGAGCACTGAGGGTAGTTCTTTTTTTGATAACTGTCAGATGCAAAGCCTTATTCTTTAACAGTTCTGTAAACTAGGGTTTAGACTTGACTTCATCAATTTTTGAGGTGCTTAACAAGGATAGGAGGAGATGATCTTAGGTAGCAGAGTCATAATTATGGAACTAAACAATCACAATAAATTGGTAACCAAGACTCCAACATTCGGTGAAAAAAACTAAAGTAGACATGAACAGGTACTTACTTTAGCATAAAGTTTTTTTTTTTCCTTTAGTAGAATACCCACAGGAAATCTATTTTTGTGAAATAAGACCTCTTAGGAGAAATGGGTGGAAAAATTTTTACCTAAATAACAAAAACTTGCTGTGTGGTATCATTAGCTATAAACCAACTAAAAGGTTGTCTGACAATAATTTTATAATAGGATCGTTTTCTGTAAAAGGACTTTTCTAGTTTGAGATGATAAAATCTTGCTCTTGCCATATAAGCGTAGACTTTCATTGACTATAGGAGGACAGACATGTGATTTACCTAAAAGTTAGATGATTCACATAAGTTAAAATGAATTTAGGAAGCATCTGTTTTATCCTAGCAAATATGATATGCCTTTGATTTTTTTAAGACCACATTTGTCCCAGCTGTTTCTTGTGTGCAGTAGTATGGATTCTGTGGAGCACTAATAAATACATGTGTATTTGAGTTAGATTATTCTGATGACTGTAGAGAAAATGAATTGAAGAGAAGACCAGTCAGGAGACTACATTAACTGAGTGAATAGTGGTAACTTTCCAAGCCATAGCAGCATGCATAATCAGAATGGGGGGGAATGAAAAATATTGAGCAAAAGCTGAGTAATGTAATGATAAATAGCGAAGGTATGTGGAATGAGAGACTCGAGGCTGTCGGTATGGCAGTTGATACCGAGACTGTAGTAGGAGCATATTGTGGGGAGAAGATGATGACTTGCTTTTGGACATGTTGAGTTGGGAGTGCCTCACGAACGCTCAAGTTTGGTTTTGGGCTAGACTGTTCATAGTGGGCCAAGGTCAAGACCCTGAAGAATACCAACAATTAAGGGACAGGAGGAGGACAGGGGAGCTCATGAAGAAACTGAGAAGGAATGGTCGGAGAACTTTGGTCAAAATCGGTCTTGTCCGGTGTTTGAGAACTCAGAGCGGCAGATGGTGCCAGCAGCAACAGTTCTTTCAGGAGCATCTGAAATCACAGATAAGTAAGTAGGGAAAACAAAGGACTCTTCTCATCTTCTGTTCTTCTCTGCTTTGCCCCAGGGTTTGTTACCTCGTGGTGAGAAGCCCAACCCTTTGAGGCAAAAGAATGCCAAGGTGAACCAACTCCTCAAGATTTCCCTGCCGAAGCTTGCCAACGTTCAGCTCCTGGATACAGATGGGGGCTTCGTGCACTCGGACGGTGCCATCTCCTGCCACGACATGTTTGATTTTCTGCATCTCACGGGAGGGGGCTACGCAAAGATCTGCAAACCCCTGCATGAACTGATCATGCAGTTGTTGGAGGAAACACCTGAGGAGAAGCAAACCACCATTGCCTGACTGGCTCCCGTCAGTGTTCATAGCACCCAGCTTCCTCAGATCAGTTATATCACTGGCACTACAGAATCCTTCTCTTTCTTAAGGCACTTTGCATTGTAGAATGTTCTTGGATGTTCATATCTAGTGTTTGAAGGGAGGAGGGATTTAAACTGGTCCTGTACATAGAAGGTTTGTTTGACACAGGAGAATAATTAGCCAAGGAAGATTGTTGTTTAAATTCGTTTGAAACCAGAAGGGGACTTTTTAGTTGTATGTGTGACGTTTTCATTGAATTATCACTGTTTTTCCTAGGACAACATCAAGCCTAAGTACTGAACAAAATGATTCTTTTTGTTGGCCTTTCTTTCTGTGGATTATGTCATATATACTAATGATCAGGGTCACACCTACTTGGCTTTAAAACAGAAGTTTTCTCCAGTTTTTAAGGTTCATGATTTAGCCTTTGGTTTTTCGTTTGTTTTGCTCATATGTATTTGCAACATTTTTTTTAACTTGCAGCATCAGATTGAACATGCTTGTCATTCAAATATGGGAGATGCTATGGTTACAAGTGAATTCGCTCCACTCTCTTAATCTTTCCCGTGTTTAGCAGTGGAAGACAGGTGTTGCCCCATTTGGGGACTCTGTGGAGGGTATTATTTTTATGCTGCTGAGTATCATGTCTATAATAGACCCATGCATGCAGCCTTTCCTCCCTATTTCCCCTCATCCCCTCTTTTTTGGGGGGGATCCTTGTTGACATTACAAGCTTTTAACACATTTTCGACCTAGGAGCTCCGTTGCTGGAAGTGTAAGTCCCCAGCCCGTCACTCTCGTGACGCCGGTACTGATGTGCAACTCGTCCTTGTGTAGTGGTGTGTGCATAGTGTGTGTCGTGCTGTCTGTGTGCACAGTTCTGTTTGGTTTGGTTTTCCCGTAAAATATGTTACGGTTTGTTTCTTTGAAGAAAAAAATCAGAACTCTATTTTCCATTCCATAAGCCTTGACATTATTTCAAGTTTTATAGTATCTTTAGATGTATATTTTATTTTTTTATTGGCTTAGTTTTTAAATTCTATCAGGTCCAGAATAATTTGGCCTTTTCTTACGGGCAAACAAACAGAGCTGCTCTTCAGAACAGACATTTCTGCTTGATCCCACCATCTTAGTGAAAAAGAACTAGGTTTGTTTAACTTTCAGGTTTTCTCTTTAGTGTATTGAAAATTTCTTCTAAGAGAGCTCTTTATAATCCTAAAAGTTTGCTTGAGCTACGAGAACTGCCATTTAAAAAATAATAGGACAGTACATGGTTTATTCAATCTACTTATGGAATATGTACAAACTGGATCTACAAACAGATACTTTAAACTGGACCAGGTGGGTACTGGAGTAACCTATTAAAATGTACTCCACAGGGATTCCGCTTAACGTTCAAGTTCAGTGACTAAGGCCGAAGCTCAATGATCTGCTTACGAGGCAAATGCTTTTGTGAGTTGGAGGGGGTTGCCGATCTGAGCTTGGAGCCACTTGTGATTGAGAAGGATAGAACTTGGGCTGATGTTTTTCTTGTGAAGCCTCTTTCTAAGATTTGTGTTTTTTTGGTCTTATCTTTAGTCTTTTTTTTTTTTTTTAATTTCTGAATGTATCATGTTTTCACTAACGACCGAAAGTATATGTGATGTTTACTAGACTCGTTTCCCACATTAAAGTTCCCTCTCTGTTTTCAGTAGCTCAGATTCTTGAGTTTTTCAGGACAGGTTGTTTCTTAGCTGAGGCATTGTTCTGAGGAGGAGACTTAATAAAACCAGAAGTTTGTCTGTGAAAAGACCGTTTCTTCTCCAGGTCTTTTCCCGTTTGTCAGAGGGCGGGAGTGTTGTCCGAACAAACCCGTTAGGTGATTCCTGCAGCATGCGCTTTTAGCTGCCCCCTTGACTAAGGATCCCTTTGTGAGCTGGCCTTCAGCTCCTTTGCTTCTGTGTGTAAACCTCGGATGTTACTACATTTTATACCTACCAGAGCTATTCGAGCAATAGTATTTGAACCACTAGCCTTTTAAATAAAAGTCTGCCCCGTTGCTAATGTGCAGATACTGAGTCCACTTTCATTTCTTGCCAGCTTTCTTTGCACTGCTTTAGGCAGAGAGTGTTCATCTGTTTTTCTTTGATGGGCATCCCTGTTTGCTACAGTGACAGAACTTAATGCTTACCCTTTGGATTCCTTTCCGACTTCTCATGTATATGTAACCTTAACACACTGTCCAAGTGAAATGTCCTAGTTGTCATTGTGATTAAGGGGCCAACTTTCCAGACCGCTAGCAGAGGTCTTCTGATCCTCTCCCCAGCAAGTTTTAATTCCTTTGCCCACCCTTTCTGATACCCTAGCCGGCAGCGGGGGACGCATCGTAGATGCTGAGGTCGTGTGGCGTATGTGGCAGGTGGAGAGCGTGCTGCCATGGCTGACGTAAGGCTGGTGCTTTGCTGCCCGTGTATTCTGGGCTGCCGTGGGCAGTGGTCTGGCTCCCCCTGTGGGTCTTTTTGGATTGTTGGGGTTATCTGTCTAAACCTGAGTCTTCTGTGAAAAACCTTAATCCAGCATAACAAATCTTGAGTGGCTCATGCCCTGCTCTAAAGAGTTCTGTCTCTTGTTTAAAAAACATACAAACAAAACAACAACAAAGAAAACCCAACTTACTTTTTTTTTTAACTTTAACTCTAGTCACTGTTTACAGTTGTATGCTAAAGCCTGAAATATTGTCTGTGCTATGGTGTATGAGCAATGCCAATTTTATATTTATTGCAGTGAAGAAGAAACTAAAAAATATATGAAAATGAGGAGCATGTCCACGCTCCTGAATCTGTGTGGGTGCATGTGGGAGAAGTGAGTTGGGGGTCTCTTGAAAGGAGGCTTTTTGGAGTGGGTCTCCCGGCTTCTCCTCGGTGTTCCTGCTTGGGGATCACTGCTGCTAGCTGACTGGACCTCCCCAACAGACGTCTGTGACTCTGCTTTGGCGAAGTTTCATTGACTAGTAGAACTCATTCTGTTTTAGTGCATATTTCAATATAAATGTAAACATTTCACTCAAACTTGCTCATGTCTTTCTGTCTCCTTTATCAGAGTTTGGATTCCAGTGGGGGGAAAAAGGGATGCCTTTTTCCCCTACCTTATCGCAAGCACATTGGCTACTTAATCTCCTGCCTTTCTGAGGAACTGAATGTACTGAGCAGACCGCCATCACATCTCCTTGGGGCTGTGGGAGGGCAGGGTGGGGTGAGCAGATCGGAGGAGTCCTAAGTACATACATGGGAAAATTGCCCAAGGAAGTGTCCCCAGTTGGTTACGAGTAGCTGGCAGTTTAAAGAATTGATTCTTAAACCATTACACCAACGTTTTGGTCTTTTCTCCTAATTTCAATCTTTAGAATTTATTCACATTAAATTTCTAATTTCCACTGTTTCTCTATTCCTCACACTAATAATCCTCCATTTTCTTTTTTACACTTCAGAACATCTCTTTCCACTACTGCACCAGCATGAACTTGAGTGCTTTAGCTTAATTGCACCGTTCCAAGCTCCTGTGCCGTCTAGGGAGAAAGGCCTCAGGATAATATTTATATCCTACATGTAGCATGTAGGTGTATCCATCCCCATTTTACTGTTGGTAGAGAGGCCCAGGGAGATACATGTGGAGTCCTGTAATTTCAGTGGTTGAGCTGGGATTTGAATCCAGCTTTACCTGATTTCAGAGTCCTTGCCTTTGCCAATACTCTTTCAGTCTGGGGTATCTTTTGAGCTATCTATTCTAATTGAGAGTTCATGACAGATACATCCCTAAGTTGCCTTTCAGTTGAAGGTCCTGGCAATGAAGTGACAGCAGCTTCCTTCAGTCTTTTCTGCAGCCGGTATAATCCTTTTCAGTTCCATCCTCCACATGGCCACACGAGTATTAGAATTTATTTAAAGTTCATTACCAGGGTACCTTGGTGGCTCAGTTGGTTAAGTGTCCAACTTTGGCTCAGGACATGATCTTGCAGTTTGTGGGTCTGAGTCCTGCGTCTGGCTCTGCTGACAGCTCAGAGCCTGGAGCCTGCTTCCGAGTCTGTCTCTCTCCCTCCCCTGCTCACGCTCTCTCAAAAATAAATGAATAAACATAAAAAAAAAAATAAAAGGTGCATTACCTGGCCATCTTGCTTTCTACCTTAAAACCAGCAGTAGACTGAAATAGTGTTTATGGAGCAAGAGATGGTGGTGGTGCACCTAAAGGGGTTTGTAGACTGGCTTGTTAAACATGTCAGTTAAGTTCAGACTGACAGGAAGACACTTGGGTAAATGAAATTTAAGATCTAAAGGAAACAGGAAAGTGAAAGTATAAATGGCAGAAGGGTAACTAAAAGAGGAAGTCACCAGCTAAAGTATGCTGAGGAGTGGGTGTGGGGACCGCAATCGGAGGTGAAAACTAGGTGAAAACAGTAGCAGGCCGGCAGGAAGCACAGCAACCTCCTTTGCAGCCCACCCTTACCCAGGAGTCTGGAGTGTTTCCACAGTAGGTTGGTCTGGTTGTGTGCTGTAGACACCCTCAGCTGAACTGGATGAGCAGCATGAGTCACAGGATGACTTGATGTGACCGTGGGATTGAGGACAGGAAGCTTAAGGGTGGACACAGCTCTCATGTAGCACCTTTGCCTCCCCAGGCTACAACAGCCGACCCAAGGCTGACCTCTTTATAGCCGTGAGACTAGAGCAAGGGTCAACTGGCTCCGCAGGGCCTAACCTGATGACTATACACCAACCCTGCCATCAGTCATTCCAGCAAATTGATATGCCAGTCCAAAGCTACTATGGTTTTTGTATCATTTAGTCTCTCACTCTTAATCATGGTGATGCTCTTGGATTAAAAGGTTACTCCCATAAGAGAAGAGAATATGGAGATACTGAGATGTTTTTGTTTTCCTAGTTGCCTTTGCTCACATATCTAATCACACCTGCCATTCCTCTCTGCCACCGCTGCTTTCCCCCCTCCACTCCCCAGCTTTGCCTTTATCAGCTGCTCACGGGTTCCCCTTAGATCACAGAGCAGCAGCAAAAGCAGCCTGGGTCCTGGAGCTTTGTTAACTGTATCCAGACTACCCCTGTAGTGAACCACTTCACAAGTGGAAGAGACGGCAGTGGGGTAGAAGGGAAGGTTCCTTTACCAGCAGGCGCTTGGGGAAACACTGGACAAAACCAGCCAGAGAGTCTCTACTCTTCTCCCGCCACAGCAGGACTGAAGTCCTAACTCCGCTACATAATTTTACACTGCCGTGAAGCAAAGATCCTCACTGTTTTGATAAGGAAGACCTTTCTTCTTCTCTGGCCTGATTTTATGCTATTTTATGATCTCAAAAAACATTTTACATACTGGTCGAGCCTTGACCTTCATGACACAGCAGTGCACTGCAACATGTTCGTCGGTAACTCCTGATCATCCAAACCATTAGATCTAGTGTCCAGTGCTTCCCCTGACTTGACCCTGTATCTTCAATCTATATCCTCCCACCCCTTACTTTGACCCTTTGTGCCAATAGTGTTGAACTTTGAGTCTATGACTTTCCTTCAAGTTGAGACCCCTTGTCCTGAATTTGCTCCTATTCCTTTGCTAGGCTAGCTCCTACTCATCTTTTATGAACCTCCTCAGGGGCACCTCCTGGGGTGTTTTCTGATTTCTCCTGAATTCCCTGATTGCCAGCTCTGGTTTGTCCTAGGTCTCTCTGAGTTCCCATAATACCTTGTGTAAATCTTTATCACTGCACTTATTCTGTATTATATGCTTACCTCATTGCCTGCACTGTTAGATTATGGAAAGTGTCTGTGTCCCCAGCACTTGGATCAGTGACTAGTACAAACTAGGCATTGAATAAATGAAAGAATGAATGAATAGGAGATTGATTTGTTCATGATCATCTAGATGGTAACTGTCAATATTGAAATTGGAATACAAATCTTTTGACTTCATTTCCTGTTCTTTCAATGGTACCATGCTGCTGCTTGTAAGAAACCATGCACGTTGTTCTTGCTCGTGATAAATAAGGGCAAACAAAATTCACTTCACGATAACAGAAACCAGGGCATCTGCTTCTTGGTTTTGGCTCAGGTCACGATCTCCCAATTTGTGGGTTCAAGCCCTGTGTCGGGTTCTGCGCTGACAGCCTGGAGCCTGCTTGGGACCCTCTCTCCCTCTCTTTTCTCCCCTGCTGGTGCTCGCTCGCTCTCTCCCTCTCTTTTCTCCCCTGCTGGTGCTCTCAAAATAAATAAATAAACTAAACTTAAAAAAAAAGATACCACACATACTTATTACAAAAGGTTTTGAAATGTTTTCTAGAATTATTTGATTGAAACCAAATGGAATTATTAAGATAGTGTTTATAGGAAAAGTGAAGCTAAAAGAAAGAGCTAGACCAGTTCAGGTATTGTGAATGAGAGAATCCCCTTCCTGAAGGCTCTGAGGCCCGTGAGGTAACACCGGAAGCTATGGGCCCTGGCCTGTATGTGAGCCAGAGTGTGAAGAGAGGGGCCCTTTCTATTATTGAGAGCAACTTGGAGTAAGGACTGAGTAGCTGCACGTGTTATCTTTAGATAACAGCCAAGAGACGAGGAAAGGTTTCTTGAGTTGCATCTTCTGATTTCGCAGCCGGAGACCCAAGCTTGCTTCAGATAGGAGCATGGCTTGCTCGTTTTTATCAGTGATCTTTGGAGACAGATTTGAATTAATTTTTTATCTTCTTGTTTTCAGCAGCCTGACTGAAGACCAGCTTCATTTCCTGGAAAGCTCTGATGTGGATTCCATCACATGGCCACAGGCAACAAGAAGCAAGGCCTGCATGTATTATTGCTCACATCTCCCAGTGTGAATGGTGAAAGCCCAGGAAATGGAAAGTGGCTGATCCATCTATGGCAGAAAGTTTGCCCACTCAGTCGAAATCACTCTCCCTCGACTCCCCTTCTACTCTCTAGACAGTAGTTCAGGATGAGGAATGCAGCCCGCCTCTGCCGTGCTGCATTTAGGAGATAAGTGGAGCTAAGACATGACTCCTCATTGCCTAAGAGGCACAATGCAGGAGCTTAAGCAGAACTTTCTGACATCAAATTCCTTGCTTTTTCCATAGTACCATGAAGCCATGTGACAGCTCTGGGACCTCACCCCAGAATGACAGAGTAAATACTCTGACTCCTAATCTAATGTACATCCCGTTTTCACGGTCCTTGGAGAGAGAACCAGACACAAGGGCAGCCTGGAGAAAGAATAGAACTTGCATGATGGAAAGAAAGAAGTGCTGTATGATGCTCTTCCTGCTGGGGCTGCGTATGTCCTGGACGATTCTATTCGAGCTCCGCACAGATACACAGACCCTTTTATGGTCATGATGAAAACAGGGAACTTCAAGTCCATTTCCTTCGGAGGGCTTGGCTTTGTAGTTTTTTTGTTTTGTTTTGTTTTGTTTTTCCCCTCTCCTGGGTTAAAGTTACTTAGTTCTAAAGTCTGGCTTGATCCTGCCACCCACCCACAGGCACGGCCACTCTCTACCCACCACCGTGCCCTACACGAGGTTCCTAAGTTATTTGACTGGATTCACCTAATCCGTCTAATGTGCCTGCCCTTGGTGCCGTCTTAAGGGCATTTTAACAACACACCTGACCAGCTGAAGCTTCCTTCCTGTCCTCTTGTTCCGAACCCCAAAAACCCTGTCACTTAAAACGGAACTGGAGAGCTGGGAGCCTTGTCAGCTGGCTAATGGTCTTATTCCTTAGGTCCTTTCTGCACTCAAGCTCAGAAGGATGGCCCACAGGGAGATAGAAGGAAGTCGTCTGAGCCTGGTGACCCCACCCTGCCCTCATTACTGGGGCAGGGGTTGGGCTTTTTAGGTAACAGGGCAGAAAATGCAGTAGTTAGACCGCTGCAGAAGTCCAAGGGGGCCGCCCTGAGGCCTTGATATCTTTGCTCTCACGAGTCTGGCTTCGAGACCCAGCACGGCCCTTCTTTCATGCTAACTGCTGTAGCCAACAGAAAGTCCCTCTCTCCTCTCAGGGCTGCCAGACCTCAGAAAGGACGGATTCATAACTGGGTTGTGCTGTTCCCTCCCTGGGGGGTGGGGCAGAAGGGCTGAGGAAAGTTCCGCAGACCTGAGAACGGCGAGAAAGTCTGGGGCTGCTGCCCTCCTTCCCTGTTGGAACACTCAGGGTGCTGAGGATTCAAAGGTTAAACCCATGAGACCTTGCAAAAGGGAAGGGTCCCTTCTGGGTTTATTTGGATAGATTTCTCCTAAGCCACTGCTGGGGGAAAGGGAGCAAATAGAAGTGTCAGTAGTCCCAATCCAAGGTGTCTGGGCCCAGAACGGTGGTTCTCAAAATTGATTGTGCCTATCAAGCTTCTGGAGTGCTTGTTAAAATGCAGATCCCGGAGCGCCTGGGGGGCTCAGTCGGTTAAGTGTCCGTCCGACTTCAGCTCAGGTCATGATCTCACAGTTCATGGGTTCGAGCCTCCCCATCAAGCTCTGTGCTGGCTGACAGCTCAGATCCTGGAGGCTGCTTTGGATGCTGTGTCTCCTCTCTCTCTCTCTGCCCCTTCCCCCGCCTCAAAAATAAAGTTTTTAAAAATGCAGATTCCTGGGCTGCACCTCCAGAGACTGCGATTCAATAACTGTAAGTAGTGTCTGCATATGCATTTTAAACAGGCCTAGGGTTACATTTTGCCCCAAAGCCTACAAGGCAGAGTTGGAGCACCGCCAGTTGGGGCTTGTTCTGTGCAGTCACAGAACCAAGGAGCCGTGTAGCTGGGACTCCATAATCGTAAACTTGTGGTTCTCAAAGGCACCCAGGGAAGTTCCTGAGATGGTAGATTACGTCAGTCTAAGCGGGGAGCTCAAGCTCAGACTGGGAGTAGTTCTTAGAATTCCACATTGGCGAGTTAAAGAGGGCGCCCTCATGAGAGACAAAGTGAAGTTCACCTGGAACATGGATATCCTATATCGACTGTCCAAACTGGGGTGCTGACTGCACAGGCTTATAATGAAAATTCTTCCTGTTATCCTGAGGAACCTCTGATTCCAGTGGTCAAGCCATGTGGAGTCCAATAAACTACTCATGAGCTGGCCTTTTCTGGATTTCACTCTGCCTAACTGTAAAATAAGAGGTTGCCCCAGAAGACTGCTAAGGTTCCCCTTGGTCTGACTTTCTAGGGTTCTCCATCCCCTGCAGCTTTGCTTCTGGTCATCCTCAAGTATGAATGCTTGGGCAGGGGCCAGGTTTAATCCTCTCACAAACCATTTGCCTAGGATAAATAGAATAGTACCTGCACATAGTAGGTGTCTGTTAGATATTTATTGCAGGAATGAATAAATACCTATAATTGGTTATGAGATAAAATAGTCCTCATTGGAAGAAAGCCCAGAGAGTAAGTCAGGGGCAGGAGTGGAGGCTGCTGGAATCTCTTGAGCACAGAATTCTCACAAGCCACTGGCCCATGCAGCTTCACGGGGGGTATCAGACAATTTCAGAGGCAGCCATGCTACATTTCTTTTCCCTTAAACATACTTGTCTTATGATAAAAGAAATTTATGTACATCATAGAAATGCTATCAATTTTTAAAAGGTATAAGAACATTCTGAAACCACAGCCCAGTGATTTTTCTTTTTGATACTTTACTTTTGGAATTAGAGGGAAATGATAACATACTATTTTTTAAAATCATTTGTAATTCCAAGATTTTTCAGTGCTTTTCTACGCATGTCTACACATCTGGAAACCAGACTGTTGATATAGTGTCATACTGTGAATTCTCTGCTTACGTGATCCTTAAAGTCTTAAGCATCATTTGAGATGGCTTCATGCTAATAGTACCTTTAACCACTCCCTCATTAATGGACATTTAGGCTGTTTCCTTTACGTTTGATATTACAAATATCGCAATGATAAGCATTACTGCCTACAAATTTTTAATCTGCATTTTTTATTTCCTTAGGATACAGTCCCAAAAGTCGAATTACTCTGTCAACGAGTATAAAGAAAGCTCTTTAAGCTTCTTGAAATACAGTGGCAAAATATTTTGTAGAGAAGTTGTCATCAGATTATACTAAAAGTCACTATCTTTCAATTAGCTTTTTAGCCGCCTCTACGAAGAGGAGAAACAGCCCTGCAAGCTTCCAGGCCGCTGGAGTTCAAAGGCAGAGTCCACGGAGGCTACTTCTGTAGTTCTGCCTCAGCCGTCCCTCCCCGGGGAAGGCGCCCGTCTGGTTTTCTAATTCTTTGAGGTCTTCCTTTCTTAATACCCCAGAAGAAAAAAATGGCCCAGGGATGGAGCATGTTGGTGGTAAAGGCAGTGAGGGTGGAAGTGGATCCTTAGGTTTGAGCACAAAGAAGACTTTGTGAACAAGAATCCAACACTCGGAGACCCTTCACGGAAACCTCCGTCTATTCCAACCAGAGCGAGCTTCCACGGACGGGCAAGATTACGAAAGAGGAGGAGTTGGTGGCGCCTTCCAGTTGGAGAACTGCGGCGCCTTTAAGGCCCAATGCGGGCCTTGGCCCTTTAAATCTGTGTCAGTTTCCCCTGACGTCAGCGAGCGGACCGGCCGCCCTGCTGTTTACCGCCGCGCCGCGCTTCGCACTCCTCGGAGTTGCGAGCGNGAGGGCCGGGGCCGCCACGGCCGCCCGCCCTTAAAGGGCCCGCGCCCCAGGAAAGTCGCCGCGCCTCCCGGCGTCCCGTCGCTGCCGCCTGTCACGCTCCTCACCCTCAGACACCCCTCCCTTCCCGGCCGCCCCCGCCGCCGGCGTCCCTCCCTTCCTCCCTCCCATTTCCCGGCGTCTCCAAGCTCCCAGCAACCAGCCGCCCCCTGGCTCTCGCGGCCCTGGCTGGCCGCCGCCGGGTGTCCGGGCCGCGCTCAGCCCCTCGCGAGCTGACCCGTACCCCCACACCCCTCCCGTCGCTCCCGCCGCCCCTCCCCGCCGGGCCGCCTGGGGGCGTCTCTGCGGCTCCGGGGAGGGGACGTTTCCTAATCTCAGGCCGGGGTTAAAGTTCTGGTCCTGGTGAGATGCTGGAAGCTGCGGCCCGAGCCGCAACCCGTCCCGGAGGTGTCCTGTCGCCTGTCGCCGCCCCTGCCACCGCTGCCGCCGCCGCCACTGCCGCCTCGCCGGGGCCATGTTCGCTCTGGGCTTGCCCTTCCTGGCGCTCTTGGTGGCCTCGGTCGAGAGCTATGTGGGGGTTCTGGGGCCCAAGAACGTCTCGCAGAAAGATGCCGAGTTTGAGCGCACCTACATGGATGAGGTCAACAGCGAGCTGGTCAACATCTACACCTTCAACCACACTGTGACCCGAAACCGGGTGAGGGCCGGGCCGGGCGGGGGGCTGGTGGCGAGTGGTTGAGCGGACCAGGGCTCCGAGGGGTCGGTCCACGCCCTTTCAGGAGGCCCACGAACGTGCTGCCCGACTGGGTTTCCTTTCCCCAGAATCGCACGGGACTCTTGCTTTGCCACCAGTGTTTCTCCGAAGCTCCCACTGGACGGTTTCTAAAGTTGTCTCCTTCCCATCTTCTGTGACTCTCCGCCCTCCACCAGCTGTGGTCGGAGCAGCACCGGCCTGCTCCCTACTCAACACCCAGAACGGGACGTCCCCTTCTGGGCTGGGCGCAGGGTGAAGCAGGCTAGCTTGGCCCAGGAAACCCTTAGGGATGAGACAGGCCTACTATGGAAAGGCTCTGCTCAGGCAACTTAGAGCTGAATGCAGGACTTCTCAGGCCGCTGTGAAGCTGGATGGCAGGAGAGAGGGAGTTTGTCGCCTACCTCCCCCTGACCTTCTGTTTCATTTTTTTCCCCAGCCATGACTTACATACGGTCGTAGCTAGATCTGAGAGGTCTAGACCCCAGGCGGAGCTGAGATTTGCAGAATTGTTGCAGCCTGACTCTATGGTCTCCTGCCCAGCTCTCTCCCATGATTGGAATTACTAAGAAGCAGTAGAACGGAGAGTGAGAGTCTGGTTATTTCTCAGAATAGGGAGGGATTTGCTTTCTGGGGCAGGCCAGGATCTGCCTTAAGTGCCTATTTCTCTGAGGTTTGATCCCCTCCTGCTTAGTTTTTCCTTCTTTCTCCCTGACATCTGGGGTCATCCTGAGGATTGTAGTCTCTACCCCTCTGGGAAATGCTGCCCTAGAGCTTGGGTCTCAGCAGTCCAATGACAAGCACTGCCAGAATTTATTTAGCTTTATTATTATTTTTTTCTTTAAGCTCCCACTGTTCTAGGTACTTCCCTCCATGTGCCAAGAGCAAGAGTGTCTCCAGTTTACGGAGGGGGAAATTGAGACCCGGAGGTGTGAAGTGACTCCTCCAAGGCTCTAGCCCTCGGTCAAAACTAGGGATGGAGTTTGGCTGCCTTAGCTTTTCAACAGTCTGCCCACCTCCCCACTGGCTCTGGCCCCCAGATTAGCTGTTGAATGGGAGCTTCCTGGCTTACATGGAAGAAAATTGAGGAGCACTTCTTGCTCTCCCGTGTCCCTGTGTGCATACGCGCACGTGTGTGCAGGCATGTGTAATCCCACGAACATGGAGAGGTATGAGGTATCCTGGGGATGCCCGAGGTCTCCATTGGGTTTCCTGTTGGGAAGCGAGGCCCTGCAGTTTCGTGGGCCCGATTCTCCCTGCACATCCCTGCCATCCAGAACCGGGCCGCTTCCAAGAGCCTCTCCTCTAACTCAGTGCAGATCCCTCCTGGAGCCTGGGCTGCTCTGGAGGAAGAAAGGGCATCGCTATAGCCCCCCCAGCCTGACCAAGATGGGGAAAGAGCAAGGCAGTTGGCATCAAGTAGGGCAGGGCTCACAGTCTCTGGAGAGTCATCAGGGGCCTGACCGAGGGGCGTTTCCATGTCATTCTGCAGACGGAAGGCGTGCGTGTGTCAGTCAATGTCCTGGACAAGCAGAAGGGGGCTCCTTTGCTGTTTGTGGTCCGTCAGAAGGAGGCTGTGGTGTCCTTCCAGGTGCCCCTAATCCTACGAGGGCTGTGAGTAGGACCCGGGAATCAGGGAGGGGGGTAGGCCTAGGCCAGGCCAGGCCCAGAGCCTCACCTTGTCCACGGCCTCAGACCACCCAGGAAGCCCTCTGTTTCTCCTCCCCATTCCCTGAACCAGGGGGCTGGTCAGTGGCCGAGCCAGCCAGCCTGGAGCCTGTCAGCCTGGCTGGGGAAGGAGTAGGAGACGTTGGAGACCAGAGTGGAGGAACCGGGGCCTTGCTCCCTTGGAGTGGTTTGCCGGCCGGGACGGGAATAGCATCCTGACTTTCTGCTTTGGGCTCTAGGTATCAGCGCAAGTACCTCTACCAAAAGGTGGAGCGAACGTTGTGTCAGCCGCCCACCAAGAACGAGTCCGAGGTCCAGTTCTTCTACGTGGACGTGTCCACCCTGTCACCGCTCAACACCACATACCAGCTCCGGGTCAGCCGAATGGACGACTTCGTGCTCAGGTCTGCAGGGGAGATGCGAGGGGACCACGGGCCTGGCCTCCTTCCCGAGCTCTGGGAGTGACCGTGGCGGGGGGCCGGGGGGCTCTTCTCTCTCCAGGACCGGGGAGCAGTTTAGCTTCAATACCACAGCAGCCCAGCCCCAGGTAAGATCTCCCTGTCGACCGGCCCTCAGGAGGAGACGCGGGTACATGGGAGTGTGAGTAGTCAGCAGGCTTTGTTGGCTGTGTGCGCCATGGAGGGACTGGCTGGAAATGAGCTCTGGCCCTCAGGTGGTAAGGGACAGGCAGACTGGGAAGTGCAGAGGCCGGAGGTGTGGCTGCCACGTTTCCTACTTGCCTCTTGGGGCAGTATCCCGAGTGCCCAGCTGAGGTTGAGGGGAGCGATGTAAGAATATAGGGCTGCTTCTGGGCAGGCCCTTTCTTCCTCAGAGAGCCTCTAACGCCCAACTCTGAGAACATTCACACTGTTCCCTTCTAGAGGGCCGGAGAGAGCATCCCCATGAGATGGGACTCTCCCTGCCCTTCCTGTGCCCTCAGTACTTCAAGTATGAGTTCCCGGAGGGTGTGGACTCGGTGATTGTCAAGGTGACCTCCAACAAGGCCTTCCCCTGCTCAGTCATCTCCATCCAGGATGTCCTGGTAAGCTGCCTGCCTTTCGCTCTCCGCCGGCAGGTAGCAGAGCTGCTAAAGAGGGGGCACGGGGCCCAGGTCCCTGCCCATTTACCTCTCTCTTCCTCCCCCCGTAGTGCCCGGTCTACGACCTAGACAACAATGTAGCTTTCATCGGCATGTACCAGACTATGACCAAGAAGGCCGCCATCACTGTGCAGGTAGGAAATGTGTGCGGCCCTGTGGAAGGTGTGGCCAGGTGACGAGCTTTCCAAACCCTTTCTCCTTCACTCCTGCCCCATTTCTACCCTACTGATAAGACTGAGTCTTGGCCTGCCAGTCCCCAAGGTTTGGGGCCCTCTGATACGTAAGCGTTAAATCGTAATCCTGGTTGCCTTTGGGGGCAGAAAAGAGCAGAGCACCCTTTCTGGCTGTCCCATCTACTTCGTTCCCTGTAACGATAGCTAAGAGAGGACAAGGGGCCCTGGCTGATGGTGAGTATTGCCCTTGGCAAAGGCTAAAACCTGTGCTGGGGGCAGGGAGAGTGAAGCCAAGCGTCTGCCTCACAACATCCAGCCTTGCAACTGTCGGAGACAGCGGGGCCCCTCCACCTTTCCTCCTGGCTGATGCCCTGTCCGTGAAAGGGCACCCATGGGTATCCTGATGGTGGGTCATACACATATTTGCCCACCTGGCCGTAGTGAAGGGTCATGGGTTTGGGCTCTGGAGCCAAATAACCTTGGCTCTACCACTGACAGGCCGTGTGATCCCTAGGCAGCAGGGACGATGAGAATCCTTACCTCGTAGGGGTCTTTGTGAGGGCCCAGTCAAATTCTAGGTGTATATAAGCACATGTGTATTGATTCTGATGACTGATTACTTTGATGTTGATGATGATATAACCATCGTCATCATCGGTCGATCAAGCAGTCCTCCTCCACCTCCTCCCCCTCCTCTTCCTGTAGCGCAAAGACTTCCCCAGCAATAGCTTTTACGTGGTGGTGGTGGTGAAGACCGAAGACCAGGCCTGTGGGGGCTCCTTGCCTTTCTACCCCTTGGTAAAAGGTACCTTTGGTGCCCTGGGCCTGGCTCGGGTGAGGGCAGGGCAGGGTCCCCCCCGGGGAGGGAGAAGAGCCTCTGTGGCTGATGGGTGGAGCTGATGAGAGGCGGGGTTTGGGCCCACAAACATTAACCGAGCTCCAGGAAGCCACCTGTTGGACATTTTGCTTCCAGATGAACCAGTTGATCAAGGGAACCGCCAAAAAACCCTGTCAGTGGTGGTATCTCGAGCAGTCACGTGTGAGTGTGGGTGGCTGAGTGGCTCTTCCTCTCAGTCCTGGGGGAGGGAGCACCCTCTGAATGGGAAGGGTGATGGGGACCTACTCAGTGGACTGACAGGGTAGGAAGACGGAGTGTTCTTGGCAGTGCTCACAAGGGGAGGGAGGGCCAGGCGGTGGGTCCCAGCACGATGTGGCACTGACGCCTGTGACTGACGGTGGAAGTACTGAGTTCTGGTTCTCTCTCCTCCCCTTGGGAGCACTGTAATCTCATTGAGCCTCAGTCTCTCTGTCTCTGTAGTGGGTCACAAGATCTATCCTGTAGTCTCAACAGGTTGTGAGGTTTAGCACAATATTAGCAGGAACGTACCAGGCCCCTTAGTCATGCTCACTAAATATTTACTGAGTGATTGAATGGAGCCCTTTGTAAACTGGAAAGTGTAAGATAAAAATAAGGGGTTGTGGTGGAAGGGGAAAGAAGCTGCCTCTGCTTTACAGAGTCTTTATTCAGCAAATATTTATCGAGCACCTTCTGTGTGCCGGGTGTTGTGTTCTGGCTTCGGTCCTCAGGGAGCTCCCGTTTGGAGGACAGGGGCCTGTTGCTGTGCAGGGTGCCGATGGCCGTGATGGGCAAAGGACAGGCTAACGGGGAACACAGGGCAGAGAAGCCTTCCCAGAGGACATAGTCCTCGAGCTGTGTTAGGAAGGAAACCGTGTTTGAGGACGGTGTAGGGTTCTTGAGGAAGAAGTACAGAGAGAGTTCTAGCGGAGGAGCGACATGAGCAGAGACAGGAATCACGTCAGAGTTTGGCATATTTGGGAAGCTGCCCGTTGCTCACCCCGCTGGGCCGCTACATTTGCAGGGCGATGTGGGGAGAGCTTGGGCCGGACCCTTGTGTTCGCTGGCAGGCAATGTTGGCGTGCTCACCCTCCTGCTTCCCTCCCCACAGCCGAGGCCTATGTTGGTGGTATGCTCTTTTGCCTGGGCATATTTCTCTCCTTCTATCTGCTGACTATCCTCCTGGCCTGCTGGGAGAACTGGAGGTAAAGTGGGGCTGCTGGGTGCCCCCCTGTTCTGCGGTGGGTTGAGCAGGATGTGAGCCAGCCCAGCGTGGTGCTCCACACCATTGCGGGGCATAGGAAGGCAGGCCCCTTTTAGGGTCCCTGGTCCAGGGGGCGTCTCCTCTGGAAACCAACCCCTCCCCTCAACCTTCTTCCCAAGCAGGCAAAGCCCACAGTGCTTCCCAGCCTGGGAGGAACCTTCAGATCACAGATGGAAGATGGGGTTTTGGGGTGGAGAGGGTGGAAGGCAGGCCAGCTCAGCAAAGGAGGGATCCTCGTCCCACCCCCTGGTTTGCCTCTGGATTCTGTCCCTGCAGGCAGAGGAAGAAGACGCTTCTGGTGGCCATGGACCGAGCCTGCCCAGAAAGTGGTACCTCCAGAGGGCCTGGGCAGGGAGGGCCGAGTCTGCTTTGTGTTTTGGTGGGTGGTTTCCTTCAGGGGCTGGAGGAGGAAGGGCTGGCTGGGGCCTTCTGGATGTTCAGACTGAGAAAGAACACTCTGCAGACGGAAACGGGGCTGGGCTGTTGTGCCCTAGGCATGACCCTAACACGGCTGTCTCCATGGCTGCCACTTGGTTCCTCCTCCGGGCCTGGCTACGCTGTCTCTGCCCCTCAGGCGACGTAGCTCGCAGTCTGGGGGGGTTGCTAACCTTTCATTCTCTCTCCTTTTCTTCCACCCCGCCCTCTCTGTCTGTCCCCCCTCCTGTTTGGGACCTTCTCTCTCAGCTTCCCTCCTTGGTAAGCACCAGGTGCTGTGGGCAGAGGAGCTGAATCCAGAGTGGGGGAGGGAGGGGACACACAGGGGTGGGCCCTGGGCGGGATGAGGGTCGCTGTCCTAGCTGGCAACGTAGATGCATCAATTCCTAGAACTTTCTGTGTCCTTAGCGAGGACAGAGGATGGCGAGTGTTTCCCCTGGGACACGTGGGAGGCGGGGCAGCTGATAGTGATGGCAGGGAGGTGTGTTTGTCAGGATAGGTGCGCATTCTCTGCTGCCACCATGGCCTCTCCGTGTCTCTCTTCTCTGGATTCTTCCTTCTCTCTTCTTGGCTTTTGGCTTCAGGCTGTTTCCAGAGCTGAGGAGACCTTGACTTCTCATTGCAGGTAACCCCCGGGTCCTGGCCGATTCCTTCCCCGGCAGCTCCCCATACGAGGGTTATAACTACGGTTCCTTTGGTACGTGTCTACACCAGAGGCTGTGCTCGCCCACTCACAACCAGGCCTCCTGAGGCTTCCACCTCCAACGTGGCAAAATGGCAGCCGGCCACGTCTGACCCCAGCCTCCCCGTCTCCTCCCACCTGCCTCACCACCCACCATTCCCCGCAGAGAACAGTTCCGGATCCACGGACGGGCTGGTCGACAGCTCGGGCACTGGAGACCTCTCCTACAGCTACCAGGGTGAGTGAGCCGGGCCGGGCAGAGCCGCGCAGCGTGGGGCCGGAGCTGGCTGTGTGAGACGTGGTGAAGGGCGTTTGCCTCTCCTGCCAGGCGCTGGAACCCGGGAAGGGGCTACTTCTCCCTGCCCCTCTCCTTTCTCGATCTTTCCTCCTTGGCCCCACTTCCTGGTAACTTTCCCTTTCCTTTGAAGGGCACGAGTGGTTCAAGCGGCGCCTCCCCTTTCGCCAGATGCAGCAGCTGTGCATTGCCATGGGTAGATGTGGGGTGGGGGGGTGCTGCTCTGCCAATCAGCTCCTGCCGGGGCGGTTGACCGGAGCCGGTAGGCTCCGGGGCCGGAGAGACGCTTTGTGCATGGCTTCACCATCTAATACCAATAATGCCGGCTTTTGTGCCTTTTGAGACAAGCAGGCACTGACCTCGATGTTGGTGGGCTGGCACCCCAGCTACCCCCAGGCCAGGTGATCTGGTTCGCTGTCAGTTTCGCCAGCACCCCACTCCCTGGCCTGCGGGGGGAAGGCTCACGGGCCGGGGTGTCATGTCCTGGCCTCTGGGGGCTTTGGTCAGGCAAGGTCACAGGAGGAAGCTTCTGAAGGCATAAGAAAAGATCACGATAAAGGAGCAGGTGCTCTTCCTAGAGGCAGCCTGTCACCCTTGCCTGCACCCCAGAACCCGCTGGGTCTTTACCCAGTGGGGGCCAAGGCAGTGTCCTCTCAGAACCCACATGGCTGGGCACCCAATCAGCATGACTTCTGCCGAATTTGGTCCTGTTACTTCTGTCCAGGACCCAAGGTCTGCTCAGTGTCCTGGTCTGGAAGTCCTAGTTCGGTGAAGGGGGCCAGGGGTGGAGTGGCACCTGTCTGGTGGCCTGTTCACAGAACCCACCCTTGTTCCCCTCAAGGACTTAGGAGCACCCTGTACCTCCTCGCAGGGCCTGAGCCCACCTCCACCCCTGCTCTCAGTCCACAATCTGCCTCTTCCCATTGCCTAGTAATTGTGACAATTGCCCCAGGTGGGTGGGGACAGACCTTGGCTTCTGCGCCTCCCAGGTAACTCTTCCCTCCTGCCTACCCCAGATCGCACCCTAGACCCTGTGGGCACTCGGCCGCGCCTGGACTCCATGAGCTCCGTGGAGGAGGATGACTATGACACATTGACTGACATCGATTCGGACAAGAACGTCATTCGCACCAAGGTCTGGCGCCATGTGGGTTGGCCCTGGTTGTGGGTTTCCCAAGGAAAGGAAATTCTGTGTTCGGGCCCCAGCACATCTCCCTCTGGGGTGACATCTTAACGTTTTGTTGTTGCTGTTGTTGTTGTTTTGAGAGACAGACAGATCGTGCGTGGGGGAGGGGCAGAGAGAGAGGGAGACAGAGACTCCGAAGCAGGCTCCAGACTCCGAGCTGTCAGCACAGAGCCCGACGCGAGACTCGAACCCACAAACTGCAAGATCATGACCTCAGCTGAAGTCGGATGTTTAACTGACTTGAGCCCCCCAGGCACCCCTCTCTGGGGTGACATCGTAGAGAAACAAAGCGAAAGAGCTCAGCTGGGTCAGGATAGATTCAGGGGAAGCCGAGTCCACTCCCAGCCCTTCCGGGCTGATCTGCCAACAGCAATGGGATGGCCTGGAACCCCGCCCGGCAGAACTGCTGCCTGTTGGGGGGTGGGGGGGCTCCTCCTGTCCCCCTGTCACCTGGGCACCAGTGGCGAGTGTCGGGGGAGGTTCTCCCAGTCTCCCGGGCAGTTGGAAAGCGGGTCTCACTCCAGCTTCTCCTCAGCAATACCTCTATGTGGCCGACCTGGCTCGCAAGGACAAACGCGTCCTTCGGAAAAAGTACCAGATCTACTTCTGGTGAGTGGGCGGCGCGGCCAGGCCTTTCTGTTATTGGCAGGGTGGTGTGGCGGCGTCTCGGGGCCTGCCCCCTCACCGCCGCCATCGTCTCACTCCTCAGGAACATCGCCACCATCGCTGTCTTCTATGCGCTTCCCGTAGTGCAGCTGGTGATCACCTACCAGACGGTGAGCAGCCCGGCTGGCTCCCTGGGCCCAGGGGGGTGTGCCCTCCCGGGGCTGTGTGCTCACCATCGCCCCAGGCCGAGAATCCAGGCTGGGCTGCTGGAGTAGGCACAGGTCTCAGGTCACAGGACCCGGGTTCAAATCCTAACTCTGCCTCACCAGCTGAGTGACCTTGAGCAAGCTTAAGCTCCCAGAGCGTCGGTTTCTTCATCTGCAAAATGGGGCGGCGTGATCTCAATGACGGCATCTTCCCCAGCTTGTTGCAGGGTTTATGCAACAAGAGTCACGGGACTTTGTCAGTCTCGGTTTCCCTTCCCTTTTCTCTGTACTGTGGGGCAAGAACTTCTGTCACGGTCATGCCCCATGATTTTTAGCCCCACCTGGTGACCGTGCCAAAGAGGACTGGCCTGGCGTACGGACGCACACGCATGCTGGCTGTGTGGCGCTCTCCTGTCCTGTCGAATGGGGCTGGGTGGGATGGCCTGGGCTCAGGCCGGGCTCCCTCTCTCCTGGGCTCTGGCTGAGTCAGGTGCTTTCGTGTCCCCTCTGTGCCCCCGTGCCCTGCTGCAGGTGGTGAATGTCACAGGGAATCAGGACATTTGCTACTACAACTTCCTCTGTGCCCACCCCCTGGGCAACCTCAGGTGGGGATGGCCTTGGGTCAGCTGGGGTGGGGGCAGGGGCTCTGCCGATGCCTGGCCCGGGTAGGGAGGAGGCCGGAAGACGGGGCCGAGGCAACGCACCCTGTGTCGCTCCTTCCAGCGCCTTCAACAACATCCTAAGCAACCTGGGGTACATCCTGCTGGGGCTCTTATTCCTGCTCATCATCCTGCAGCGGGAGATCAACCACAACCGGGCCCTGCTGCGGAACGACCTCTACGCCCTGGTGAGAGAGCATCTGCCCGCTGAGGGCTCAGCTCCAGACCCTTTCTGAGCAGGGCCAGCCTGGCCCGGNCCCCCCTCCCCCCTTTCCTCCCACCTCACTTCTCTTTCCCTTCCTTCTCCCCAATAGGAATGCGGGATCCCGAAACACTTTGGCCTGTTCTATGCCATGGGCACGGCCCTGATGATGGAGGGGCTGCTCAGTGCCTGCTATCACGTCTGCCCCAACTATACCAACTTCCAGTTTGGTGAGCGGGGCCTCCCTCTTCCCTGGCTGAGCCGTCCCCTACCATCCCCACGGTCACCCACGGGGGTCCCCACAACCCAGCTCTGGGTGCACACATCCTAGCTTCCAGAAGAGATAGCTGGGTGCTCTTTCCTTCACCTGTTGAGTGTTTCTCATGTATAACCACTGAGAAAATGAACATAATTAAGATATGGTCCCTGATCTCAGGGTGCTCAGACTAAGTTGCCCTTGTTGCCAGGGGAAATGGAACTGGGTGGCAGCCAGTGGGGCGACAGCATGGTGTCACAGGGACTGTTGAGGGACCGGAGTCCGCCCACCACCAGCTGGCTCTGTGGCCATGATGAGGTGGGGGGGCTCTCGGCCGCCCCGATCGCCTGGGCTGGGAGGTCCATGCTGAGGTTTGGTGGCTGTGTTTGCAGCGCACGTTCATGTCCCCCCACCCAGACACGTCGTTCATGTACATGATTGCCGGGCTGTGCATGCTGAAGCTCTACCAGAAGCGGCACCCAGACATCAACGCCAGCGCTTACAGCGCCTACGCCTGCTTGGCCATCGTCATTTTCTTCTCCGTGCTGGGCGTGGTGAGGCCCTGGCCCGCTGTGTTCACACTCACCCCATAGGGAGGGTGCACACGTGTATGCGCACACGCACCCTCTCCACCTCCCGCATGCAAGATCCCTGCTCCCTCCCTGAGGCACCTTCCCCCTTCCCCAGGCTCCTGTGTGAGCCACAGGGTCCCCTGGAGGAAGAACGGGCTGTGGGAGCGGCCTTCCTCAGCGCCTCCTCAGCTCTGCCTGCCATGGCAACCCCCCCCGCCCAGGTCTTTGGCAAAGGGAACACGGCATTCTGGATCGTCTTCTCGGTCATTCACATCATCGCCACCCTGCTCCTCAGCACGCAGCTCTATTACATGGGCCGCTGGAAGCTGGGTGAGGGCCTGCCCAGGGCAGGGCGTGTGGGAGGGGCCAGAGGTCGGTGGCCTCAGGGACCTGGGTTCACGCAGGCTTGGGGTTCTGCCCTCCTGCTGGGGGCCCTGGAAGAATCACCGAGTGAGCAATTTGATGAGGGTCGGCGTGGCTGTGCCCTCCGAAGGCCTGGGGTCCTCTCAGCTGGCGCGGGCCGGGGTGGACAAGGAGGGGAGCTCGTGCCCTCAAGCACTGTCCCCTCTTGCAGACTCGGGCATCTGCCGCCGCATCCTCCACGTGCTCTACACGGACTGCATCC
>NW_027527824.1:6439479-6476458 GCF_008692635.1 Crocuta crocuta | reverse complement strand
CCGCCAGTGCAGCGGGCCCCTCTACGTGGTACCGCCCGGCCTCCCAGCCCTCCCCCACATCTACTCTCTTCCCTCTGGCGGGAGGGGGGGGTGGGGTGCAAGCCAGAGCCCAGGCGAGGCGGGGGGACCAGCTGACTTGGGCCTTCTTCCACTTTTGTCCCTGTCTCTCTTCCCCTCTCTCAGTCCCCGTGTCTCTGCTTCCCTCCAGGACCGCATGGTGCTGCTGGTCATGGGCAACATTATCAACTGGTCACTGTGAGTCTGGCCGTGGTCTGTGCTAGCCTGGCTGGGCGGACAGCTGGGGCCGTGGCCTGGCCACTGGCTGCCGTGGGGGCCACGGACAAATTCTAAGCTTTGGGTGTGAGAAATGGGGGCTGAGGAGAGCAATGTCGGCACGTGGGGTTCTAGCATTTCTGTGGGCCTCTGAACCCGGCCTCACATCATACGAAATCGTGGGGTAGGAGTGAGGGAGAGCCCTTTCCTCGCTCTTGGCCCTGCCCTGCTTCAGTGGCCCTTCCCCCCTTGCCAGGGCTGCCTATGGGCTCATCATGCGCCCCAATGACTTCGCCTCCTACTTGTTGGCCATTGGCATCTGCAACCTGCTTCTCTACTTTGCCTTTTACATCATTATGAAGGTGAGTGGGGGTGGCTCGGCCTCCCCTGCCGGCCACCCTGCTGTTGCGGGAGGGAGATGGGCACAGTCTGCTTCAGAGTGGCCCCGAGAGGGAGCCGGAATTGTTCGTTCTTGTCCTTGCCAGTCTGGGGAGGTGAAAGGCCCAAGTCTCTTGCATGTACTCCAGCTGTATCCAAAGACCCATTTGCTGAGCCCCTTCCATGTTCTAAGAATGAAACTGGTAGCCCTGCCCGCTGTGGTTGGGAAGAGCACACCCCCCCAGTGCAGAGGGGGTGGGGGTAGGGCTCCCCGCCTCTGCTTAGGCTGGAGCCTCTGAGGGCCAGGTGCTCCCCAGGGACACTGGTGCCATCCAGTGTAAGGAGAGCCCCCTGGCCAGTCCGCCCTGACGGCACAGGGCTCCGGGCACGTGGAGGCCTAGGCAGGGCGGGCGTCAGGGGCGAGGACACCAGGCTGCTGGCGTGGAGCACACTGAGATGTGTAGCCGGGTCAGGTGATGCTGTGGATCCAAGATGGCTTCCTAAAGGACCCTTCCTGTGTGTTGGGAACTGGCATCAAGGGCAGGCCGGGGGCATGGGCCCGCCCAGGGCCTGGCCCTCAGGCTGCTCTCCACCCCCACCCCCCGGCCCCACCCAGCTCCGCAGTGGTGAACGGATCAAGCTCATCCCCCTCCTCTGCATTGTCTGCACCTCGGTGGTGTGGGGCTTTGCCCTCTTCTTCTTCTTCCAGGGACTCAGCACCTGGCAGGTGAGTAGTCATCCTGCCAAGAAGGTGGGGGGTTGCCCACAGGCTCCTCGTGACCAACAAACGCCCAGTTCTCTTTCCAGACATGGTTTGTGAGCACCTACCGAGCTCTTTCGCAGCTGCTTTCTCATTTAATCCTCCCAACTTTCAGTATGCCAGCATGGGGATGTCCCCATTTTACTCATGAGGCAGCTGAGGTTCAGAGAGGCCAAGTGACCTGCCCAAGGTCACACAGCCAATGAGTAGCACAGCTGGGGTTTGAAACCAGAAACACCGGGCTCTCCCCTCCCCCTCATAGGCACCTGCCATGAATCAGGCTTCAATTCTGGGATCAGAACTAAGTCTAGCATGGTCTCTTCCATTGAAGTACTTATAATCTAGTTGAAGAGAGAGAGATGATCAGTTCCTGGACTGCTCTTTGCAGTATGATTACAGGTGGTGAAGGTATGGCCCAGAGAGGAAGGAGGAATGGACACGAGGGCAGAGGACAGAGTTAGGAGATCCAGGAAAGCTTCCTGGAGGAGGCAGACTGTGCTCATGGCCTCAAAGGCCCTGGGTGATGAGAAAGGGCCCTGTGGTCCACAGATGCTGTGACCTGAGTAACGTTACAGAGGCAGGACTAGATGAGGCAGATTTGGAGTCAGTGAATGCACTAATTTGGGAGCTAAGTGAAGACTGAACTCCTGAGGGCAAGGCAGGTGTCATCTTCTCAGTGGCCTCAACGTGTGGCACAGACGGCCCGTGGACTCAGGGATGTCCGGGCAGGGTTTGCTGGAGAGGGGTTATGGGTGAGCATGGAAGACCCCCAGCGCCTTAGGCCGTGGCCCACAGGTCAGAGCCCCTGTTGTCCTCGAGCAGGGCTGTGTGGCTTGCCTGTAATACTGTGGAGACAAAGTGAGCCTGGAGTCACTGATTAGAGGAGGGGGCAGAGTCCCCTTGGCACAGAACCAAGTTGGGAGGCTTTTGAAGCCTTCTAGCGCCTCCAGGTGATCTCAGCCCTGTGCTCTTACGTAAAGGGCGGAAGAAGCTGAGGGTTAAAGTGGAAGGAAAAGAAAGGAAAGGGCAGAAGCCAGCGTCCTCAGGGAGAAACCTGGAAGAGCCATTTCTTAGACGTGGGAGACGAGGCAAGGGCGAGTCAGAAAGAGGGCGCTCTCCTGCCTGGCACCGGGAGCAGGGCAGCCAGGGGGAGCGGGCACCAGTCTGGCCCCAGCCTTGGCAGGCAGCGTCCGCAGGCAGCTCTCCCCGTTCCTCCCCAGAAAACCCCCGCAGAGTCTCGGGAGCACAACCGAGACTGCATCCTCCTGGATTTCTTTGACGACCACGACATCTGGCACTTCCTCTCCTCCATTGCCATGTTCGGGTCATTCCTGGTACGTGAGACTCTTCTGCCCAAGCACGGGGAGAGGCCGAGGCCGCCTCTTTGCCCGCGCTTGACTCCGCGTCCCCCTCCCCCCCAGGTGCTGCTGACACTGGACGATGACCTGGACACCGTGCAGCGGGACAAGATCTATGTCTTCTAGCAGGAGCCAGGCCCCTTGCTCTATTCACGGGGCCCTGAGCTCCTCTGCCTCCCGCCCAGAGCCCCCGTAGCTCTGGGGGTGTGCGTCCGCGCCCTGCAGCCCGGTGTGGGGGGTGGCGGGACGACGAGGCCCAAGCTGGGCCCGGGACAGTCACAGCGGTGAGCCTGGCGGCTGCCCTCTACCAGAGAGGAGGCCTGCTCCCGCAAGACCCCAGATGTTGGCCACTTGCTGCTGCTTCTCAGTGTTGAGGGCCTCTCAGGGGCCCTGTCCGTCGGCTCTCCGCCTGTCCCTCTGCAGGAGGTAGGAGGGAAGTGTTGCCCTGCCCATCTCATGCCTTGCATTCTGCCCGTCCCTCCCCTCCCCACCAGCCTACGACCGCGAGCCCTTTCTTCTCCCCGAGTTCTAGGCCAGGGCCGGTTGGGCCTGATTCTCTGTCCTGCACCAGGGCCTGACAGCCCTTGGAGGCCATACCTGACTGCCATTACTGCCCGTCAGGATGAATGGGCTATAGGATTTTGGAGGCTGGCCAGCTGGTGCCACGCTTTTGGTGCTATGGCCTAAAAGGGGCTTCAGGCAGCGCTGCCTCCCCCCTCTGACCTGTGCTTGGGACCGGCTCTGTAGTAATAAGGGTCAGCCCGTGTGTGAGAGTCGCCTTTGATCTGAGGGGCTGAATTCAGAGGTCACCTGCTTGTCCCGTCGGCTCCCAGACTGATGTTGGCACCAGGATCAGAGGAAAAGTTGAATTCACCCCTTTTCCTTCCTTTTTCTTTCTGGGCCCTCAGTCCTGCCAAGCCCCCACTGGGGGGTCATTCAGTGCCATTGACGCTGCCCAAGAATGTCCAGGGGCAAAGGAGCGGGACACAGGCGCCCAGCTCCTCTTGTCTCCCCACAGCCGCGGGAGCCCCAGTGCCTATCTTAGAAGGGGGCTCAGGAAGGGACATGATCTTCCGGTCAGTGTCCCCAGTCCAGCCTCACTCTAGGACCCAGGGCTGGCTCCCGTGTTTCCGTCCTGTCTTTGGCCAAGTTTTGTGTTAGTCACACACATATACGTGTATGAAACCTTGAAGTTTACACTGAGCTGCCCCAGCTCTGGGCCCCCTGGCTGCTCTGGTCCTTCGATCCCCTTCCCCCTAACTGGTCCATTCCAGATGCCAAGACTGGGGGAGGTCAGGTCAGGCCTCTGCCTTGGGGATGGGAGTGCGTCTTATCTGCCCAACTTGTTTTTACAGCTCTCCCTTGGGCTGGGGAGAGGAGGTGGATCTGGATCTTTTTTCAGAACTCCGTTTAATGTCTGTTTCCATGCTATGGTTGCATTTCTGTTTTCTATGAATGAGTCTGCATTCAATTAAAGAAACAACCAGACGCAGTTCTTGGGCCCCTGTTTGCTCCTCCTTTCTGGGTGGAGATGTTGAGAATGAAGGATGGGGCAGAGGTCCTTCATTTTCGGGTTCTCCTGGTCTACCTTTCTCTATTCAACAAGAGATTCCCCCCTTGTCTTCCCCACGTGTCCTCGATTCCCCAAGGTCATTCCTGTCCTTTGAGCAATAGCATCAATCCAGGAAATACTTACCAGGGGCTGGCTTCATGGCAGGCACTGTGCTGGGCAGAGAGGAGAGTGTAGTGAATAAACTGTAGCAGCCCCAGCTCGCCGCTGAGATCTGCCACCCCTTTACCTGGCTCCCCACCTACGAGTCAGGCCGGTTTCACTTCTGACTGAGCCTCTCCCTGCTGGGCAGGCTACATGTGCAGGCAGGACTTCCTGACGTGACTTTTTTTTTAAGGTTTTTTTTTGGATTTTTTTTTTGTTTTGAGAGAGAGAGCAAGTGGGGGAGGGGCAGAGAGCAAGGCAGACAGAACCCCAAGCAGGCTCAAACCCCCAAACAGAGAGGTCATGACCTGAGCCGAAATCAGGAGTTGGATGCTTAACCCACTGAGCCACCCAGCCCGCCCCGCCCCACCCCAGGACTTTAATAGGGAATGCAGGCCAAGGCTGAGGAGGTCCTTGGGGGAACACAAGACGGTGGGTAAGTGCGCATGGGTGGCAGGCAGGCTCCCAGAAGTGGGAATTTTGAAATGACCCTAGAAAGTTGATTTAGGTTCCAATGGGCCTAGGATGCTAAGATCTGGGGCCGCTAGGAAGCTAGTGAATTCGCAACTCACCAGGAGTCTGCTGCCATCTAGCTGATCTCCCGCCCTTCTCCCTGCTCTTCCCAGCAAAGCCCACTGGGGGGCACTCTAGCTCTGTGCCACTGGGCTCTGAGCCGGGAGGCCGGCTGTGGTGGGCAGGCCTCCCCCGATAGCCAGGCCTGGCTGACCCCCTCCTGGAGGTGCTGGGTGTGCTGGTGTCCACTGGAGAGTGTTAGCTCCTCCCTGCCAAGCTGCCCTGGGAAAGGGGGTGGGGTGGTGCCACAGCGGGCAGCCTGGAGAACCCACTGCAAGTCTCACCTTCTACCCCTTCCCCAGACACCCCCCTGAGGCCAGGTGTAAGCCGCATAGGAGTGAGTCTCCTTCCTGGAGGGATGGAGTCCAGTCTGTTCTCTAGGGGAGGTTCAGTCTGTTCCAAAGGGAGGCAGGGAGGCAGGGAGGAGAGCGTCACTGAGCCTCCCACCCAGCCTTGGTGTCTCAGCCCTGCCAGGCCTTAGAGACCCTCTGGATGAGGGCCAGGGTCCACTGAGCTGCTGCCCAGCCCTCAGATTCCACCCTGGCTAAAGCATCTAAGTCAAGACCCACCCCTACTGGAAGCTCCCAGCCGGAGCAGCATGGTTACAACTCACAGCCTCTCAGCTCCCACACGGGGGCCCCCCGCGGGGACATCCGGCTTCTGCCACTCACAGCCCCCCACGTGGCCTTGGGTGAGACATGCACCCCGAGTCTGTTTCTTCATCTGTAACAGGTTAGTAATTGTCCCCCCGCATGGCCGCAAGGATTAAATGAGAGCATTTGCAAAGTGCCTGGCCTGTGCCAGGTCCTCGGTAAAGGGTAGTTCCTATCTCCAACTAGAGCCAAACCCTCAGGAAGGCAGGGTGGCGGGTTACTCCCCACCAAACCTCAGGGACCCATCCCCCAGCTCTTTCCCTCTCTCTCTGGCCAGACTCCCCTCAAACACGGGGGCAGGAAGCAGTGCCGAAGGAGCAGCCCTAAGGCCAGACAGGAGGGAAGGCCTTCATGGTCCTGTCCATAAAAGGCTTTTCCCCGGCTGCTTCCCGGGCGGCAGCGCAGCTCCGCCCCGCCGGCTCCATCTCCAAAGCACGCAGAGAATGTCTCGGGCAGCCCCCGGCAGACTGCTCCAACTTGGTGTCTTTCCCCAAATATGGAGCCTCTGTGCAGTCACTGGGGGGGCCGGGGGTGGGGACCGGGCCGGGTTCTTCTGGCAGGGAGGGGGCCGAGGGGTGAGCCAGCGGGGGAGGCTGACATCACCGCAGCAGCAGCGGCCCTTTAAACCCCCACCCAGCCAGCGCCCCATCCTGTCTGTCCAAGTTCAGACACGGAGAGCTCATTCCCGCCTGCGAGTCCCAAGGAACCCCTGTAAGTGCACGTATCCCCTGGTTGGAGGGGAGGCGGGCTAGGGCTTGCCAGCAGCGGTGGGTGTATTGCAGAAGGGCTCTCAGGGGCCCTTGGTCTCCAGCCCCCCTGGCTGGGGAAGCACATCCTCTCCGTGTGCATTCCTGATCTCCAGGTGGGGAGGTGGCCCTAGCTCAATGGGAGGGCCCGGGTGGGGGGACATGGGTGACATTGCTAGAATCTCGTACTTGGAGTACTTGCCTGGGCAGCCCCAGGCTGATCTTAGGATGGCTTGGCAGGCCAGAGGGACTGACAGTGGAGACCTGAGAGAGGGTGACAGGCTCCCCATGTTGGGCCACAGTCATACCCACAGGGTGTGTGGTGGGCTCCAGGTGTTGGGTTAGACCCAAGGCTCTGTCTGTTGAGGTGAGGAGGTGTGCGAGCCTACCAGTGCCGCAGAGCGGTGTCCTGCTGGCGGGCACTTGGGTCTGAGCAGCACAGAGGCCCCAGGGAGCCACTGAGGCAGTGGGGAGGACCTCTAAGTTCTTGTACCCTGGAACAGTCAGGTGGCCTGGTGCGGGGACCTGCGAGAGCTGCTTTTTCTAGACACATGGCTCCTTCCATCCTCTGAAAGTGGGAGGTGACCCCACAGCAGGCAGAGGGCTGAGGGGTGGGCGCCGTCAGGGCTTTGTAGTGTTGTCCTGGGTGGCTCGCACAGGGCTGGGTGGGTCCGGGAACCTGGGCCCTTCCCGAAGGGTCTGGCTGGCTCCCCTCAGTGGTTGCTGTCCACAGGGCAGCAGTGACTAGGGCTGCTCCTCTCTGCTCCCAGAACTGAGGAGCCATCCCTCCTGCCATCTCAGAGAGCCCCCTGTGCCTGCCCTTACCAGCTGTGTTCTATTTCGAAGAGAGAGGGGGCCGGTGGTCCTGGAGAGACCCCTGCTTCCTGCCAGTAGCAGGTGCACGCTGTCCCTTCGCCGCTGGCCTTTGTCCCTTCCCTCAGGGGAGGGGAGGTCAAAGCAGAGTCCGACTGGCCGGCCTGCGGTGCCCCAGGAGGCTTTGTCTGGAAAGGCCTCTGGGTGGGCTGCCTGGCAACCATTTCCCTCTGCTTCTCTTCTTCCCGCAGCTCCAGGGTGGGACCGGGGAGGTCTTGGTCAGAGGACTTATGAAGATTTCTTGGAATTCTCCGCTTTCAGACTCATCACTGGGAGGCAGAAGGGTGGGGTTGGGGTGGGTGGGGTGCATTTCATCCCCTTCCCTGTTCTGATAAAAATCCAGATATTGCCTCTGGATCTACGGGCTGCAGCTTCGCGTGCTTGTCACCCAGCCTTGACACCTCAACTATCTGCTCTGAATCTCTTAGACTGAAAGCCGGGGGGTGGGGGGTGCTGACAGAACTCTGCTTCTGTCCTGCTCCTCACAGCGGGCGCAGGGTCTGGGAGGGTAGGTGGGTGGGGAAGACCAAGGGGGCAGGGTGGGGAAGGTGGGGTGCGCACTGCCTGCCTGGGCTGGTGGGTGAAGGCTGAGCAGGGCCCAGGATGAAGGATGGGCTGAAGGCACCCGCTCCCACGGACCACTAGTCTCCGCCCTCAGGTGGTTGGGAAGCAGGGGTGGGGCAGGGAGGGGTTGGGCTGTCTATAGGGAAACAGAGACTCGGCTTTTGGATTCTCTGGCATCACTGGCCAGATGAGGGTGGCCGTGCTCAGAGGTGGCCCAGCCTTCTGGGGCTTTACAAGCCCAAGACAAGTGAGAAGTGAGTTGCCCTGTGACTGGAATCAAATGAGTCCATCCCCCGTGTTCTTTCTCTCAAACTTTGTTGTCCCCTCAGGGGATGACTTGGAAAAGGGGTGGAGGCCGGAGTGGGGAGCAACAGTTTTTATCCCTGGGTCAGGGGCTGGGTCTCCCAGGTCACCACCAGGAGGCGAATCTGGGAGGGAGTCACAGACAGTGCCTGGGTGAAGGCACAGCTCTCTGAGGGAGGTGACATCATCCTCAGTGCACAGATGGGGGACTTGAATGCAGGGAAGTTGTCAGTTGTGGGGGAAGGAAGGGTTGGGCAGCTGACCTGGGACCGTGACAAGCTCCCCACAGTGGTGCAGGTGGTGCAGGGGAGAGAGTCTGATATCGGCAAGAGGGGGAGTCGGGGTAGCGCGCCGACTGCCCCCATCCTGAGGTCATTCTCTCCCTCCCAATCCCCTCTCTGAGGCCAGGTGATGGGTCTGGCCTCATTTGGTACCTCTCTCAGAGAGAGGGCTCTTCCGATGAGCTCTGGGTGATACCTGGGGCCAGGTCAGGTTCCTCTTGACCAGCCACGTCTGCCCAGAGGCCTACCTTGCCCACGCTGCTGCTACAGCCTTCCCCCTGCATCCTGAGGCTCTCCCCAGCCGTGCCGGCCCCAGACTTTCAGGGCAGGGGGAGGGGCTCCCCACGCTCTTGCTGGCAGATTCTTGGCTCTGGGATCTCCTTGGAGGGCTCAGCCTCCTCGGTTACTCTGCTACTACAGTGGCGGGAGCCTGAGGGTATGAGAGAGTCTATGGGTCTATCAGTGTTTTCTCTCTTTCTTTCTCTGTGTGTGCACGTGTGTGTGTGTGTGTGTGTGTGTGTCTGTGTGTCTCCTGACTCACCTGAGGAAGGACAGCTTCTTGACCAAAAGCTCTTGGGTTTTGCTGGCTTCTTAGACCTTGCCAGGGGTGGATAAGTTTGAGCCCCTTTAGCCTCTGCAGGCCAGAGGCTGAGCTGACCTGGCAAAGAGCTGTGGTTTTGGAGCTCCAGCTTGGGGTTAGAGGATACAGTGGAGGGACAGGTAAGGCAGGATCGCCTCAGGCCTGGCTGCACAGAGAAACCTGCTTCATTTTGGGAGAGCAGTGTGGCCTCCTCTGGAAGGCGTCTCCAATGCCTCTGGCCAATCTTGGCAAAGAGAGAATGCTCTAGACCCTTGTCAAGCTACAGCCCATAGGCTAAATGCAGCGTGCTGTGCTGTTTGCTTGTGTAAAGAGAGTTTTATTGGCTCAAGGCCGTGCTTACTTGTTCCTGTATCATCTAAGGCTGCTTTCCTGCTACAATGGCAGAGACCACGTATCCTGCAAAGCCTAAAATACTTAGTGTCTGGTTGCTTACAAAAATTGGTTGACCCTTGCTCTAGACTTCTGAAGATCTGGTCTCCCATTTCTCTGGTCTCCAACTTCAGAGCCTTCCTGGACTCAAGGGATGAGCCTGGCCCAGAAGAGCAGTGCCATGAAAACAAAACGAGGGAACGGGGAGCTAAATGTCTAGGATGGGTAGCACCCCCTACCCCCCATCCTCCTAGAAGCCTGAAGGCCTGCCTAGCACAAGTGAAAGCAGAGTTGTTCTCTGATCCTCTGACCTTTTCCCCTTCTGTGGCCTGTGCTGCTTTAGCTCTCCCTCAACATGGCCAACAAGGGTCCTTCCTATGGCATGAGCCGTGAAGTGCAATCCAAAATTGAGAAGAAGTATGACGAAGAGCTGGAGGAGCGGCTGGTGGAGTGGATCGTAGTGCAGTGTGGCCCAGATGTGGGGCGTCCAGACCGCGGGCGCCTGGGCTTCCAGGTCTGGCTGAAGAATGGCGTGGTGAGTGGCACCCTGGGAAGGGGGGCCGGGGCGCTGCTGCAGTCGTGGGGCAGGCGCCCCGAGCTGAGTGCCCAGCTGCGTCCTGTGCCTGGCAGATTCTGAGCAAGCTGGTGAACAGCCTGTATCCCGACGGCTCCAAGCCGGTGAAGGTGCCCGAGAACCCTCCATCCATGGTCTTCAAGCAGATGGAGCAGGTGGCTCAGTTCCTGAAGGCGGCTGAGGACTATGGGGTCACCAAGACTGACATGTTCCAGACCGTTGACCTCTTCGAAGGTACAGAGAGAAAAGGGGTGGAGAAGGCGGGTGCCGGACAGGAAGCTGAGGCAGAGGGATGAGGGCTGATCAAAACAGGCCACACAACGGGTCTGCAGAGCAGGACCCAAGGGCATCAGAGGGTCTCCTGGAGCTTCCTTTGATCCTGGGACAACCTTTGCCCCTGGGGTGGCCATTTTTCTGAGAGGTGGGGCAGGCCCTGCCCTGGAGTCTCAGGTACATGGCCCTGAAGTTCACGGCCCCATCCGCCCTTTCTTCCCCCAGGCAAAGACTTGGCAGCGGTGCAGAGAACCCTGATGGCTCTGGGCAGCTTGGCAGTGACCAAGAACGACGGGCACTACCGTGGAGATCCCAACTGGTTTATGAAGTACGTGGCCACCGGGGGGTTCCTTGTGCTCTGGGCGGGTGTCTTTGTGGGGGAGCGGGAGGCGGCCTAGGCTGGGCTGTCAGGCCCAGGGGGGAGGGGAAGCAGATAGCTGGAAGGCCCAAAGTGAAGGTGTAGGCTCGGGAGGAAATGGGTCCCTGATACTTGCCAGTCTCCCTGGTCCACGGGGCGAGCCAGGTAAAGGAAGCAAGAGAAGTGAGATGGGGGGTACATGGGACCGAGCTAGGAAGCGACAGAGGAAACAGCGCGGGGCAGGGGGGCAGGAGTGAGAAGGTGGGGGGAAGAAATGTGCAGCCCTGACAAGTCTTTATCCCGGTTTCCCCTCCTGCAGGAAAGCCCAGGAGCACAAGAGGGAGTTCACAGAGAGCCAGCTGCAGGAGGGGAAACATGTCATCGGCCTACAGATGGGCAGCAACAGGGGGGCGTCCCAGGCGGGCATGACGGGCTACGGACGACCTCGGCAGATCATCAGCTAGAGGGAGAGGGCCAGCCCCCAGCCCTGCCCTTCCCCAGCTCGTCGGCTGCAGCCATCGCGCCTCGCCCGCCTCACCCGCCCCCGCGTAGCTGCTCAACCCCGGGCAAGCTTCGAGGCTCCGTCACTGAGCAAAGGTGACCGCGCTTGGGCAGCTCTCCCCCCACCCCTCAGCCTCAGCCCAATTTCTTACCCTAAAGCACCGCTCCCCTGACCCTCCACCCAGCTCCCCGACCATCTCCCACCGTCCCTCCCCATCCTGGGCGGGGCAGGGGGAACATGGGCCGAGGGGTAGCCTGGGCAGGGGACAAGTCCACTGGCCTCCTCGGCAGCAGACACCCATTGAAGGTAATCCTGCCCAATCTCCCCCCCATTTTTTTTTTTTTGCTGGAATATTTTGGGGTTTAAAATTCAAAAGGAAACAAATACATACATCGATCTTTTCTCAGGCCTGGCTGGCAGAGTTTGATTTGCCCTAGTCACTTCTGATTCTAGGAAACACGAGCAGGGAAGAGGCAGGCAACATTTATGTGGGTTCTGGAAAGCCAGCTCTGAAGGACCTCTCAAATCCCAGGACCTCAAGGGGGGGGTCGGCCTCCTTCAGAGGGCCAGGCGGAGGAGGAGAGTGGCTCTCGGGGACCAGGGACCGAAGGCCAAGGGAAGCAACTCAGCAACTGCTCTGGGAGGCAGACGACAGGAGCTGGGGAGCCGCAGAGCTGCGTGGAAGGTTTTTATTTTGGAAAAGCTATGCAGAAAAACATTCAACCAAATGTTGCTGTGAAAAGACAAACCCAAATCTTAAGCGTTAAAAAAAATTTAGCTCAACCAAACTAGCTCAGAAGAGGGGAGGAGGCCGGTAACGGGGGGGGAGGACTCACAGCCCGTGAGGCAGACGGCGGGCCTCCAGCGGGTAAGGCCATTTCCCTGAGCGCTTTGTAGAGGAAGACAGGGCGGTCGCAGGGCTGGAGTGGCAGTGGTCGCGCCCTGTCACGGTCCTGCTGCAGACTACCGCAGTGAGGCGGCGCGGGGCCTGGGGGGCCGTGCCAGGAGCATCGTACCAATCCCTCAGGATGGAGGGCGGGGGGCGGGGGCGGTGGTGCAGGAATCAGGGGTGTGTTCAAGGTTGGCTTCCGATCAGGGCGAGTGGAGGCAGCTGCTTTCAGGGCGAGTGGGGCTGGGCCGAGGGCTAACTGCCTCCCGGGAGGGCCTCGGTTCCAGGTTCCAGGCATACGTAGGCAGGAAGGTGAAGGAGGGAGAGGAGGAGACTGCAGTTTCTAGGTCCTGGGCCATTAAAGGGACAGGCATATATGCAGGGGCTCTTCCCAGACTTCACCCCGAGCCCTCTTCCCAAGTGACCCCAGCGATGTTTCTACAGAGAGGCTCTTCTGGTCCTAGTGGGCACCGCCGCACCCAAGCATGGGTGAGGGTCCCTGTGACCCACATCACTGGCCTGCCAGGGAGAAATGAGGAAGCAGGCCTGCTGAGCGGGAGGGGCCGAGCCCTCGTCCAGGGCCTTCTCACCAGAAGCGTTCAGGAAGAGGAGGGTCCTGAGGCTGTGGCCACACTGTTCTCTGGCACCATTCCTCTGTCACTGCACCTCGAGAAGTCCCTGGCCCTCCCTGAATGTCATCACAGGACTTCCCATGTTAGCATCAGGGCCGCCGTCTCCCCAGAGCTCCCGGGACTTCGGAGCGGCGTTCCAAGCCGCCCTGGCTTGGGCAAGGAAGAGCTCGGCCCGTGGCGAGTCTGACGGGCCCTGGGTCAGCAGATCTGCTCCTCCTTCCCCTGCAGCAGGTCTGGGGGTAGGTGGTGATGAGGGCGGCCCAGGGCACTCCTGTCCTGGGACAGCCCCCAGTCCCCTTGATCCAGCAGGTCCGGGACAAGATCAGACGTGGGGGCAGGGCCCTCACTTTCCGTGTCCGCCCCATCCGGGCCCTTGCTGTCGCACAGCGGCACTGATTCTAGTTCTGTCCCCTCCTCCCTGGCTTTTTGGCTTCGTTGGGGCCAGTGGCAGGCTCCGCTCCTACAAACGCGGTGAGAGGCCACATGCCTCTGGCTCAGGTATATTTCCAGCATGTAGTAAACGGTCCAGAAGATGGTGAAGCTGCCTACCAGCACCAGAGTCTGGGAAAGGTCAGGCACCTAAGTTAGCGATGGTTTCCCAAAGCCCCGTGGCTTTTCTCAGCCCGGAACAATAACCTCAGAGAGCCTCTCACCTCCCAGGGACCCCCACCCCGACCCCAAAGCACTCAACGCCATGAAGGAGTGCCCTCTTCGAGCTGGCTAGTAGAGTGGGGGCCCAGGTCTTCCCCAGCCCTCACTTCTCAGGCCACCTGGAGCACCCCAGCAAGGACTGACCCCCCCCAGCCCCCTCCGCCCCTGCGGGCCCTCCCGCCTAGAGCTGGAGGTTTGGCCCTCGTACCTTGAGAGTGTTAGGGGTGATAGTGTAACCATCTTCCTCGGGGATTTTCAGCCCAGGAGGACAGGGCAGAGTGAAGCCATCATGCAGGTATTTTCCACTCATGGCACTTTCTAACAGTCTGCGGGGAGGACGAGAGATGAGGACACCCTCCGGAACTTGGTTCCTCGGCCACCTGCCCTTACCCGTCCTCCCACGTCACAGCCAAGGAGAGGGAGGTCCCAGGGCAGAAAGGGGGTGTGTGTACTGTGGGTTTCCAAAGAAGGGGGGGCCCTCAGCGGCCTCTCCCAGCCCCCGGGAGTTGCCGTCCCTGTGGCACATGCGTCGGGCACCTACCGCTGTCTGTCCCTGATGTCTACTGGACTCCACTCAGAGCCATACAGGGTCAGCTGCCACTGCCGGAGGGTGCCGGCCTGGGGTGTCTGGTCTCCTGGAGGGGCAAGCGACGCGCCGTGAGCCCCGCCCCTGTGCTGGCCAGGGGAGCAGCAGAGGCCCTGCCCGCCCCCCAGCCTGCTGCAGCTGGCTATCCGCGNTGTGTCCGCAGACGTGCCTCACGGGTGCCCTCAGGGATGGACACGGGGAGGCTGAGAGGCGGGGCTCCGAAGTAAGGAGGTTCTGCCTTTAGCTCTTTCATATTTTCGGGTTTCAGCTAGGATTTTGCTTGGGGGAGAAGAAATGTCCTTCTACTAAGTTAAAGGAAGGTTTGAAAACCACCTGTCTAGGGAATACCTAGCTTGGCTGGAAGCCAGGAGAGCTGGGGTGTTTCCAGTCTCCTCACTGGAATACTGTATGACCCTGCACCAGCCACGTCAGACCTCTGAGTGGGCCTCGGGTTTTCAAAAAAAGGAAAAAACCAACAAAACAAAACAAAACAAAACAAAAAAGCCAAAAACCAAAAAAACAAAAACAAAAACAAAAAACGGTGAAAATTAGTCCTGCCCTTACCTGCCTACCAGGGCTGGCCGAAGGACGGTTATATGTGAAAGGACTTGAAATGTGGTTTCAACAAGGAATTTTTGTTGCTATCCTGAGGAAAAATGGATCAGTCACTTCTCCAAGGAATATGAGAGGTGGTGCCAATGAACAAGTTGATTTCGGTGCCCATACTCTAGACGGGGCGTACTTCTTGGCCTCTACCCTGTTCGTCCAACGGCAACCCTACGTATTCCCCGTGGGACGGTTTCCGCGGGGACTCTGGGCTCCGGAGGGGCCAGACGGAAGGGCAGGCAGGCTTACCCACATCCCTGACGACAAGTCTGTAAGTCCCCTTCGCTCTCTCCCCCCAGCACCGCACAGTGGAGAAGGTCCAGTCATTGAAGCCGTTGGGATCTCTGGGGGAGAAGAAAGTAGAAAACCTAGCAGGTGTGGGGCAGGGACCTGACCCTCGGCCCACAAACATGATTTCCTCACTGAAGCAGCCGTGAAAACGCAGCGGCTGCTGCCTGAGCTACAGTCACTGGGGAGCGTGGCACGAAGGGTCCCCGAGTGCCGCCCCTTCCCCGGGCTCCCGTGGAGCAGAGGGCTCGCATCAATTTGTCGTCGTGGGAGAGCAAAGGTGGCGAGACCACAGGCTGCAGAGCGCCACTGATCTAGGCTTCCTGTCACTTCCTCGGGTTCTTACTAGCTCTGTGACTTGTTTCCACATTTGCAAAGGGAGGTTACAAAGGATTACAGAAAATATCTGTCAAGTGCAGTGCTTAGCACATTGTAAGCGACTTGTACAAAGCAGGTCATAAATGGCTGCCGGCTGCTACGGTCAGCCAGCGCCATGCTAGCTCAGGCCAGTGCCGGTGTCTGCGTGTCCTGTATCTTTTCCTTGCAAAGACCCTGGTTGCAGAAAGAGCTCAGAAGGGCCGGGCAGGTGTACGTACGAGTCCATGCTGCGGGGGGCGCCGATGAGGGACATCATGCCACTAGGGCAAAACAGTTTGAGTTCCAAGCTGCCGCGTCGTGGATGACTGATGGAGACGGTCACGGCCACGTGCTCCAGGGTCTTCAGCCCCGACATCTCCAGGTCCGTCCTGCTGACTGTGGGGAGTCAGGCTGGGCGGCTGGGGAACCAGCCCCATGGGCACCTCCGCCCTCACCCCGTCCCAGCACACACAAGGGCACACACTCATTGAGGCCACGTACAGACACCGACGGCGGCCCTCACTGGGAACTAGCGAGTAAGTGGAATGCAGTGGCTGCTTTCAAGGGATTTACAATCTAGTTTTGACTCTCACTGGGGAGAAAACATACTCAAGACACAATGTAAGAACCAAACAGAGCAAAAAAATTCATTCATCCAAAAAATAATTTAGTGAGTACCTCCTACATTTCAGGCACTGTACTAGATGCTGGGGATAGAAAGGTAAGTTGGACATGATCTCTGCCTTCTACCTGCAAGTGGAGAATGATACGGCATGAGGACCACACAACTGATGCTAGAACAGAGAGGAGTCAGGCGGGTTCAGGCGTGCGGCAGTGAGACCCTCTGACAAAGGAGATGGAGACAGACTGGTAGAGAGAGTTGGTAGGTAGCGGCGCAATCCAGGTGGGGAATGGCGCAAAGGTAGAGGTGGAAATGAGCGAGTTGCATACCGAAGGCGATACAAATCTCTAAAAAAAACCTACTGAAGTAAATACACTTCAATGAGATTATGCTGAACGAAAAAAAAGCCACTATCAAAAGAATACATGGTGCGTGATTTCCTTTGTGTGATATTTGTGAATAACCTAAGTGTGGAGACAGACGCCAGACTGGTGGCTGCTGGGCGCTCGCAATGGGGCAGAGGGGATGACCACAAAGGGGGGATGGAAGCCCTGTGAGGATGGCAGGTTCTGGGTCTTGGTTGTAGTGGCGGACACACAAGGCCACACACATGGTACAACTGCATAGAGCCCCTCCCCACCCCGACACACACACACACACACACACACACACACACACGCGAATGCACGTCTGACCGGTGAAATCTGAATGTGTGTTATAGATTGTAGCAATGCCATTGTCTTGGTTTTGATACCGTACTATAATTATTTCAGATATTAACATGGGGAAGAAAGGAGCATGAAATCCCCCTGAACGTGCCTTCACAACCCTGTGAATCTACTGTTATTTCAAAGCAAAGTTTAAGAGAATCACAAATGACTGAAGTAGAAGGTTCAATTGGGGAATGTTAAAAAATCAGGTGGTCGGGGCGCCTGGGTGGCTTAGTCGGTTAAGCGTCCGACTTTCGCTTGGGTCATGATCTCGCGGTTCGTGGGTTCGGGCCCCGCGTCGGGCTCTGTGCTGACTGCCAGCTCAGAGCCTGGAGCCTGTTTCAGTCTGTGACTCCCTCTCTCTCTGACCCTCCCCTGCTCACGCTGTCTCTCTCTCTCTCCTAGAGATAAAAACAAAACAAAACAAAAAACAAACAAAAAAAATCAGGTGGCAAAGAGAAAAAAAAAATCTCTCTAAAGCACTTCTTCTTCCACTTATTCATTCCAACAGGCGAAGCAGAGCCCAGCGCCTGCACCTTACGCCGAGAGTGTGGACAGCCAGGATTGAAGGAGGAGGAGGAAGGGAAAGGCTGGGGTCTGTGGTGCCACTTCCTGTCCTTCCCCCACCCTGTGCCCACTGGCCTCCTGACCCCGCTGCGCTCTGGGAGGCGCCGGCCCCCTCATCCGCCAGCGCTCCCAGGACAGCCATCCCCTGTCGTCACTTCACATGCCTTCCCTCCTCAGCTCCAAACATCCTTCTCCGCCCCACTGCCATGACCGCACCCTGGGCCTGCTCATCATCTGGGGCTGCCTCACTCCTGAAACTCTCATGGTGGGTTTTATCAGATAAGCAATGCAAATTAATCGAAGACAAATCTGAAATGTGGTTGAGCTAAAATGAAAGCAAAGAAGTCCCGCAAGCCTGGGTAACACTTTGGCAAATACCCATCTCGAGCTCTCGCTGGGCATACGTGTGCATGTGCACATGGTCTTCAATTCCATCTGGTTTGTCGTCAAAGCCAATGTCCCATCTGTTCTGGAAACAACGACATCTTGTCCCTCCACTTCCCTCACTCCCTTCTTGACCCCTTCCTTCATTTCCTTGAGATCCATCCAGCATGCCTTTCCTAATGGCTAAGATCCTGCAACTCAGCTCCCCAGCACCTCCTGTTTACACTCTCAAGCCCCTCTGCTTTCTTTTCCCTTCACAGCAACGGGCTGGCAAGGGTCCAACGAGGTACCAGCCCCATTATCCATCTTCTATGTCTTTCCTACTGCAAATGAAAAACAAAAACAGATAAACCCTTTCTCAACTCTTCGCTTCCTTCTACCCACCGGTGTTAAGAATGTGGGCTCTGGAGCCATCCAGTCTGGGTGCACACCCAGCTCAGGCCTGTCTAGCTGTGGGAATCAGATTTGATTCCTTACGTGTAAAATTTGGATAATAACGGTACCTACTTCATAGGGTTCCGAGGAGGATTATATTAGTTCATATACATATAGTACTTAGAACACGCATCAAATATTAGGACCACATAAGTATCAGATATTATTTCTTTTCCTTTACTGTTGAACTTCTTGGAAAAGATGTCTGTACTCACTGTCTCCACTTCTTACCCCCTCATTCATCCCTAACATTTTTTCCTGTCAAGATAGCATACATGGTTTTAAAAGCAAATTGGCTCAGGAGGGTTTAACACGTAAAAGAGCAATTTCCTACCCCATCCCTCACCACCTTCATGAGCCACTCCGTAGGAGCAAACACTTTTTATTGCTTTTGGTTGTTTTCTTCTGGGATCTACCTTCATGTTTCCAAATAATCACGATGTATGACTATTCCATGGTTTATCAATTTTAGACATTATTTATCACTGTTTGATTACAGCAGACGAAGATTTAACACCCCGCCCACACCCTACCTTGCCCTCCCCTCCATCTTCTCATCTTTTCTACACGGAATTTAGCCAAGTGGTATATAACGATTATATTTCATTTTCTGAACAACTTGCTGCCTTCCCCTCCGGAGTGAATAACTGCCTTCCTTTTGCTTTACTTAAATTCATGGCCCTGTCACTGGGTCTTCCGCAGCTGCACAGAGGAACCACACGAGCTCTCTGAACACTATCGTTCTTCAAGTCAACAAATTGGAAGCTCCCTCAGTGCCACTGTCGCTGGGAGACTGGACCTCTGCCGCCCCGTCTCCGGCTCCTGTCTGCTGCACTGCGGTGGGGGTGGGCCCTTACCTCCCTTGGGCTTCTGCTTCCCCTCTGTCTGTGCTGCCTTTCTGCCTGCCCCGTCTGTTCTTCTCTGGGTGTGTCCGCCCTCATGGAAGCACGGCAGTCTCCAGGAGCCCGCGACACACGGCGCATGAGCAACANCAGGAGAATTAGTCGGGCTGAGTTTTGGCAACTGAAAATAACTGTCCTCGGGATTTGGAGGTTTCTTTTTTTTCAAATGGCCACGATCCTTAGTAGTTTCAAAAGCTGGCTGGAAGCTCTAAGCATGAGTGGAGGTTTTTATGGTAGGCTTCCCTAAAACTGGCCAGCCTGGGGCCTGACCGGCTCATGGAGGAGCCCTGCGGAGCAGCAACTCCGAATCTTTTGATGACGGGCTCTTCCACAGCTCCCATCACCTGGCTGCCAGGGCCTTGGGGTCTCTCCCAGGGCACTCTGCACCTCTAGAGAACAACCTTCCCAGCTCCAGCCAGGATAAGGAAGGGGAATCACCTGGCTGCCAACAATGGGAGGAGGTGCCCAGGAGTCTACCTTTTCCCCCCCGCTCCGTATTTCTTGCCTCATGCCTCGTCTCTGTCTCCCGGAGCACATGGGGCCCCCGGGTCCTGCGCCTTTTGGGATTCTGTGGCACGAAGGGGCTTGTCGCTTAGGATCACCTTTGTAGGTATTTGGTATGCAATTTTCTGAGCCCTGCTCACTTCTCCATTCATTTTCCAGCTTCCAAAACTGTGATGAGATCTCTCATTTGCTGGTTCTCCCATTCTCTTTGTCCCTGTGCTTATACCATTTTTATGCCTTTATTCTCATTTTGGTGAGGTTTGGGGAGAAAGCAGAAATAAAAGAACAGGTTCAATTTGCTGTCTTTAACCGGAAGGCTTCTCCTGTCCCCATTAATTATTCAACCAAGTGCAATCCAGCTTTGCCCCGTTGACTACACTGAAACAATACTCAAGGTCACCAGTGGCCTGGGTGGCAAACCCAGGGACGCCCTTCTGTCCTTGTCTACTTCCCCTCTCACTGAAACTGCCCTGAAATCCCGTGGCGCCGTCGTCCAGATTTCCTCCCACCCCTCAAGCCATCTCCTCTCTCCCCATTTGTCTTCAGAGGCATCTTTCCTCTGTTCACTCCTTTAACGTGGTCTGTGTCCCGGGTCCCCTTTTATCCTTTGTCTGCCCGCCAACCCTGGTGACTGTTTTCTTCCCCAGACCTTTTCTGCCATCCCCACACTGGTGACTCCCGAATCATTACCGTCAGTCTAGATCTTTGAACGTATTTCTTCAACCGCTCTCTGGATATAACCTCCAGATGTTGCCCAGAAGCCTCCCAACACCGCAGAGCCAAATTCCCGGCCTCAGTTCTTCATAATCCATAGCCTGTGCCCAGATCTGGTTTTGCCCCTGGGTTCTTAATCTCATGTGATGGCATCACCATCTAGACGTTTCACAAGCTAAATAACTTAGAAATCTTTGTATCTCTTAACAATTATATAATACTAACTTATATAAATGTATAAATGCACATATAAACATACGTACATTTATAGATGTGTGTACATATACACACATACACACACATATATATATTTTTTATTATGGAAAATTCCAGGCATATATAAAAAAATAGAATAGATGTTCTCAACACCTAACTCCCATAATTATCAATATATGGCCTTCTGGTTTCATCAATGATCCTCACTTCTTCCCTTTCCCAGAGTCTTTCGACAGCATCCCCAGGCACAAAGTAATGTCATCAGGAGAGATTGAGTACGTATTTCTAGAAGATAAGAGGCTGCTCTCCTTCACCCTTCCCTACCATCAGTTGGTGCCAGCTCATCTCGAAGGCTCCCCACACACAGACTTCAAGGTCAAGTCCAAACTCCTCACGTGGGGTTCTATCTGGCCCTGCCCCTCACACCCCTGTTCCAGCCACACACAACTCGCAGCTCCCCGATGCCCATCGCCTCTGCACGCGTTGCTCCTGCTGCCTGGACGTCCCTCTCATCACCTCTTCCCTGGCCAGCTACCTGCTGAAACTCAAGCCAGTGCCTGGCTCCTCCGAGAGCCCTCCTGACTGCCCTGAACACCTGCGTCATCTCTACTGCAGACGGTGAGCTCCGAAGGGTAGGAATCCCGTCTTATCTCCGAAGCCCCAGAATAGCGCCTGGAATGCGGTGGGCCTCGCGTTCGCAGAATGAATGGGTGAATCAATCAAGAGACAATCCAGAGAAATAAGTGAAAGACTCCATTGCAGGGGAAGGGCTGGGGGAAGACCTGGGCAGGAGCAAGGGGTACAGGGGCGGACAGCCCCGCGGCTGCACGAGTGGGAGCCTGGGGGGTGGCAACGGCTCTGACGGAAACAGAGGAAGCCTGGAAAGCAAGCTGGCTTTTGAGGGTGACAATGAAATCTAAACATTTGTGTGTGAAATGCCGCATGCTGGCAGAAACCCGAAACGCACGGTGACTTAGGGATGGAAAGATGAAGGGAAATACTGGCGGCATGGTTGGAGTAGAGCATTAACACGGCAGAGAAGGGGCTTACGGAGAGTAAATGACATGTTCTAGAACATTACGGAACAGAATGGAATCCAGAAAGGGCCCCGAGAGAGCCTGTCTGTGTTCAGATGTGCGCACGGTGGCATGCTACATGCCTTTCTTATTGGTGTGTAGAGCTGTAGGTGGTCGTGCGCGTGTAGATGCTAGAATTAAGTGAGCTAATACATTCAATGAGCGAAAACTTAGAATAGTGCTTGGCACGTAGAAATCATTCAAGTCATGGTTGATGATGATCATCTTATGATTATTATTTGCCTTTGGTAAGTTGGGGTCTTTTTCAACCCTCACCCTTTGGCCAGAAGATCCCAGGGCTTTCTTCGCTCATGATCGTGTGGAAGCCATGACGATCTCTATCCTCCCACTGGTAAGGGATCAGAATAAGAGATTTCTATCTAGGGATCGTTTGTGGAGGGGTGGTAGCCAAAGTCAGGAAAAGTACTACACAGCCAAGGGAGAAACCAGAGGGATGAGAGAGCTGTGGAATGAGTCTGAAGAGGCACTCGCGGTCTGGGAGTAGTGACAGAGAGAACAGAGGACATGTGGACCTCGGGCCGAGAAGCTGGAAGAAGGCTCTGGAGCAGAGGGTCCCGGAAGCTGGACAGGAGGGAGGCTGCCGCCAGGGCCCCATGCGTAGGGTCAGAGCAGCAGGCAGGTGGAGAAGGATGAAGTCGGAACCGGCCCCTGGACCCGGCCAGGAAAGGGGCGCTATGAGCAAGGAACCAAGTCTTCAGCAGTAGAGCGCGGGTGGTAAAAGTGAGCCGTGGCTTTACGTGATTTACTTGGAAGGGTTACAGGTTACAGGACAGCAGGGACTTTTGTTTCCTAAGAGGTGAATGGAGGACGTTTGAAGGCAGAAGGAGGAGTTGGTGGAGAGGGAAGGAGTGGGTCGGACGGGGAAGGTGTAGGGAAGTGAAGGAACAGGACTCATCCCCTAGGCAGGGGGCGAGACCATTATACTCAGACTGCAAGTAGGGATACATAAGTGCAAGGGGTTTCAGGAAATTTCCGTAAATACACACAGACTCCCTTGCGTTTTAGACACTCGTCCCAAACCCCACTGTCCCTCCCAAGCCCCTCTGGTGGAGATTTCAGACCCAGAGTCAGATGTGAAGGAACTAAGGGCCTCCAATCCCTTTTCATCCATATCCTCTGTCTTGCTCTAGTAACTAGCCACGTGTCGTTACTTAAATTTAAATATAATAAAATTAAAACTTAGCTCCTCACACTAGCCACATTTTAAGTGTTGAATATCTTCCAATGGCCAGTGGCCACTGAATCGAGCACTGCAGACAGCGAACATTTCTATCGTGTGGAAGGTTCTAGAGTCTTAGAGGTATTTCACCTCTTCTCCTATCTCAGCAACGTTCAGTTCCCTCTACCTTACAAAAGGTTCCTTTTGCGCCCTCAGACACCGATTCTCCCAGGTCTTCGGGGCGGAAGCCGCCGGGTCGCGTACGGGAGCGGGCCGCTACACCGTCTAGGACTGAGTCGCCCCAGTCTATGTCAACCAGACTCCCTACAACCCACGAGCTTGGACTTTCTGTCCTGTCTGCTCGGGGGGCAAATGGAGTCCCGCCGGAGGGGAAGACACCTTTGCTGGCCTCAGACGTTCACAGCTGGCCTGCCCGCTGCCCTCCTCGCGAGAGAAACTCTGGGTCCAGGCCTCAAATTGCTTCATCCTCTTCCCCCCATTCCATTCCCACTGTCCCCGGCTCAGGACAAGTTGTCCCTTCTGTGCTGCCCAGCGACGGACAAGTGGTTGTCAGATTCCTGTATACGTAGGAGGTTTGTCACACATGCTGCGGCAGCATCCCCTGGTCAGGGGGACGCAGAGGGTGACGAGACTGGAAAGGCCCCCAACCCTCTTCTAAGTCAGCTTCCACTGGACAGGTGCGACTATGGGCTACTCTGTCACTTAAAGGACGGGGGCTGGGGGAGGGAGTCCTGCGGGGGGAGGGACAAAAGGCACGCTATCTCCAAGACACACGATGGCAAAGCCCGAGGGCCCTTCATTCCCAGGAATGTTCCTGCACTTCTCTGCCTTGGCCAATGCCCTTTCCAAGATAGCATTCCTTTTACGGAAAACGCAGTGAACGGGGCCCGTGGATCTTCTTCCACGTAGAGGGAAGCTGGGCGAGCGCTGGACATGGTTAGGGAGAGCCGGCGGAACCCTCCTCGGGGAAACCTCCGCCCCAGAGAAGCTGTCCCCGCCCGTCCCTGCTTTGGCCACTCCTCTCGCTGTTGCTCTGATCTGATCACTTTCTAGGATCAAACTGGGAGAAGCGAGGACGGAGTTCTAATTTGGGCACAGAGCATGGCATGCTTCAATCTTCACATGCAAAAAGAGCAAATAACCCTGCCTGTCAAAATTCTTCAAGGGAAAAAAGCCCCCCTTCCCCGCCCTGAGATGCACAAGCATCACCCTCCGGCTTCCTTCATCTCTGGGCAGGGGCTCAACCACATCTCTGACTTGCAGACCTGCCGGTAATCCACTGACCCGGGATGTGAGGGAGGCGGGGACTGGGATGGGTGACTGCACCCCAGGGTGACATCTGCGTCTTCCTGTTCCATTCCTGACACACCCCATCGGACTCTCCGTGTATTAGACAAGCTAGAGAATCAAAGGTAGAACTCAGCTACTTCATCCGAAGGCCACTGGGCTGAAGAGAACTGCCTGGCAAGTTCCCAGCATGGAAGTCAAAGGAGCATCTTTCAACCCCTGCCTGTCTGCCCAAGTCCCAGTGGCGCCCCTCCCCCAGCCGTTCTGCCGGGTTGCTCAGCGGCTCGTCTCCACTACTAGTAACTCAGGAGAAAGGTCTTATTTAAGCAGCCAGGGGGCCAGCCAAGTCAGAAGCAGCAACATGTCCTAAAATGGTCAAAGAAAACTCCACAGGTCTGGCTGCAGCTCAGCTCCTAAAGGAAGGGGCTAGAATCGGGCAGGGATGAAGTTTGACTTCCCCCATCACCCCGCCTCAAACCTCAGGCCGCGGATTAACCCCTTTCTGCTGACTACTTACCATTCCATAGGACTTCCAGCGAGTGGGGGGCCAGTGGGATCGCCCTGTTCTCTTTTAACACAGGGCTGACATAGGAAGCTAAGTAAGGGACCGAGGTCCAGATCTGTTAAAGGAAAGGGGGCGGCAGTGAATGAACAAGATTGACCACACACGCACGCACACACACGTCAACTTGATTGTGAGGGGCCCGCTCTCATTTTCCCTCTCTTCACCTTCTTTCACTCCTAAGGCCCCTGCGGGTCCCCGAGAGGGCTCCCTGTGGAACCAGAGGCCATGGTTGTGTCCAGGGCGGAAGATGAGAACCACAGCACCCTGAGAGCCCCCAGCTCTACTCTCTACCGAGAGCTTGGAAACCTCAGTGACAATGTTGAGCCTGCCTCTTCATTTGAAAAGTGGGTCATCAGCTGACATGAGGGTAGATGAAATGAAGAACACTGAGTCCCCATGATGCGCCAGACAACGTTTTAGGTGTCTAGCCCCCTTCCTTGGTCGCTCCATGCAGGGGTCCCTACCCTGCCGACACCTGCTCACCTTGGCCGCATTAACGAGTCTCCACGCATTGAGCAGGCCAAATCCATGCTGGTGGCTGTGGCTGAAGCCGGCCTCGTTGGTGACCCAGTCTGCCCGGCGGTCCTCATACTGAGAGAACAGAGGCCCTGGTTAGTCTCGGGGACTTCCAAAGTACAGCTGACCCTTGAGCAATTCAAGGGTTAGGGGTGCTGACCCCTGCCCCCCAAAGTCGAAAATCCATGTAGAGCTTTTGACTCCCTAAAACTTAACTACTAATAGCCTACTGTTGACCGGACGCTTTACCAACAACATAAACAGGTGGTTAGCACATCTTCATATACGTATTATGTGTTGTAGCACATCTTTCATATAAGTATTATGCGTTGTATTTGTACAGTAAAGTCAGCTGGAGGAGAGAAAATGTTATCAAGAAAGCCACAAGGAAGAGAAAATACATTTATAGTGGAGCCACGCATTCAGACCATGCTGTTCAAGGGTCAACAATAATGTCAACAACCTAATTCTGGTTTCCTTGCTTGCCCTGCTGGCTGACCCGGTCCAGACTCTCCCACCAGAGCTACTAGGAATGGATTCCCCAAGGAAAGCTGGGACAAAGGGTCAGAGCCCCATGATGTCACCACCTCCATGGCTTGCTTCTAGAGAGGGAGCCGGGAGTCACAGGCCCCGGAATGCGGTAGCCCAGCCAGAGCGCTCCTGTGCAGGTGAGACGGCAAAGGCAGAACAGGGACGGGTGAGGTGAGGCCTGGGGTCTTGCCTGAGTCCCCACACCTGTGCTAGACACGGGCACCCCACTTCTGGGACGTTCAGAGTCTGACGCCTCCTGATCCCTGCAAGTCCTTGGAAGCAGAAGTCTGGGGAAGGCCGGGCCAGGCCATGGCTCTGGCTGCTAGGGTCTCACCTGGGTGGCCGTGAAGACAATGATGTGCTGGACGTCGCGCCAGGTGAGGCAGGGCCGCACCTGCAGCATCAGGGCTATCATGCCTGCTGCCAGAGGGGCTGCGGCCGAGGTCCCTGTGTGGCCCTCGGTGCAGCCTGTGCCCTTTTGAAGGTCCCAGTCAGTGGTCACCTGGGAAGTAGATTGGGGGGTGGAGGGACCGGGTTAGACACTGAGTTCACAGGTGCTATGGAGAAGGGGGTAGGGGACAGGGCCTCAGAAGAAGCCTCTCAGGTGGGCCCTTGCGTTGTGAGAGCTGAATCTTTGACTGGAGGGAGGCCTGCTCATGGGTCAGGACAAAGGAGATCCCGCATTGCCCTCGGCCCCGTGGACGGGCTCTGAAGAGCTGGGAAAAGAAGGCAGGTTACAGGGCTACTCAGGAGGGTCCGGCTGTGGCAGAAAAGAGATGGAGGTGGGGAGAAGTGACGGGCAGAGGACACTTTCCTGATTCCCGCTCCTCTAAAGACTGTGTCCGGATTTCCCAGCCCAGCCCTCCAACCCCCGCAACCAGGCTAGACAGAGGAGGCGGCTGGGGGGCTCTTGGGCCCCAGCTGGAGCCGGGACAGAGGTGACGGCACCATTCAAGGAAATCCAACTTGGCAGCTCGGCGACAGGGGCTGGAGCGACATCAGTGGGAACAAAGGGTGAGTGTTCCCAGGGAGAGGGAACCGGGCCCTCACCCACCCGGTGAGTTCAGCATGGGCTGGGTGTCTACACTGCCTGCCCGCCCCGTCGTTCCGGGCCTGGTGCCTCAGTGTGGTTCCCATGAGCCCCCCTGCTCTACCTGAGGCTTTTAGCTGGGAGGTGACAGTGGGGGCGGGAAGGAGAGCTGCCTGGTGGGGAGAGATGGCCCCCAGTTCTTCTCATGCTCTAGTCAACCCTGAGGTCACACAGGTCTGCCTAAACCTGCCCCACAACGTGGCACACGGTGCTGATGTTCAGACTTCAGAGCGGTTTTCTCCCAGGCTTCTCTCTGGGTCACTGCCAGGGAGCCAACTTCTGCCGAGAGCTGCCCTCTCTCCATGGTGCTCACCGCTTCCCTCCCAGCTGCTACAGCGGCTGCCAAGAGATGTGATTTGCACTCAGACGCTGTGCGCTCCCAGGAGAAAAAGGAAAAAGCCCTCCGAGCTGCAGCCTCAATGAGAAGGGGAAGGCTGGTCCGTGCCAGGGAGCAGATTGACTTTTTCCCTGTTAAGGAAGCAGCGTCACGGGGACCGTCTCGTAGCCGGCAGGGCCATGAACAGGCCTGGGGTGGGGGTGGGGGAGGGCAGGAGCCCTGGGAAGCCACGGGAGAGTCCAGGGCCGCAGCCTGGACGGCCTCAGGGCAGGCAGTGCCTGCCCGCGCCCTGTCCCCAGGGAGACCGCTCCTCTGGGCTGCTCACTGAACACAACCTGGCAGCACGGTTTCCAATGTCTTTCCATCTCTGGACAAACGACAGTTCGGATGGAAGGCGGGGGCAGGGGGAAGAGGTCGAGCTGAGTTAGGGAACGGCTGGTGCGGCAAAGCAAGAGTGGCCCCGGTGCTGGGGATGCCTCCTTGGGAGCGGGTTCCCCGGAGTTCCGCCGGGGTTCACTCCTGCTCTGCCTCCTCACCCAGCCTGGCCCCGGCTGGGGTGCCCTCTGGACCCAGACCCCTGCCTGCCGGGCAAAGGGCCTCTTAGGTTCTCCCTTCTCCTTCCTCCCCGGGCGGGGGCGGGAGGCTGAGGTCCTGGCACGGGGCCTCGGAACCATGTGTTGGCCAGAAGTCACTTACTGGCAAAACAAAATTTCGGTTTTGGAAAACGAATCTGACCCAGCAGGAAGACAAAGCAGCCCAATTCCCAGGGGTTCGGGAGAGACCTCCGTACCTGGGCCGCTGGAGAAATGGGACACCCCCCGGCCTCCGGCTCAGCTCTTCCCCACCTCCATGCTACTCTGTTCTGGGCGGCAGGGACAGGCAGGGAGCTGTAGGGTCACAGTCTGGACACATGGCCCGAACCTGGTAAGATGGAGCTAAGCCAGCGGGGAGCAGGCCTCTGACTCTGAATCCTTTAAAAGGTTCCCACAGCCTCAGAAGCTCCACTGCGCAGCTCCAATCTCTTGGGTGATATGGCTCTGATTCTCGCTCCAAGGAAAGAACTATTTATTGGGCGGACAGACATTTCCCGGACTCCTTTTCCCGCCCAGCCCATACCCCGTAAAGACAACTGCTAGCTTTACCCCCGATGAGGAATGTGACCAGACCTCACAGTATTTACGTAAGGGCTGCAGGATAATGGAATGAAGGTTTTTTCCTAAGCCCAAAGGAATTCGCCAAAGCCCAAATTCTACAGAAGGACGACACCACAAAGGAGTTTTTTAATCAGTGTGATGCTTAGAAGTTCCTATAACAAAATGTGTATTTGTAAGTTAAAAATTGTAAAGATAAAGCCTGTTTACAGATTTGTAGAGCGTCCTCGGCTCTGATTTTCCAACAGTGGCAGACCCTCAGCGCCCCGGCCCTGCCAGCGGAGGAACGTACGGACAGCAGACCCACGGCGGGACGGGACAGGGAAGCAGGGTCCTGAGGAATCTGGCTGTGCTGCCCGAGGCAAGTCTCGTGGGACGGGGGGCGGGGAGCGCAGGGCCCGGGAGGCACTCACGATGCTCCGGAGCATCTTGTCCCCACCGCTGAACGTGACGGCCAGCATGGAGGCACACTCTTCTGCATAGAAAGGCATCCGTCCCTCCTCGTCCACCGCACCTGGGGACAGGGGAGGGGGAGGGGGAGCTGAGTTATCATCTGGGAGGCTGTCCTGGGTTTCAAAAATGGTCTCCGTGGCTCAAGTGCCCCAGAGTGCCCATGTTCATCACCTAGAGAAGCAACCTCAAGTGCAGAGGCTGTTCTGTGCCCTAGGACCAGTCTTTCCATCAGTCCCAGGGTAAAACAGGGGTGTGTGCCACCTCTATACTGACTCACCTGTTCACACACTCATTTTCCTCAATGTTATTAATTATCTACTGCAAGTCACGTGCTGTGAGGGGCACTGGGGCCACAAGGAAAAGGCCATAGTCATGATCTCAAGGAGCCTGAAGTCAGGGAAGAAGTTGGGTAAGTAAATAAATACAACGGGGACAGCAGATGCTATGGTAGGGAGCACAGGCACAAGACACTGAGTCCAGGCTGGGGTGGGGGTGGGGGGGCGGGTCAGGGAAGGCTTCCAGCAGCAGGCTGGTGGCTCACGGGAAGAGAGGCTGGAGCAGAGGCCTAACCAGATGGTGGGCTCAAAGTTCCCGGATTCCCGGAGTATGGTGTCTGCTAAGGGCGTCCTGAGATCCTATGAGAGCAGGGCTAGTCCCTCCTAAGTATGTGAGCCTGAAGACAAGATGTGCTTGAACAGTTAGATAGATACGTGGAAGCTAGGGCGCCCCAAAACACGCAACCCCCTCACCACCGAGAGATACATATCCCAAAACACACAATCTCCTTACCACTGAGTCACACACACTCACCAAAATGCACAGTCTCTTCACCAGTGAGTCCCCCACACCCCAAAACATAAACCCCCCTCACCACTGAGGCACCCCCCCCCCCAAAATATACAATTCCCTCACCACTGAGCGGTACATATGCCAAAATGCATATGTAGTGTCCTCACTACCAAGTCCCACACACACTGAAACAGAGTCGCCTCTATAGTCGCTACCTATGGTGACGGTGTAGATAGAGTTGGCGTAGCCATCATAGTTGCAGTTGTCGTTGTGCTGGCCCCCGTTCCCGCTGGCTACCACGAAGATGCTCCCAAAGCCCCGGCGGCCAGCAATCACCCCGTGTTGCAAGGCGGCCTGAGGAGCAAAACCACCCTGGGATCAGCTGAGGAACCCCTAGAAAGACCTCTACCCTCCATACCAATTGCCTCCTTCCCTTCTAGAAAGAAACGGGGAAAAAGCCCAAAGGCACTGGGGCGTGGGAGAAGATTTAAAGACGGATACAAGAAGGAGAGGAAGCCGTCAGACGAACAACCATCTGAGGGGTGTGCGCCGCTTATCAGAGAGGGCGTGGCCGGAAGTGGGGCCCTGAGCCCCAAATAACAGGGAAACAACTCAAAGCACTGTCCCACTTCTCTAAGAACCAGTGTCCCCCAAGTCCCCCACCCCCAGGTTATACGCAGTCTCCCAAAAGGAGGAGGGAGGGCTGGGTGACGTGAGTCTGGCACCACAAAGGGGCGTAGGGCGGGAAAGGGGGCGACCCGTGGTAGTTGGAGGATCTGAATGAACACAGCGTCCTGGGTCTCTCTGTCTTCATGCACTTCACTTACCTTTCCAAGCTGATGGGGGCCATCCACTGTCTTCCCATCATCATCTGGTCCCCAGCTGTTGAGAAATAACCCAGAGGGGAGAGCGACCACCACACCCCCCGGGTCTCAGCTGACCCCCTGCCTGGCCTCTTCATCTCCTCCCAAGTGCTCCGGTTCAGGACGGTCATGATCACAGGACATGGGGTGCAGGACCCAGCCCTCACTCCCAGGTGGGGAACAGAAGTATGTGAAGAGGCTCTTTCGTCCCTTGGAAACATTCCCACTTTAGGACTATGTTAACCTGCCCCCAAAGATCCTTTCTCAGGCCCTCGTGAGCAGGACACAATACATGTTAGTAGTGGGGGACGGGGGCCACATCTCCTGATGTAGAGCTCTAATGCCAGGCTTGATGGCAGGGCACCCCCAAAGGAAGTCTTGGGTCTGAGGAGTCCTCGAATCCTTCTCTAAGAGAGATGGGTGCTGAGAATGAGGCCCTGCAGTTAAGGGAGCTTCTTGGGGGGTGAGGGACAGGTGCTCCCGGTGCCACAGGGCAGCCCAACTTCAATTCCTCCTTATGCCAGAGCTCAGCCCCCGCCCCCTTGGCAACCATAACGGTAACCTGAAGCTGCACATGTATTTCCGTGCGTCGGGTGGCGGGCTGGGGGCTGGGCATTCGGCTCGGCTGTGGCTGGAGAGGAGGCCCCGTGAGCTTACTAAATGCACGTGGGCCAGACTGGAGCACTCCTCGTGTGGCAGCCTGATTGCTGGGGTGACGTGGGGCTTAAGACCGAGGAGGGACCCAGTGGCCAGGGATCTGGAAAAATCTGAGTGATGGACTTCCGGGTCGAACCCAGCGAGAGCGCCCGCGGCTGGGACCTGGCCGTGCCAGCCCATTTCGCTGTTCTCCTGTGGGAGGGTCTGCGCTAGGTGCCGCAGCCTCGCCCCCTCCCTGTGGTCCTGGCTTACCTGCAGCTGTAGATGTCGTTGATCTGATAGTGCTTGTTGAACGCCACCGCCTCCATGCTGTCTGTGAGGGGTCCATCCAGTACCCGGATACCTAGGCAGTGAAGGCCATGTCAGCTCCTCAGTCTTCTCGGTCCCCTGGGGCAGGGGGCGGGGGGCGGGCAGCGTGGTGGGGAGCCACACGTGGAGACTTAACTTTTCCCTCTGAGTGCTCTGGTATCTTTGGATTTTTACACCACGTGTATGGACCAGGGTGGGTTCTAACATACTGCTAAATCTTAGGTTTTAAAGGTCCTGGGGTCTGGTGGGTGGAGGCCTGGGCAGGAATGTAGGCAGCTAGGTTCCTGGACTTGCATCCTTAATCAGGTCAAACACCAGTGTGGTGCTTGACACATGGAAGGTGTTCAATAAATGGTACTCATTACCATTACTATTCCATGGATGCCTAATTTCACCCTCTCAAATGGGGCGGGTCACATCTGGCGACCATGTAAGGACAAACGGAGCTTTCAGAAGGGACTTGGTCCCTGGAGTTTCTGGCTCACTCTGTAGCCTCGTTTATGGAGAGGGTTGCTGACCTCTGCTGGCCTGTGAGAGGAATACAGCCATTCTAGTCCGTGAGTACGTCCGGAGCACGTACGCCCGGTGGTGGGGAGGGCTTCCCCACGCATGCTCTTCAGGCTCTGCTCTGATGGACACAGACTGAGAGACGGACCCTTAGAACGACCCCCAGTGGGGGCCAGCGCTTGCTCAGCTCTCTTGAAAGGACGGAGAGGAGACAGCGACCATCAGAAGGGCTGGGAGGTGGAGGGCTGGGCCACGGCAGAGGAGCCCCCACAGACATTCGGGGTCAAGGAGGAAGGGCAGGTAAAGGGGTTCTTGGGAAATTATGAAAATACAAATATAACCTAGATAAGGAAAAGGAGTTACCGGTACAGTGAGTCAGGTCATTTGACGGGACATAACCATGATCAGAAAAAGGGGGGAGGCCATGGGGTGGCTGGGGCTCGAGGTCACCACCCCACATCGAGACCACTCTCACTTTTATCTGCTTTATGTGATGGGGTTTGCGGCCAACAGCACGTTTGTGACGCCACGGCACTGGCAAGCCCCAACGAACCGACGTGTCCCACAGACACCGATCATGCTACGTGGGTTGAGAGCGGGATCCACGAGGTTCAGAATTTGGGGGAGGGGCAGGTAGGGGATGGAGACTGTCCTCCAGGGGAGGCCCACGGAGGCCGGGGTGGCGGGTACCTGCTATGCGGCTCCCGTACGCCACTCCCACCGCACAGAAGCTGTTGTTGGGCACCGCGGCAATCTCGCCCGCACACCTCGTGCCGTGGTGATTGCCGTTCTCCACGTCTGGGTGGGGCATAGGGTCAGGGTCGTTGGAGTTGAGGTCATAGCTGCCCTCGGGGCTCTGAAACAGGGCGGGGGTGACATGTGGTCAGTCACAGGCTTGAAGGGGTCAGGCCCTGGAACTCAAGGAGACAGGAGACCTGGGGGAACCTGGGACTCTGGGGCTCCGAGCCAGCGCAGCGAGCCTGTCTGTCTCTCTCTGCAAACCACACAGGCCACGGACATGAGGCAGGACACACGGGGCAAAACGGAAAGTGCCACAGGGCTCTGGAAACTTCCCTCTTGTCCACTGTGGACATGGTTCAGGAGGCCGCTCCACGGCTCGGGAAACCCAGGTAAGGGAGACTCAGGGCTACCCGAAGACCAGGTTATAGAAGAGGAAGGTGCTCAGAGGCCAGTTGCCAATGGGGGCCACTCCTTACTCCCCTGGGCAGGGAGCAGCAAGCGGAACCAGGAAGTGCCACCCAGAGTGCTGTCCCTGTGTCTTAATTGCCAGAGTGGAATGCCAGCTGGAGGCAGGGGGAAGCTCAGCCGCCCCAGCTCCCAGGCCCTTCTGTGTGGCCCAGTGACCTCTACGAAAGGGAACCAGACTGAGGCAACATCAAGGAGGTAAGACACAGGGGTTGGAGGGCTCGTTCCAGGGCCACTCACATAGTTGGGCGCGATGTCCTGGATGGTGTGCTCCACCCCGTCGTCCACTACCACCACAGTGACCCCTCGCCCGGTTACATTGCGTTCCCACACACCTGTCACGTTGATGTCCCTGCCGGGGCTCCGCCGGTTGTTCTGTAGGGCAGACAGGGTGAGGGGCTGCTCTCAGAGCCCTGGGAGCCCAGTGACACACAGCACAGCTCACAGACGGACAAGCTGGCAGCCCCTTTTCATGCCTGGACACCATCAAAGTGCCACACAGAGGCTGTAGACCGATAGGTCGAGTGACGACAGACGGACGGGTGAGGGCTTTGCCACAACCCAGCTCCCCGGGAAAGCCTGGCGCCATTCACGGTTGACAGAAGTGAAATGGTGGCAAGGTTAAGGGTTGGGTGATACAATTATTATGCCATATAATACAGAGCATATTGGGGCACCTGGGTGGCTCAGTCGCTTAGGCGTCTGACTCTTTGATTCCAGCTCAGGTCATGATCTCACTGTTCGTGAGTTTGAGCCCCATGTTGGGCTCTGTTCTGACAGTGCTTGAGATTCCCTCTCTCCCTCTCTCTCTCTGTCCCTTCCCCGTTCACGCTCTCTCTAAGTAAACTTAATATATATATATATATGATTATATTAACATTATGTAACATAACAGGTTGCAAAGTACCGTGTTTCAGGCACACATATATTAATTCACTCATCCTAACCGTGACTCCACAAGGTAGTAGGTACTGTTACAACCTCCATTTTACAGAGGGGGAAACTGAGGCACAGAGCGGTTTAAGCAGCTTACTCCAAGGCGTGTGTTGGCAGGTGGCGGGGCGGGATTTGAGCCCAGGCAGCCTGGTGCCGGCCCCCACACCCTCACCTCGGCAGTCCACCGGCCCCCCAGAAGTGGACGCAGGGAAGGTGAAGCCCACAGAGGTGTCTCCTCCGGCAAAGGATGGGGGCAACAGAAGAGTAACACGGTCAAAAGCCCACTAATGGGTGGAACACCCAGCACATATGCACCAGAAAGCTGAAAAAGGCAGGGACGGACTCACCAGGTGCCACTGCTGTGGGTACTTGGGGTCATTGAAGTGGACACTGCGCTTGGCCCGCTTGAGCAGCCTCTGCTCTGAGTGCCAGCGCACGGCTTCGTGCCCGGCGAGCACGGTCTCCGCCCGCTGCCGGGTGGCCTCCACCTGCTGCTGCCCAGCCGGCTGGACAAAGAGGTAGTATCCGTGGAGCTCCCCGATGCGGCCAGCATTCAGCAGCCCCGCCGCCTGGGCCAAGGCATCTGCCTGCTGCTCCTGGGTCTCTTCCTCCCCTTCCAGGCTGTCCAGATGCACGGCCCAGCTCAGCCCCCCCAGACCCTGGGCTCCAGGTCCCTCGGTCCCTGCCAGGCCCATGACACAGGGCACCAGGAAGAAGAGGCCGGCTAACTCCAGCCAGAGGCAGGTGGGCAGGCCCAGGGGGGCATCCGAGTGTGGCACTTTCTGCCTCCCCTTCGGCATCAGAGCAGTAGGCTGCAGACAGATAGAAAAGACATCAGAGACCAAGCCACCAATGTCTTACACCTAGAAATGCCCAACCCACTCCGTGTAAATGTTTAGATACTTGATCCTCTCGTTTCATTCACATTTATTCCTGAGCAACAGGGATAAGTCCTCAGGTGGGGTGTGGGCCAGTACTAATCCCAGCGGATACCTCCACGGCATGAAGGGCCAGTCGCCCTCTCCCCACATAATCAGGTAGAATGTCCAACTGCTAGCAGGCAACTTGCCACTGTTGCTCTGAAAAGGGCTTAAACGTCCCATCGCTCCCATAGATCACTGGCAGAATCATGACTGGTCTTTATTTTATTTTATTTTTTTATGACTGGTCTTTAGAAGAGACCTTCCTCCCTTTAGAAGGGACATAAATCCTTCCCCAGCTGACATCTCAGGCTGGTTGTCCTCAGGGCCGACTCCCCACAACGGTGCCCCAATCCTACCTGGACTCTATGTGGGGTTGAGCTCCTGGTCTGGCTAACCGCCTCACGCTCATTTTGGGCAAATGGAGAAAAGGCATCCCTTTCTCTGAGTAGCGTCGACTCTGAGCACAGACTGCAGACCTGTGGGCCCCAAGAAAAGAAGAAATGGTGTCTTCCCTAACGCGGCAGAACAAGCAGACGCTAGCCATGAACAGCAGGACCCGTGACCAAGGGAACTGGCCAATGATCGAGTCTTATCTTCAGGAATCTCGCATTGGCTACAGACTGGCAAAGAAGTGGCCAAGTCAGTACAGAGCCCCGAAACCCTACTTCTCGTCCTAACCGCCATGCCGCCCTCTTCTTTTTTCCCCACAGGCCTAGCAGAGGGCTTAAACTATTACCAAAACACCCTCATCACGAAGCAGGGAGTACTGCTTCCTAGTCGTCAAGGTGGTAACCAATTTCCTGATTTCTGGATCTCTGACGGATGCCAGGGGAAGTAAGAGTAGGTAGGAAGCAGTGGAAATGGGGAAAATCTGACGGGGTGCACGCAACTCAACTGGTGTAAAAAGCAAGTGGGCAACCGAGAAGGAAGAAATGATTGGAAAGTAGCACTGAGGGGCTACCCCTTAGGTACTAGCTCGGCAGGTGGGCCTGAAGTGAGGGCTGGCTCCAAACCTGGGGCTGCCACCCACGGTTTGATCGCAGAAGGGCCGAATTTAGAACTGGTGGGCAACTATGGGGACAGGGACGGGTGGGTGGGCAACGGAACGTGTGTGTGCCCACGGGTGACTGGGCTCCTTCAGAATCATCTGCTCGGCACTCATGTCACACCAAGGCAGGGCTCAGTACCCCCACACGTACCCAAATGGCTCCAGCTCAGAACGTCACAGAAAAATAGGTGTTTTACTGAAGTCTCTTTGGAAAGGGAGAAGGGTACGTAGGCCACCTAACTTTTCCCTCCAAAAATCTGCATTCCACATCTCATTCCAACTAGCCCCAGGCAGCCTCCACTGCCCCAACACAGTTAGATGCCTTTCCCGCACATGACTAAGTAAGACAAAGTCTTGCTAGATAGCCAGATTATGCCCCACCTAGGCAGGCCCCTTCAGTCTCCTAGATCCCACTGATTTCCGGAAGAGAAGAGAAACCTGACCACCACTTCCTCCTTTCTTTCTGGCAGAGCAGAACCGTCTCCTACTCCCACCGCAGGTTTCTGGGAAAGGAGCCTTAAATACCCCCTGAAGGCAGAGCACAGCCTCACCCTACTGCTCTGTGCATCTTTACAGGTGAAAAGAAAGAACACGGGCAGCCCAGAGTCCGGGAGAGAAACTGTCCCAAGAGACCGTCTAGTACCTCTACGCCCGCTTCCTAGAAATCAGGTTGCATCCGCAACTGCGGTCAGTTTCACGGACTTCCCTCTGCCCCGGGCACTGGGGGACCCGTACCACCCTGGAACCCGGGACCCCACTGCCCCGTCTCCCGGCGCTCCCCAGAGCCAGGACTGAGGGCGCCCGCGGGGCAGCCCCCTGGTCCTCGGATGCCGACGCCCCCCCCAGCTCTGGGCCGCCGGGACTTGCCAGGCCCCGCCCCCACCGAGCGCCCCACGCCCCGGCCCGGCCGCAGCTGCTGCCGCCGCCTGCCTGCGGAAACTCGCGGCTTCCCCGGAGCCCGGGGAGCCGGTGACAGTAGCNGCTGGGGGGCCGGCGGCTCCGGGCATCCTCTGCCGGGAGAGGAGCGTGCGGGCGCGGGGGGCTCGGCTCGCCTGGCCCCACCGCCCCAAGTTATCAGGGCGTCCTCAACTGGGGCCCTGCCCGGAGGGACCGCCTTGCCCTTCATGGCGTCCTCTGGAAAGGGCGTCTCGGTTGCGACCTTTACAAACACCTCGTTCCTCTTCTCTCTCTGATCGCCATCGCCCCGACTCTCCCTGGGACCTTCCCAGAGGGGCTCCTCCCTCCGCGGGGTCTCCTCCCTCCTCGCGGTCGCCTCTCTTTTCCTCCCCGCGCCCCCAGAGAGTCTCCTTGTTATCTT
>NW_027527824.1:6384336-6439390 GCF_008692635.1 Crocuta crocuta | reverse complement strand
CTTCCCGGCCCTGCCCTGTCCTCCCCCGACCCCCTTCGCTCCTGGCGTGGTCGCCTCGCTGGCGGCCGCCGCAGGGATTCCCTTGATGCGTTCGACTTCCCAGCCCGCGCTGCACCGTGCAGCGCGCGGTACCTGCCCCGCGCCCCCTTAGGCTCTAGCCGCGGAGTCGCCCGGAGGACCCGTGCCCTGCGGTCTCGTTTACCGGGCACCGAGGACCCGCGACCCCGGGCTCTGTTGGGGCAGACTGTTTGCACCCGACGGAGCAGGAATGGCGATCTGGGCCCATTCTCTCCCAGGAGCTTTGTATACTGGGGGAAACTGAGGCACACAGGGTCCCTGGCCTGNGGGAGAGAGGTACCTGAGATGCTATTAAAATAAAAACAAGAATTTAAACGAACCCTATGTGACACCCCCTAGCCGCCCCCCTCACATTCTTTGCACCCCCTTTGTCTTCACCATAGAGGACCGCGAGTTTGTCCTGCCTCACAAAGGATGACCTTTTGATCCAAAGTCCTGGTTCCCTGACTTGGGCTACCCCGTTTCGCAGCTTCTCTTTTTCTTGGTGGAGTACCCGAGATGCTTGTACTCCTTTGGACCCTTGTAGTAACTTTTAAGAGTGTATTTTTTCTCAGCCACTGGTTCTCTAAACATTTCCCATCTGTGGGGAGCACAGTGACCGGAAAAGAAGCTAGGGTTGCCGGATACAGTGTTGCTTTTTTTTCCCCTCACACTGCTCACCACCTCCAAAAGCCTTCACTTAAAATAAGGAAGAATGCTTTTCGTGGTTTAAAAAGTGTAAGATGTTATTGATTTTGAGGCCCCTCCCCCACGTTGTTTGTAAATGATACGTTAAGGTAGACGACTGGACCATTTGGAAGATTCTCACAGACTAGTCTGTTTTTAAATCACTGCATTTCTGCCAAAAGTGAAAAGGCTTTGTACAGACTCCTCACTGTTTCTATAAACGTGGCGATTGCTGGCGATTGATGTCCACGGGGGCCCTGGCGTAGCCAAAGGATCTTTTTAACCCCTGCTGCAGAAAACTCTGAAGCCTTATTCTCTCCTGGGACCCAACTTTTGCTTTGTGTTTCTTTCCTGGAACTCTGTCCAATGGATGTTCTCAGGGGGAAAGATACACTTGTTTCAACATTTGGAAACTGTAGCCTGTAATTTGTTTCTGAATGTACAGAGCATGATGGCGGCGGCGTCTGAGGTGGCTGGTGTGGTGTCCAATGCCCCCAATCCTCCAGAACCCTCTTCTAGTTTATGTGCTTCCAAATCAGACGAAGGTCTCCCAGACGGTCTAAGGTAACGTGTGCCTACCTGACTGCAAAGGTTCACCGGGGCAAAGGGCTTCTGAGATGGCTTCCTAGGGAAGCATAGCTGGGCTTTCCTCTTTTTGGCTCTGATGGTGCTGTGCTAGATTAAGTGCTTCCAAATGTGTATTTACGGTACCTAACATAGCACCTGGCACTCAGCAGCCATGCTAGATATGTGTTGAGTGAATAAGATTAGAACACGGGGTCAGACTTTTCCAAAAATGCAACTGTTTCACCACCCTACTTTACATGGGCTATATGTTCAGTTACTTATGTGTGTATGGTACGTAGTATACCTGTGTGTATATCTATGTATTTGTTACAATTATATATATTATATATTGTGTTATATATCATACTGGTATATTTATACATGTCTTCTGTCTTACGTAGAGATACAGACTTATACACATACATATACATGAGACAAGTATACCCACACACACAAATATATGTATATCTATGTTAGCTACAGATAAATAGATCGCTGTGTTAGTATGGCTTACTGCTGCGTGTAGACATTCTGCCTTCTATCTAAGCTCTTGAGGCCTGGAGTTATGATTGCCCGACCTTGCACCTTAGAGTGCTTAACATACAGTTATGTACAGTGTTGTACTACATTGTATATTCCACCTCAACTGTGTTTTAGAGTACCTAGGACCTGATATAATAGTTAATACTTTACTAACGGTTTTGTACATATTAACACAGTTAATCTTCCCAACAAACCTGGTGGGGAGGGGGGGTGCTAATACTATTATTCCCATTTACAGATGAGGAAACTGAGACACAGAGAGGTTAGTAACTTGTCCGGGGTCGCCAGTCTACAGTCAGAGTTTGAACCCAGGCCTGTCTGACTCCATAGTACTTAATAAATACTGGCTTACGTGAAGAGACATTTGTTAGCGAAGTGGTGATGTGGGCAAATGTTAAGGAAGCCTAACCATAAACTTGGATCTTCATTTTATAAATAGAATCAGCCGCATACTACTAGTAATAATAACGGCAGCTGAAGTTTATTGAATATGTACTGTGCCAGGCTCTGTACTAAATATTTAACACGCATGATTTCCTGTCATCCTCACAATAATCCTATTAGGAGGGTAAGATTTCTATTTTACAAATGAAGTTAAGCAGCTTGCCCAGAGTCAAACAACCGGTGAAGAGCAGACTCAGGATTTACACTCAGGATATATGGGAATGTATATGCCCCAATTAATAATTAAGTGTCTTTCCCCCTCCCCCACTACCTCAGGTAACTCTCAGCAAGGAATCAGCCAAAAGTGTTTATAAAGGTTTTTGTATCCCAGGATGCTCTCAGGTGTTCTATTTCGAATGCCTGTACCTATTGAGAACGGAAGACACTGTGACCTAAAGCCTCAGTCGATGCTGGCTTGGGGGTACTAATGGGTGTTTTAAACCAGTTTTAAAAAAAAGAAGAGGCAAGGAAATTTAACAGATGTAGTCATTATTCCTTGGTGAGAGACTTAACTGTTCTGGATGTGAGATGTCATTGTAAATCGATTTTGAAGATCTCTTCAAAAAGCAATGCATTGAGTGGCCACGACAAACGATAAAGAACTCTCCCAGTGTTGCACACGTGTGTACTTGCCTGGGATAAAATTTCTACTGACAGCTTCAGTGTTGGATTCAAAATTGTCTTTGCCCCAGACAACTTGAAGTGAAGATGCTATGTTCCAGACAACTCTCGAAGAACCTAGGAAGTGGTTCTGGGCAAAGATCTGTATAAGGAATTTGAACATTATTTTTGGGGCAGTGAGAGTGGAACATTTTTAAGTTACTATTGTATTTACTAGAACATTACATGGCACTAAGTACATGTAACTAAGTGAAATGATGACGAGCATTATTAGGCTATTTCACCGACATCCCTAAAAGTTATTCAAATTGGATCTCAGAAATTTTTGCATCCTCATAGTCATTTATGTGTGTTTATTTACCATGACTGAACAGTCAAGGTCTGTCTCCACAGGCCAGGTTCTTAACCGCCCGACTGTCCTCCCTGTATAGGGCATAAAAAGTGCTGGACAAGAACTAAGTTCCATGTCATTCTGATAGTCTGGGGGGCTTGTGTAGCCTGGTTTTGTTCCTCTAGTCGTGATGTTAAAGGTATTGTGTATTAATACTTTCTTTATTGTGTATTAATATTGTGTATTAATCCTCCTTAAGATTGGGTGAAGAGAGAAACTTCTTGTCTTATGTCTTTGATAGCCCCAAAGACCCCGCCCAGAAGCACAAGAACTCGCCTCTGTCGAGTGTAAGTAGCCAGACGATAAGCAAGGAGAATAACAGAAATGTCCACTGGGAACGGCCAGAGCCGAGTCCTGGTTCATCAGCAGGTGGCACGTCAGCAGCGCACCGGGCGGTGTCAGGAGAAAACTCGCTAGCCACAGCCCTTGGTCTTTCTGGCGGTGGGTCTCAGGCTGATTTGAAGGACGTGGCCAACACGGCAGGAGAGGAGGGGGACACGTGCCTCCGGGAGAGCCTCCGTCCCGTCACTCGGTCTCTTAAGGCAGGGTGCCGCACGCAGCAGCTTGCCTCCGGGAATTGTTCGGAAGAGAATTCCCCGCCAGCCTCCATCCTAAAGGAAGGTAGCAGGGACACAGGCTGGGATTTCCGACCTGTGGTGCCCCCCGCAAATGGGGTTGAAGGTGTCAGAGTGGATCAGGATGATGATCAGGATAGCGCTTCCCTGAAGCTTTCTCAAAACATTGCCGTACAGGTCAAGTATCAAGTTTCTATTACTACAATGGAATTGGGGCTCTTTATTTATTTACGTACTTATCGAGGGTAGGAGACGTTTCTTCATAGGTGGCGGAGAGCTCCTCCGTCTCGTTTTCTGGTCGGCAGCTACCGTACGATTTTCACACATTGCCGTGTGAGGACATCCTTCCGGTGCTCGATAGATAATAAAGCCAGGAGCCAGTGTCTAATCATGGCGACCAGGAACTTTGTGACCTCCATATATCTCTTCCACTGACTAATTGGTCGTAGTTGGTCGTTAGCATTCATATTTCCCATCTTTGTCCTTGCAGGAGGATTCCTTGTGAATTCTCTGACCTGCAGCTTAAGAAGTTCATTGCATTCCGCCTCCTAGTGACCAGTGTCTTTATTGTAGGAGGAAGGATGGGCACGATCGGTTGTGGGGTCAGGATTCTTACTTCACACTCGAGGCTGTCTGTCAGTCCTTGGGTTGTCCTGTGGGACGCAGCTCAGTGCGGTACAGAGGTCAGCGTCTGTGTGCCAGACCTACTGTCCTCTTGCTAGGAAGCCCGTAAGGGGAAAGCAAAAAAAAGTTAGCTTCTTAGTTACTTGTGGCAGATTTCTAGGTGAAACTACTGAAGACTAATTTTGCCTTTTAAAATGTCTCTGAACATTTCTGAATATAATTGTTTCTTTCCTTGTAGACCGACTTTAAGACAGCTGATTCAGAGGTAAACACAGATCAAGATATTGAAAAGAACCTGGTAAGTATTTAAACAGTCACTGTGATATATGAGACCATTAACTCTGACTATCTTGAGTCATATCATCTCAGTTAGAAATGGTGCAGGAATCTCCTTTTCAAATTCCTGACAGACGGTCAGCTAACTTCTATTTGATCACTTCCAGAGATGGGAAGCTTATTACTCATAAAGCAGCCGATTGTATTATGAGAAATAGCTCTTATTGTTGGATCTTTTTTTTTTTTTCAGTTTAGTTTTTTTGAGAGAGAGAGAGAGAGAGAGCAGGGGAGGGGCAGAGCGAGACCGAGAGAGAGAATCCCAAGCTTTCTTTGCTGTCAGCACAGAGCCCGATGCGGGGCTTGATCTCACAAACTGTGAGATCATGACCTGAGCTGAAATCGAGAGTTGGACACACTGAGCTGTCCAACCAGCTGAGCTGTCCTGGCCCCTCCCATTGCCAGCTCTCATTCCGAGATGAGGACAGACCCCTAATGCTGCCTGTTAACAGTGTTCTCTTGGGCTCCGTAGAGTAAATCCAAGCCCTCCTTTGCTTGTTTGCCCTACATTTACTTGAAGGGTTTTTTTTTTTTTTAATGCCTCTTCCTCTCCCCCCTCAAATCTGAATCTTTCCAGAAAAAAACACATCCAGACATTTTTAACGTTCTTCTTTTCTTCACGGCATACGTTTCCCAGCCCTTCCATCACCCCAGTTACTTTTCCACTGGGACACGTCCATTTTGTCAGTGCTTTGAAAATGTGACCCTAAGAGCTAAGTACAGTAATCCAGGTACAGAAGAAGTGATTCGCAGCACAGTGGGATTCTCCTTCTCTCTTTCATGCCAGAGGCTGTTTCTCAAGCTTACCTGTGACAGTCTTCTCACGTTGCTGAGCTTTCTGTACATTTTTCTGGCGTATTGTTGAGTCGTATCTTCCCTTTTTTATTCCTAGTAATTGGTTTTTTAAAACCTCAAGAGCTGCTCATTAATTGTTGTGAAAATGGTCTCTGAACTATCCCTGGCATTTATGCGATAAAAACTTCCCATCGCTTGAGTGTACGGATCTCAAAATACGTATTTTTCAAGAGGAAGGCTGAGGCTGGGAAAGGCACCCCAGCATCGGGAAGAGGTCTGTAGGGTAGTACGTGGTAACCGCGTGCAGGAAAGGAGGCAGAGTGCTTGCAGCACCCGACTAGATAAGAAAGTGAATATTTGATCAAGTTGAAGACATTGAGGGGCAGATGGAAGGAAGGAAGTTATGGGAGCACGTTAACCAGATGAAGCAAATAAAGTTTTTCACATAGAGAGCAGCAACTCAGGCATCATTCGTAAGAGGTGGGTAAGAAGATCCTACAGATGAGCAAGCTGATGGGGGGTGCTGGGTGGACACCAAGCTAGAAGAGAAGCCCCAGGGAAAGGGGGTAGAATTCACGGTTTCTTGAGCACTTACTCTAAGCACCTTCATGCAAAGTACTTATTTCATCCCCACAGTTGCAGGGTGGGGTTCCGATGCCTGTAGCAATCTAAGGGGCCAGCTAAGTTCTACAGAAGCTGTAGCACCAGTGTGAAGCAGGAGCGGAAAGCCAGCCCGCCATTTGGCCAACAGAGGCCCCGGGTTATATTTTGTGTGGCTGTGTTCTTTGGCCCACGGGCTTTTAAAAAGGCAGCGGAGCTAGGCGTTAAAGAGGGCGCTTGTTGGGATGAGCGCTGGGTGTTTTATGTAAGTGATGGATCACTGGGTTCTACTCCTGAAGCCAGTACTACGCTGTATGTGAACTAACTTGAAGTGAAATAAATACGTAAAAAATAATAATGACCATTATTTTTTATGGGCCAGAAAGCCTCAAGTTTAGTGGTTGTTCACAAGTTAAGAAATGATGGAAATTTATATACTTTGACCCATTTATCCCACTTATTTGAATTTATTCTCCCAAATAACTAAAAGTTCATTAGAAGGCAAGAGCTATGTAGCAATGGTTTTCATTTTTTGTTTTAATGGAAACAACCAACCCTTAAAATGAACTATATGCAACATGGAAAATGCTTCTGATACAATAGTGAAAGAATGAAGGCGATGCAAACTATCCACATAACAATCACCACAGAAAAATATGCCTGCAAATGGCCTCATAACAAATCTTCCTGGTAAGAGAGAGGTCACAGTAGGAGACTCTTCTGTTGGTAAACATTACACAAATCAGGAGATCCAAGTGTGGGGAGCTGGGGAAGGTACCGGGGTAGAAGCGGAGGTGCAGCTCTTCCTTCTGCGTTGTCCTGGACTGGCCAGTGGCCAGCGCAGGTGCTGCAGGGCACGTCCCTCCAGTCCCCCCGTTTCCCAGCCTCGGTCACTGGTGTAAACCGTTGTGACATTTGTTACGTTTTTATTCTGTTTATCTTTTTATTTTATTTTATTTTTATTTTTTTTTAATTTCTAGGAGAGAGAGAGAGACAGCGTGAGCAGGGGAGGGTCAGAGAGAGAGAGGGAGACAGAGGATCTGAAATGGGCTCTGAGCTGTCAGCACAGAGCCCGACGCGGGGCTCGAACCCACGAACCGCGAGATCATGACCTAAGCGAAAGTCGGACGCTTAACCGACCAAGCCACCCAGGCACCCCATCTGTTTATCTTTTTATTGAAAAAAAGTTTTTTTTAATACTTATTTTTGAAAGAGAGAGTGTGAGCGGGAGAGGGGCAGAGAGAGAGAGGGAGACAGAGGATCTGAAATGGGCTCTGAGCTGTCAGCACAGAGCCCGATGCAGGACTTGAACTCCCCAACCACGAGATCATGACCGGAGCCCTAGTCAGATGCTCAACTGACTAAGCCACCAGGCACCCCATTATTCTGTTTTTCTTAATGATGTTCTCAGAATTGACTTTAAATCTGATCATTCTTTTTACCTGGTTGGATTGTAACTACTAGTAATATTTTGTTGGTTACATTTTTAGTGCATATTGAAATTAATACAGAACTGTTTTTAAAAAGGCAGTGGCGCTAGGCAGGTGTTAAGCTTGGTGGCGGTACAAGACACTTGGCTCCTGTTCTGTTTGTTTCCGTTCTTGTGAATTTATGGTAACTTCCCACTGCCTGCATTTGAAATTGGGACTTCTGATCCTTGGAGCCAATTAGCCACCCCATGAAACAAAGTGACTTTGGCCTGTTAAGATGAGATGATTTGGATCGAGTAGTTTACTGTGTCAGTTCTCTGTGTGTGCGATTAGTATGTACCTTCAGCCTTCTTTCTTACCATGAAACCGGTGGGTATTTTTGCCGTCCTGAGTTGTTCTAAATATGCATCGTGGACAGAGGAGGTACCACAAGGAAATAAAGGGGAAGAGCTGTGGTTAAGAAAGAAAGGATTCCTCTTATCTACTAGTTGCATATGTGTTTTAACCTTTAACTTTTCTTGGGTTAAAGTCTTCTTTCAGAATGGTGTTTTATTTTGTTTTGAGAGAGAGGACGCAGGTGAGTGACGGGCAGAGAGAGAGAGTCCCATGAGGGGCAGAGGGAGAGAGAGAGAGAGAGAGGAGCAGGACTCACCCAAAGTGGGGCTTGGGTTCACCCAATACAGGGCTTGAACTCACAAACTGAGATTATGACCTGAGCCAAAGTCAGATGCTTAGCTGATGGAGCCACCCAGATGCTTCCAGAATGTTTTGAAAACATTAATTCTCGTCTCAGAAAAATGTATCTCCCTCCCTCACCCCAATTTCAAAGAGTTCACAGATCCCTGATGCCCGTTATAGGCCTCCAGTTCAGAGTCCCTGTAACAGTGTGACCCTGAGGAGTCGTTGGGGAGCCTGAGTCATGTTTCAGCACCTGCACTAAGGACTAGCGCGTCCCAAAGCTGTAGTCCCCTTTGAGAGCTTTTTATTATCATAACGTGATATGTTTTCCTTCTTTCGCTTCTAAAGCCTGTCTTTGCTTTGAACATAATTGTCCTTATCTTTTTAAAATTTTTAACATTTATTTTTGAGAGAGAGAGAGTGAGAGAGAGTGCATGTGCAAGCAGGGGAGGGGTAGTAAAGGGCGGGACAGAGGATCTACAGCAGGCTCGGTGCTGACACCAGAGAGCCTGACGCGGCTCTCACACCCACCAACCTCCACAAGATCATGCCTTGAGCTGATGTCAGACACTTAACTGGCTGAGCCACCCAGGCGCCCCCAAAATAGTTATCTTTTAATGAACAAGTCCATTTGAACTCTCACAGTTTAAATTTTACACGGGCTGCCTTATACCAGATCCATTTTAAATTGACCGTCTTTTAAGTTTTAGTGTCCCTTTGAAAGGTAAGCATCACTTTTCTTGATTTATGGATGTGAGGAGTTAGAACTGCACCGTGGTTCTCAGAAGCCTTAACTTCTGCTCCTCTATTATACGAGGCTTGGCTGAGTGGCCCAACCCGAATACCGTGTTTGCCAGACCCCTTTAGTGGGTCTGTCCATTTTTAGCACTAGTGACCAGTAAGGAATCCTGTTTCCTGGATGCATTCTTGAGTAGGTGATCAGTTTTTTTGGTCTTTGCCCATTCATTTCTTCTTGCTCTGATAAAATGCCTCCTTCCTCTTATCCCTAGAGCAGTGACTGCCAGACTTTTTTGTAAAATGTCTGATGGTAAATGTCTTAGTCTTTGGGGCTCTATGGGTTCTGTTGTAACCATTCCGCTCACTGTAGTATAAAAGCAGCTTGTAAGCCATTGGGTATGGCTGTGTTCCTGTAAAGCTTATTCGTAAAGGCAGACAATGGCTGGATTGGGCCCACAGGCCATACATTGCCAGCCCTCACCTTAGAGTAGTGTTGTAGATAGAATGTCCTGTGATGATGGAAATGTCTTGGCATCTTGTGCCGTCTAGTACGGTAGCCTTTTGTTATTTGTGGCTACTCAGTACTTGGAATGTGGCTAGGTTACTGAGGGGCCGTATTTTTAAAATCTCTTATTTTAATCGATTCAAATTTGTATAGCCACACATGGCCAGCAGTTAGATCATTGGATTGTGCAGCCCAGGGCTCTGCACAGTGCCTCGAAGAGGCATCTGGTGACTGTTTTTTTACAGTTAGATCGGGGACTTAAACTTCTCTTCTCTGGTTACAAACAGGACAAAATGATGACAGAGAGAACTCTGTTGAAGGAGCGTTACCAGGAGGTTCTGGACAAGCAGAGACAGGTGGAGAATCAGCTCCAAGTGCAATTAAAGCAACTTCAGCAAAGGAGAGAAGAAGAGATGAAGAATCACCAGGTTTTTTGTTTATTAAAATTGTCAATAAGTAAAGCTACACTTCCTAATCAAACTTTAATTTTTGTTTCTGAATTAATAGAAATAGAAGAGCATTATTTGTTTTTTAATGGTTGTCTTAGAATTTTAGGAATAAAAAGAATTTTTGAAGGCACCTTGCTCAAACTCTCACTAGTATTTTAGTTCAGAGAGAAAAGTTATTTATTTAACATATTTTGTTGACACAGTTGACTGTCTACCTACAAAACCATGTGATTAGACTCTTACGTTATAGTAAAACATATAATTCTAGGTAAATTAAAACTCTGCATGTGAAAACTGAAAAAAATATAAATTAGAAGAAAGTTTAGGAGCATGTTATAAAACCTTGAGTTGCAGGAGGTCATGTTAAGCCCGGCAAAAAACCCAGAAGTCATGAGAAAATAAATCAAATTTATTATATATAATTTAAAACTTTCGATACGGCAAATGGTACAAAAACTACTCAGAAGTTAAATGTTAGACTGGGAAAATGTTTGTGGCACATCTGATGAACGGTTTAATATCCATATCTGTGTTCTGAGACTTCTGTAGATTTGTGGTAAAAGTCAAATACTCGAGAGAAAAACCGGGAAAAGTTATATAGTCTCCTGTTGTTGCTGTGACAAATAACGATGAATTTGGCAGCTGAACATGATGTAAATATATTATAATTCTCACGGTCCTGTAGGTCAGAAGTCCAACCTGGGTGTCACTGGGCTAAAATCCAAGTGTTGGCAGGGTTTTATCCCTTCCTGGAGACTCAGGGAGAATACCTTTCTCTGCATTTCTAGCTCCCAGAGGGTGCTTGCATTCCTTGACTTGTGGCCGCCTCCTCCATCTTCCAAGTCCGCAAATTTCCATCTCTGACCACTCTTCATCTGATCTGACTCTGTCTGATCACACCTGGGAAGGGTTCTCCACTTTTCAAGGCCTGGATGATTAGGCTTGGTGTTTGATCCAGGATTCTCTCCCCACATCCAGGTCTTTAGCTTGGTCACACCTGCACAGTCTCTCTTCCCGCGGAAGGTGACATATTCACAGGTCCCATAGATTAGATTAGATGACAGTGTGGACATATTTTGGGGGAAGAGGCTACTATTTTGCCTACAACAGTTATACTTGGTAATTCACAGAAGAGGAAAAGCAGGCGGATAATAAATAAACGAAAAGAAGCTCAACCTCACTGGTATTCATTCATTCATTCATGTAGCAAGTACTTTCTGAGTTCCTGATCTCAGCTCTGCAGATTTAGTGGTAAAGGAAACATAGTCTCTGCATTGAATGCTGCTTCAAGTTGGAGGAGGCAGACATTCAAAACAGTAAAGGATGGGAGTTAGGAAAATGCTCCCTAAAGTTATTAGATAGCATTCCTCTCTCTCCCCTCAAGACATTGGCAGAAGTGAAATAAGTTGTCAGGGGTGAGGAAAGATGAACTCTTTTCAGACATTTGTAGATGTATGCATTGTTACAACCGTTTTGGAAAAGTTATTAAGAATTATCAGTTAGGGGGCGCCTGGATGGCTCAGTCCGTTATGTGGCCGACTTCAGCTCAGATCATAATCTCACAGCTTGTGACTCCGAGCCCCGTGTCGGGCTCTGTGCTGACAGCTCAGAGCCTGGAGCCTGCTCAGATTCTGTGTCTCCCTCTCTCTGCCTTTCCCCACTCACGCACTGTCTGTCTCTCCCTCCCTCTCTCTCTCTCTCTTAAAAATAAACACTAAAAAAATTTTTTTTAATTAAAAAAAATTGTGTTAAAGCTTAAAATGTAGCTGGGCGCCTGGGTGGCTTAGTCGGTTAAGCGTCCAACTTTCACTTAGGTCATGATCTCGCGGTTCGTGGGTTCAAGCCCCGCGTCGGGCTCTGTGCTGGCTGCCAGCTCAGAGCCTGGAGCCTGTTTCAGTCTGTGACTCCCTCTCTCTCTGACCCTCCCCTGCTCACACTCTCTCTCTCTCTCCTAGAAATAAATAAAAATATTAAAAAAACAAAACAAAACAAAACTTAAAATGTTCTGTGGCCTAGCAGTCGTACTATTAAGTCTGTTCTACAGAAGTAAACATTTTTGTATGAAAGTATAGACACACACAGTATTTATTACAGTATGCTGTGTAGTTACCAAAAACTGGAGTCAGCTTAATGAACTCGTAGCATAGAATGGTTAGATAAATTGGCTATGTACATATTATGTCTTACACGGCTATTTTTAAGTTAAGTCTGTATTGACAGTGTGTTTACGTCAAGTGGGAAAGAGCATGCCGGACGATGTGTATAAAATTCTCTCGTTTGGAAAAAACACAAAAGCAAAGAAATACATAGATAAATATGCATGTGTTTGTGTGAGAACAGAGAGAGATGTGAAAGCATGCTCCAAACAGTGAACGTCATGTTTGTTATGGGTGGACGTAGGGTGGACAAGGGGTGACTTAACTATCGCTTTATTATTTGACATCTTACTACGGTATGTATGTATATATGTATATATATTTTTTGTTGTTGTTTTACTTTAACAACAACAACAAAACACCTTACACAAAACAAAGTAGAACCTTAACAGAACAAAACAAGACCCTTTCTGTTGGGAGTAAGAAATTCCCACTCTGTACAGGCATTCTTTTCAGGTGTTCATTCAGCCTTAACTGAACACGAGTAATAGAGAGGTCATTGCTTCGGAAGGCAGTACATTCCGTTTTTGAACAGTTGGGATTGTTAGAAATTCTTTATCCTGCTGAATTGAAATCTACTTTATTGTACCTTTCTTCCGTCTAAATACTGGCTTTCAGAGCCACTCATCAACCAGATTCTTTCACTTCAACTTGAATTTACTAAAATCAGTGTGTTAATTTGTGTTAGTTAAAAATAACCTTCACACCAAAAGAACTAATTCCTTTCCTTCTTTATTTGTGTGTGACTGTAATTATGGGGGACTCAGGAGATACTGAAGGCCATCCAGGATGTAACAATAAAGCGCGAAGAAACAAAGAAGAAGATAGAGAAAGAAAAAAAGGAGTTTTTGCAGAAGGAGCAGGATCTGAAAGCGGAAATTGAGAAGCTTTGTGAGAAGGGCAGAAGGTAAATGGTGCTGTTTAGAATAGAACCCTGCCTGAGTGCATGTATGTATTTGTGCAAAAGTAGCCCGTCGTGTTTGTGTTCCTACTTTGTTTTCTTTGGGTCTAATTCTTATTTGAAAAACAAGTGCACAGATAAAATCCTCTAACGACTTTAGCATTCTCAGCACCTTGTGTGAGATTCAATAAAAACAATTTTAGGTTCACTAATACTTTGAAATAATAGCAGCTGCTTGTTGAGTCCTAAGTATGATCAAGGGTTTGAGATGCATGTAACAACCGCGTCACTTGCTTTGAACCTGATTCTTGAGAAGTTCAAACTATGGAAGTACTCGGATTATGTTATTCACTAAAACAAATTTCAAAGAGTAACGTTGTAAGTCAGCTGTTTGGAAAGAATTATTTAGTGGATCTATGTTCTCTTCTGGGTATTACAGCAAGAGCAAAGTAGGTACAGAATTTGGTCAGATTTTCAGTTTTCCAAGTTTCTTAATGTTGAAATCAAAATAACTATGAACACTGAGGATTTTATTTAAATTCTAAAATGTGCTTTTATTTGTCAAGAAAATTGGCTTGCTAATGAGTCAGAGCTCTGAGTGAAAAGTAGCAAGCTCATCTGTTGAATCATTTTCCCAAGCATGAGAGATGGTACCGTGAAAGGTCAACGTGAGAAAGCACGTTTGGGAAAGAGCCTCGGGACCAATCTGTTTTGTTGCGACTGGAATGATAACGATTACACGGTGGGTCGGTTGTGGGCGCTGAGCCATGCGCCGGTGGTTCTGGACAGTGCGCTGGGACTGAACCCCTCCCTGGCGCTGCGAGCGATCGAATCCGCTGCCGCTACTCACTGACAGCATGGCCTTTGCCATCATCTTCACGGTCTGGGAGGGAGGGGTGAAACAGGCATGTGTGTGCAAGCAGCTCAGCAGTAGTTGCCCCAGTGCGCAGAAGCCAGGAAGGGGCGTCTGTAAGTATATTCTAGACTCTGTGAAAGAGTTCCTTTTGATGTGAACTCTACACTCCTAACATATCTCCGACCACTTTCTTTACCCTCTGATTGGATGGCCCCAAAGTGGTTGATAGAATAGTGTGCTGCTTGTGCTCTTGAAGATCCAATTGGGNCTCTGAGCCGGCAGTCAGCACAGAGCCCGACGCGGGGCTTGAACCCACGAACTGCGAGATCATGACCTAAGCGAAAGTCGGACACCCAACTGACTAAGCCACCCAGGCGCCCCCAATTGGGGTTTTTTTACACGTGCTGTAACTATCAAAATGATGCTTTCTGTCCCTCGTTTTGTGGCACATGGAGTTCACTTTTCCACAAGTAGGAGGGAGAAGTCTTCTGTGTGTGTCTTTGTTCTGGCAGCGGTAGAGGTTTTGTTTCGCATTCCATCGTCCAGAGTAACTGTGGGCACGAAGCTTCTGGTCATTACGTTAGTTTGCTTGGGCTGCTGGAACAGAGTACCACAGACTGGGTGACCTAAACAGCACAAATGTTAAAGAAAGAAAGGAAGGAAGGGAGGGAGGGAGGAAGAGAAAAGAAAAGAAAAGAAAAGAGAATAGAATCAAGATGAGCAATAAAAAGCCCACCACCACCAGCATGACAACAACACAGAAATGTATTGTGTCACAGCTCCAAAGGCCAGAAGTCCCAGGGGAAGATGCCGGCAGGGTTGGTGTCTGGCGAAGCCCGTCTTCTTGCTTGCAGACCCCGCTGCCTTCTTGCCCTGTCCTCAGCCGGCCTTCCCTCCGGGTGTGCACGTCCTGGTGTCTTTCCTCTTCCGTGAGGCCACCAGTCCTACTGGATTATGCCCTCATTTCACTTAAATTACAGGCCTTGTCTCCAAATACAGTCACATTGCTGGTTAGAGCTTCAACATAGGACTTTGGGGACACAATTCAGTCCCTGGCAGTCACCTTTCCTATTTGTAGCTCTTTCAGTCAGTCAGTGAGTGAGTGCTTACGGAGTGTCTCCTGTGAGCCAGACAATACGGGCCTAGAGAATAAAAAGTCCTCAGGGAGGACTTTTGTTTGATAAGGGAGGTGACAAGTAGATAATGACAAAATAGTATAATAATACCATATAATGGTGCGAGACCCAGACTGGGCAGGTGGAGTCAGAGAGGGCTTCCCGGAGGAAGGGGTTCCAGAAATAAATCCTGAAAGATAAAGGGGAACATGAACGCCAAATTCAATGCATGATCCTTGGTTTGATCCTGGATTAAACAAATAAACTATAAAGGACATTTTGGAATAAGTGGGAAAATGTAAATGTAGATTACATATTAGATACTGTATTGATGTTAAACATTTGGGATACGATGGGCTATACTGTTGCGTGATTATGTAGAGGGTTGTTCTTGTTCTTCAGGAGATACTTGCTAGAGTTTTAGGGGCTAAGTGTCAGGATGTCTGTAACTTTCAGGTGGTTCTGAGAGAGGCAAAATGAACGTGGCAAGTAAGGGTAAGAGCTGATGAATCTAGATGCCGGGCACGTATTTATTATACTATTTTATTAACTTTTCTGTTGGATTGAGACTTTCAAAGATAGGGTTACAGGATGAGGTCAGGTACCGGGAGGAGTGAGTGGGGCAGAGAATAGGGCAAAAACCTTGCAGGCAGGGGCCTGCAGCTGAGAGCCACAGCTGAGCTGTGAGCTGGGACGGAACGCGGCCAGTGAAGTAGTGGGAAGCCGGTCACAAAAGATTCCGGTGTCGTGTTCAGAGTTTGGGTTTTTCCCTGATAGACACACAGAAAGATTTTGAGGGAGGAGAGATATCAAAGGATGAGCCCTGTGTTCTAGATAAATGACCTGGGCAGGTGGAAAGCCGATTGGAGTGGCTGGGAGGGTCATGTAGGTGACATCTCTGTCAGAGCGCCACCCGCCAGCGGGGACGAGAGAAGGGGACGCGTTTGTAAGGAGCACTGGGAGGTGACAGGGAGGAGCTGGAGAAATTCCCATATTTCTGGACCTGAAAATGGGGGAAATAATGGGGTTCTTTTATAAGATGTCTTAGGCATTTTACTTTTCTTACAAGCTTCAACTTAATTTTACTTACTTTGCGACATCGTTCTTATCCTGAGCTAATTTCTGATTTCTCTCTCCTCAGAACATCTATAAAGCTCTCTGCCGATTTAGTGCTTATTTTTATATTGTACCCTACATTTTTTCCCACCTGTGTATGTTTCAGCTGCCCACTTACATTGGCCTCTTGAGGATAAATACTAGATTCTCTCTGTCTATGTATATGTTATTTAAAAAAATTAATTCTCATATTCTTTTATAGTATTTCCTTCACTGCTATATGTCTGGTAATTATTTGACAAGTATTTGTTGAATCACTGGATAGAAAATTAAGAGAATTTCACATTGAGGCGCCTGGCTGACTCAGTTGGTTAAACGTCTGACTCTTGGCTTCAGCTCAGGTCATGAACTCATGATTGGTGAGTTCGAGCCCCGTGTCCAGCTCTACTCTGACACTGCAGAGCCTGCTTGGGATTCTCTCTCTCCCTCTTTCTCTATCCCTCCCCTGTTCTTTCTCTCTTCCTCTCTCTCTCTCTCAAAATAAATAATGTTTTTTTAAAAAAGAGAATTTTAGGGATGCCTGGATGGCTCACTTGGTTGAGCGTTTGACTTCAGCTCAGGTCATGATCTCACAGTTCCTGGGTTCGAGCCCTGCATCAGGTTCTGTGCTGATAGCTCAGACCCTGAGTCTGCTTCTCACTGTGTGTCCCTCTCTCTGACCCTTCCCCGCTTGTGCTCTCTCTCTCTCAAAAACAAATAAACATTAAAAAAAATGAAAAAGAATTTTTCATTGATGTTATATAAAGGTGAATTTAATAGAAATCTGCTAAGTGCTTTGTACTATTTGAGGTAGTCATTATGTCTTTTATTTATTTATTTTAAGTTTATTTATTTTGAGAGAGAGGACTGAGTAATCAGTTTATTGGATGTTTTTCTCCTGGATACTTGGTTGCTTTGTCATGGACGTTGTCTTGCTTTCATGGGACACTTCCTAATTCCCTATTTATATTCTTCGAGTTGATTCCTGGCCTGGGGAAGCTACTGGCTTCCGTGTGCATGTTGTTCCAGGGAGGAACTTCTTCTTTTTTTTAAAAAGAATTTTTTATGTTATTTTTTTATTTCTGAGAGAGAGAGAGAGACAGCGTGAGTAGGGGAGGGTCAGAGAGAGAGGGAGATACAGAATCTGAAACAGGCTCCAGGCTCTGAGCTGTCAGCACAGAGCCCGACGCAGGGCTCGAACCCACGAACCATGAGATCATGACCTGAGCCAAAGTCAAACGCTTAACCGACTGAGTCACCCAGGTGCCGCTTCTTTTTAACATTCCGGACTTAAACTGTGACTCATGGAGAATGACAGCAAGTAGAGCCCTTTCTCAATAAAAGATGGTGAGCTTGCGCTTTAAAGGGCATCATCAGTTAACTCAGAAAGTAGCCTGGGACCAGTAGCAGGAAAGCTGCAATATTAGGCATGATTCTTCTTTTTTAAAAGATGTTCTGAGCTTCCCTGGTGAACTCATATGATAGAGTGATAGTTAAGTAACAGATCAAGGGACTTAGTGTTGGAGGCATTACTTTAGATGTGATACAAGAGCCGGTACTAAATTGAAATAACAGGGTGCATGAAGATTCATTTTGGAAATTGCTCACCAAATCCTAGTTTATTTAACTGGTATGCATGGCAGCCCTAGCAGCTTGCCTAGTAATCAGTCAATCTGCTGAGTGTTTCCTGCGTGCACAGCGGTGAGTGCGCAGCGGTGAGTGCGCAGCGGTGAGCCAGGCTGTCACAACATCCTGTCACCACAGCCTTCAGTCCTGCCAGTGGTCGGCTTGTCCCCAGTTAAGTCTACACTTGGACCGCTTCGAGTCCCCGCTCTCTTTTAGGGACCTCACTCCTTTGCCACCACTCCTCCAGTGGCCGCCCCCCCCTCCCCTGGAAGCATGTGTTTCTGTAGCCAGCCTAGACCCGTGGTCCACTGCTTGAATTACTCCCTTAGTGACTGTTACCTCCATTCTCGTCCCCTGAATGCTTCTGTAGCCCTCCAGTCCTGGGTCAGGTCAGCCACCTGACCGCTCTTCTTGCCCTGGGCTGCTGAGAGCTGCTGGAGACAGTCATACGATGGTGAGTTTTGGGTCAGAATCAATGTATGACTGCTAACATCACCTGGGTCCTCAGGGCTCCCTCTTCCTCTGAGGGCTGTCCCAAGCTTTCACCTCCCCCATTTCTCTCCTTAGTTGTAGCAGGTGATCTCGCTTTTTATTTCACTGAAGAAATAGAGGCCATCAAGTGAAACTTCCTTCAGTTTCCCAGATGTTAGCAGACACATCCATTCCTTCTTCCTGTCCCAGTATCGGAGTTGAAACTTTCTACCTGGATGTGAACTCAGTTCACCTTTGCTTCTACTGTTTCTCCACAGTCGTCCCCCCCACCCCCACACACCGTGCCTGAACTGAAACACTGAGTCATCCTATATTCTTTTTTTTTTTTAGTCTTTTTTTTTTTNCTCCAGGCTCTGAGCTGGCAGTCAGCACAGAGCCTGACGCGGGGCTCGAACCCACGAACCGCGAGATCATGACCTAAGCGAAAGTCGGACGCTTAACCGACTAAGCCACCCAGGCGCCCCTAGTCATCCTATATTCTTATCTCATAGACTTTTACCAAGTCCCCTACATTCTTTTTTTTCCTAATGTTTTTTATTTTTGAGAGAGAGCACGAGTGAGGGAGGGGTAGAGAAAAGGGAACAGAGGGTCCGGAGCAGGCCCTGAGCCGACATTGGTGAACCCAACATGGGGCTCAGACTCATAAACCGTGATCCAGTGTCCAACACTTAACCAGCTGAGCCCCCCAGGCTCCGCAACAATATGCCGGTTTATATGTACCACGACATGAACTCACTTAAAACTCAGCCTGTGTTATTTGCTCTAGAAAGCTTCCCCACACCCTCTCCTTCACACGTCACGAACACGTCACTTAGATGAGCCTCTGTATTCACGAGCATGCTGTGTGTACCTGTCTCAGCAGGTACCTCTGATGGTCTTTTTACTTGAATGCCTCCTCCATCCTATAGTTAGCTTCTTGAGGGTAAGTGTTTTGATTATCTACTGCTGTGTAAAAAAGCCATTATAAAACTTTGTATCTTAAAACAGTAATTTCTGTTGCTCTCACAATCTTTTGGGTTGCCTGAGTCTCAGATGGGTGGTTCTGCTGGTATCCCTTAGAGTCATTCCTGTAGCTGTGGTCGGATGGCGGCCGGGTCTTGAACACCCATGATGGCGTCACTGATATTTCTGGCACCTTGGCAGGGACACCTGGAAGGCTGGGCTCACCTGGGACACTGACACCTCTAGGCCTTTCCTCACTCTTTCTCCGTATTATCTGAAGGCTTTTTCCTCTCCAGGTGGTCTTTCCAGCACAGGGGCCAGATTTTTTACTTGGCAGCTCAGAACTCCCAAAAGTGCAAAAGTGGACATTTCTAGACTTTCCTAAGGCCTAGACTTGGAACTGGTGCAGTGCTACTTCTGTGGCATTCTTTTGGTTAAAATGAGTCATGGGGCCCGCTCAGATTTAGTGCTGGAGGGGACCGTGACGAACATGGACACCAGGAGCCCCAGTTCAGTGGGAGGGGTCCATATCTGGACATCTGCTACCCACAGCAAGTAACATATCTTATTTAACTTTCTTTTCCTGCTCAGCATAGATTAGTATCTTTTAAATTATGGGGAATCATGGAAGTTATACAGATAGATACATAATTAGAGATGTGTTAGAAATATGCAGGATGAATTTTGAAGAGAGACTGAGGCTGGGACATCAACCTGGAGAAGCTATTACAATAAATTGAGTTTCTGAGGATCCTTGTAAGAGTTGTGATGACGGAATGAAAAGGAAGAAATGAATTTAGGAGGAATTGATGCTGGATTATTTTAGGTATCAAGACTGGGGGATGTGTCAAAACGAACTTTACTGTATTGACCCTGGGAATAGTTATGTGCTCCCTGGACAGTAATTGGGAAATGGAATTCCAGTTCTAAGCTTTGAGGGTAAAGTAAGTAATATGATGATACGAGACATACAAATGAAAATACTCAGTTGGCTGTTGGAAGGGGATACTAGACTGGAAGAGTTGACTGTGTAGAGGTGATAGTTACGATCCTGGAAGTGAGTTTTCTGTGGGAAAAAGTATAGAGTAGTGCTCAGTTCTGAACCCTGAGGTACACCTACAGTTTGGGAGTATAAAGAGGAAGAGAAGGCAGAAAGGAAGGGAAATGGCTTATAATAGTACAGGGTTTCAAAGGGAGAAGTGCCTAACAATGTCAGAAATTTCAGACAAGTAAATAAGAACCAGGTCTGAGTAAAGGCCATTGGCGTAACCAGCAGGGAAAGGTTTTAGGCACAGGAATTAAATGATTGGATTTACTTTTCCCCCAGTATTTTGTTATGAAAGTTTTTAAACACTAGGAGAAGCTGGAAGTATTGTACATTAACACTCCCCACCTAGACTCAACAATCAACATTCTGCTAAATTTGTTTTAGCACTATCTTTCCATCCATCTGTCTATGCATCAGTCCATCTTTTTTTTCCCCTGATGCATATCAGAATAATTTGCAGCCATCAGTAACTTCACCTTTAAATCCGTAAACATGTGTATCATTAATTAGAGTTAAATATTACTTGTATTTTCCTCTTTTTTGGTAGTAAGATGTATATGCAGTTAAATACATAAATCTTAAGTGCACTGTTCCATGAATTTTGCAAATGTATGTGCCTATGTAATTCAAACCCCATCAAGGCATAGAGAATACTACTGTTAAACCGAGTGGTTCCCTCATACACTTTCCCAGGCATTTCTTTTTCTTTTTCTTTTTTAATCTAAATCCAAGTTAGTTAACATATAGTGCAATAATGATTCCAGGAATGGAATTTAGTGATTCATCACTTAACGTACAACACCCAGTGCTCATCCCAGCAGGTGCCCTCCTTAGTGCCCATCACCCATTTAGCCCAACCCCCAACCAACACCTCTCCAGCAACCCTCAGTTTGTTTGCTTTATTTGTGAGTCTCTTATGGTTTGTCTCCCTCTCTGTTTTTTTCTTATTTTTCCTTTCCTTCCCCTATGTTCATCTGTTGTGTTTCTCAAATTCCACATACAAATGAGATTTTATGTTATTTGTCCTTCTCTGACTTTTCTCACTTAGCATAACACACTGTAGTTCCATCCACATTGTCGCAAATGGCAAGATCTCTTTTTTTTTTTTTTAATTTATTTCTAGGAGAGAGAGAGAGAGACAGCGTGAGCAGGGGAGGGTCAAAGAGAGAGGGAGTCACAGACTGAAAACAGGCTCCAGACTCTGAGCTGGCAGTCAGCACAGAGCCCGACGCGGGGCTCGAACCCACGAACCACGAGATCATGACCTAAGCGAAAGTCGGACGCTTAACCGACTAAGCCACCCAGGCGCCCCAAGATCTCATTATTTTTGATTGCTGAGTAATTTCCATTATATATATGTACCACATCTTTATCCATCTGTCAGTCAATGGACATTTGGGCTCTTTCCAAAATTTGGCTATTGTCAGTAGTGCTGCTATAAACGTTGGGGTGCATGTGCCCCTTTGAATGAGCATTTTTGTCTCCTTTTGACAAGTACCTAGTAGTGCAATTGCTGGATCATAGGGTAGTTCTATTTTTAATTTTTGGGGGAACCTCCATACTGTTTTCCAGAGTGGCAGCACCAGTTTGCATTCCCACCAACAGTGCAAAAGAGATCCTCTTTCTCTGCATCCTCATCAACATCTGTTGTTAATGTTAGCCATTCTGACAGGTGTGAGGTGGTATCTCATTGTGGTTTTGATTTGTATTTCCCTGATGACAAGTGATCTTGAGCATCTTTTCATGTGTTTGTTAGCCATCTGGATGTCTTCTTTGGAAAAGTGTCTATTCATGCCTTTTGCCCATTTCTTCATTGGATTATTCATTTTTTGAGTGTTGAGTTTGATAAGTTCTTTCTAGTTTTTAGATATTAACCCTTTATCTGATTGTCATTTGGAAATATCTTCTCTCATTCTGTTGGTTGCCTTTTAGTTTTGCTGATTGTTTCCTCCTCTGTGCCGCAGCTTTTTATCTTGGTGAGGGCCCAGTAGTTCATTTTTGCTTTTGTTTCTCTTGCCTCTGGAGACATGTCTAGTAAGAGTTGCTGTGGTTGAGGTCAAAGAAGTTGTGGCCTGTTTTCTCCTCAAGGATTTTGGTGGGCTTCCTGTCTTATATTTACGTCTTTCATCCATTTTGACTTTATTTTTGTGTATGGGCTAAGAAAGTGGTCCAGGTTCATTCTTCTGCCTATCGCTGTCCAGTAAACATACTGAAGAGACTGCTTTGTTTCCATTGGATATTCTTTCTTGCTTTGTCAAATATTAGTGGGCCATACATTTGTGGGTCCATTTCTGTGTTCTCTGTTCTGTTCCATTGATCTTTGTGTCTGCTTTTATACCAGTTCCATTCTGTCTTGATGATTATGACAGGTTTGTAATACAGCTTGAAGTCTGGAATTATGTTGCTTTGGTTTTCTTTTTCAGGATTGCTTTGGCTATTTGGGGTCTTTTCTGCTTCCTTACGGATTTTAAGATTGTTCTAGCTCTGTGACGAATGCTGGTGTTATTTGATAGGGATTGCTTTCCCGGTCTTTTCTTGTCCTGTCTTCCAAAGGCAACTGCTGATTTCTGATTTTTTCATCAGAAATTAATTTAGCATGTTCTGGAGTGTCACATAAATGAAATCATAGAATATGTACTCTCTTGTGTAGGACTTCTTTCATTCAGCATAGTGTTTTTGACATTCATTCTTGTCTCTTTATTGTCCAGTAGTATTCCTTTTGTTAATATACCACCATTTGTTTATCTGTTCTCCTTTGAGGGGCATGTAACGATTTCCAGATTTTGACTATTACGAATAAAGCTGCTGTCAACAGTCAAGTACAAGTCATTGTGTGTACATATGCCTTTATTTCTCTTGGGTAAATTTCTAGGGTAGAATCACCAGGTTGTAGGCTAGGTATATGTGTAGTCTTATAAGAAACAGATAAATTTCCCAAGCGGATATACCATTTTACACTCAGCCTACAAGGTATGAGAATTCTGGTTGTTTCATACCATTGCTATTCAAGTGGTCGTATCTCATTGTGTTTTTATTCTGCATTTCCCTCATTACTAATGATATTGATCACTTTTTCTATGTGCTTATTGACCATGCATATATTTGTTTTTGTGAAGTGTCCACTCAGACTTTTCCCCCCTCCCTTTTTTTGGTTCAGTTTTTAGAAGTTCTTTGCATATTCCAAATATAAAGCTCTTTGTCAGTTATATATTCTGTGAAGTTTTCTTCTACTCTCTGACTTAGCTAGCTTTTAATTTTTTTCAGCTGTTCATTTTTTTAATTGCATCTTTTGATGAACAGAAGTTTTAATTTTAAGGATGTCTAATTTATGAAGTTTTCTTTTCTGGATTTTACCTACCCTGAAGTAGCAAAGATGTTCTCTCTTTTCTTATGGGAGCTTAATCATTTTAGCTTTTATCTTTATGATCCATTTAGGCTGGTTAGCTCAGTTGGTTAGAGCTTTTATCTTTAGCATCCATCTCAACGTAATTTTTGTGCATGGTGAGAAGTAGGGGTTGAGGTTTATTTTTTCCCCGTGTCCCTATCAAGTTCTTCTAGCACTGTGTTGGAAAGGCTTTCCTTTCTCTCTATTAGATTACTTTACACCTTTGCCAAAAAGCAAATGACAAGTATGAGTCATCTGTATAAATAGTGTGCCTATTTCTGAATAGTATTTTTTAAAAATGTTTATTTATTTTGAGAGAGAGAGAGCATGACCAGGGGAAGGGCAGAGAGAGAGAGAATCCCGTGCAGGCTCCTCACTGTCAGTGTAGAGCCCAGAATGGGGCTCAAACCCACAAGCCGTGAGATCGTGACTTGAGCCAAAATCAAGAGTTGGACACTTAACTGACTGAAAAACCCAGGCACCCCTCTGAGTACTATTCTATTGCATTGGTTTATTTGTCCATCTTTATGCCACATCATGCTGTTGTGATTATTATGGCTTTATAGTAAGTTGTGGTCGGAGAAGATAAGGTCTTCTGCTTTTTTTTTTTTTTTTTTCAAGGTTGCCTTGAACCTTTTCCTACCCTTGCACTACCTTTGGGTCCTTTGCACTACGATATATGTTTGAGAAACAGCTTGCCAGTATCTACAGAAACAAAAACAAAACTGGTGAGACACAGTTGCTTTGAATCAATTTGGGGAAAATTGACATCCTAATAATATTGAGACCTCCAATCCATAAACATGTATCCGTCTGTTACTTAGGTCATTGTGTTACCAACATTTGTAATTTTCAGTGTATGGGTCTTAGATATCTTTCTTTAGATTTCAGGAGAACTTTATTCCTAAGTATCTCCTATTCTTTGACACTATTTAAGTAGAATTAAATTTTTAAATTTTTATTTATTTGTTTATGTATTTAATTTTTTTAAGTAGTCCCAATGTGGGGCTTGAATTCACGACCCTGAAATCAGGACCTGAACTGAGAACAAGAGTTGGATGTTTAACCTACTGAGCCACCCAGGCACACCAGAAGTAAATTTTTTTTTTTAATTCCAACCATTTCTTGCTAGTATATAAAAATCCAATTTATTTTATATATTAGTCTTTTTTTAATGTTTTATTTATTTCTGGGAGAGAGAGACAGCGTGAGCAGGGGAGGGTCAGAGAGAGAGGGAGACACAGAATCTGAAGCAGGCTCCAGGCTCTGAGCTAGCTGTCAGCAGAGAGCCTGACACGGGGCTCGAACCCACGAATCGCAAGATCATGACCTGAGCCAAAGTTGGATGCTTAACCAACTAAGATACCCAGGCGCCCCTATTTTATATATTAACCTTGTACCTACGACTTACCAGATTTACATATTCGTGTCTTAGTTGTTTTGTAAATTCTTTTAAATTTTTCTACGTAAACAATTATAGCTTCTGTGAACATACAGTTTTATTCCTTCCTTTCAAATCTTAAGCTTTTTATTTCTTGTAAACATTATTGCACTGGCTATGGGTATAGTGTTGAATAGTAGTGGTAGAGTAGAGTAGTTCCTGCTGTTAGGAGGAAATGTTTACTATTTTACCATTAGGCTTGATGCTAGCTATAGCTTTAATGTAGATGCCCGTTATCATTCTGTTAATAATGTGAATTACATCGATTTTTTTTTTCAAATGTTAAACCAATCATCCATTCTTGGGATAAACTCACTTTGACAAGATACATTATTGTTTCTATATACTGCTGGTTTCAACTTGCTATTATTTTTTTAGGGATATCTGTGACTATACTTATTGAAGAACATTGATCTATATTATTTTGATTTTTTTTAAAATTTAGTTACATTGGTTGCTGAGGGGGTGATGTTAAAATATTTGTGATTATAGACTTCCTTCTTTTTCCTTTTAATTCTGTGAAGTTGTCTTTTTTTTTCTCTTTTTAATTTTTTTTAATGTTTTATTTATTTCTGAGTGAGAGAAAGGAGTGGAGAGAGGGAGCATGAGCAGGGGAGGGTCAGAGAGAGGGGAAGATACAGAATCTTAAGCAGCCTTCAGACTCGGAGCTAGCTGTTAGCACAGAGCCTGACATGGGGCTTGAACCCACGAACCATGAGATCATGACTTGAGCCGCAGTCAAGACGCTCAACCGACTGAGCCACCCAGGCACCCCTGAAGTCTTTTTTCTTATATTTTGAGGCTATGTTGTTAGGTCTACATTTATGATTATTATATATTCTTGATTAATTGTCCATTTTATCATTATGAGTGTCTCTCTTTTATCTTTCTCATTCTTTATGTTAAAGTTTACCTTATGTGATATAGATACTGCAGTCTCACATTTATGTTTTATATGGTGTATATTTTCCATCACTCATTTTCAGTTTGTCTACGTTTTTATGTGTCCTGTAGACAGCCTATAATTGGATCTTTCTTTTTGATCTATTCTGACAAGCTGCCTTTTAAATAGAGGCTTTAGTCAGTTTATATTTAATGTAATTGTTGATATGGTTGAATGTAGGTCTACTCTTTCACTATGTAAATTGAATATTAATTCTTGAATATTTTTTAGAGTTTGATTTTAACTTTGTCTTTCCTTCCCCAAATAGTCATCTGTTACGTTAATTCACTGGCAACATTCATTATAAAGAAAAACTACATACCTGCTACTTATGCTGTACTAGAAAGATTTACGTTTTTCTTGGGTAAGGTGCTTGAGAAATTTTCAGTCTTAATTGTAGAAACTTAGAATTATTGTTCCTTAGGTTTGTAAACAATCAAAAAATTTTAGCGATAATATACATCAATAAAAGGCACTTACTTCAAATTGCATATAGACAAATTTTTACAAATTAATCACACATGTAAATACTAACACAATCAAAGTACAACACATAGCCATTATCCTAAAATGTTTCATGTTTCTTCTCAATCACTGTCCTTCCTTCCCCTCAGTTCCCAGATAAACACTGATCTGCCTTCTGTCATTGTAGATTACACTTACCTTTTCTAGAGATTTGTATCTAACTTCTTTGACTCAGCATATCTTAAGGATTCATCCATGATGTTGTCATGGATCATGGATGTGAAGTATGTCAAGAGTTTATTCCTTTTTTTCTTTAAAATTTTCTTTTTTAGAGCAGTTTTAGGTTTACAACAAAATTGAGAGGGAGGTATAGAGATTTTCCATGTGCCCCCTGCCCCCACACATCCACAGCCTCCCAGTATCAACATCCCTCACAAGAATGAGGAATTTTTTACCAAGGGTGAACCTATCCAAATTCCATAGTTTATTCTGAGGGTTCACTCTTCGTGTTGTACATTCTGTGTGTTTGGACAAATGTATAATGACATATATCCATCATTATAATATCACACAAGAGTGTTTTTCATGGCCCTAAAAATCCTCTGTGCTCTACTTAGTCATCCCCTTTCTCTCACCTCCCCCACCAACAACCACGTTATCTTTTTACTGTCTCCATAATTTTGCCTTTTCCAGAATGTTATATCATTGGAATCATATAGTATGTAGTTATTTAAGATTGGCTTCTTTGACTTAGTATTATGTATTTGAGGTTCCTCCATGTCTTTTCATGACTTGATAGCTCATTTCTTTCTGGTGCTGAATACTATTCCATGATTAGGATGTTCCACAGCTTTTTGACCCATTCATCTTCTCATGGCCATGTTGATTGCTTCCAGTTTTTGGCAGTTATGAATAAATATCATCATGCTGCTATAAACATCCATATGTGGTTTTTGTGTAGACCTAAATTTTCAACTCCTTTCAGTAAATATCAAGGAGTGAAATTGTTGGATCATATGGTAAGAGTATGATTAGTTTTGTAAGATACCATCAAACTGTCTTCCCAAGTGGCTGCACCATTTTGCATTCCCATCAGCAATGTGAGAGCATTGGCTCACAGCCTTGGCAGCATTTGGTGTTGTCAGTTTTGACCATTCTAATAGGTATGTAGTGATAACTCATTGCTATTTTAATTTGCATTTTTCTGATGACAACTGATGTGGAGCATCTTTTCATATGCTTATTTCCCATCTGTATGTTTTCTTTGGTGAGGTGTCTGTTAAGGACTTTGGCTGATTCTTTTTTTAATCAGGTTGTTTGCTTTCTTATTGTTGGGTTTTAAGAGTTCCTTGTGTATTTAACAGTCCTTAATCAGCTGTGCATTGTCTCCCAGTCTGTGGTTTGGCTTCTAATCCTTTTGATACTATCCTTTGTGAATAGAAGTTTTCTATTTTAATCCACTTTATCAGTTATTTCTTTCATGAGTCATGTCTGGTTTGTATCTAAAAATGCATTACCATACCTAAGTTCAACTAGATTTTCTTTCATGTTATCATCTAGAAGTTTTATAGTTGTGTATTTTACATTTAAGCCTGTGATCTATTTTGAGTTAATTTCTGTTAAAGGTGTGAGGGTCTGAAATAGGCTCTTTATTTCTGTTTTATTGATCTATTTGTTTTTTGCCACTATGACACTCTTTTGATTACTATAGTTTTATAAGTCCAATATCATCAGTCTTCCAACTTTGTTGTTTTCTTTCAGTATTGTGATGGCTAATCTGAGTCTTTTGCCTTCCATATAAAATTTAGAATCAGTTTGTTGACATCCATAAAATAACCTGCTGGGATTTGGATTGGGATTGCATTGAATTTATAGATCAAGTTGAGAAGAACGGACATCTCGACAATGTTAAGTCTTCCTATCCATGAACGTGGAATAGCTCTCCATTTGTTTAGTTCTTTTTTCATTTCATTCATCAGTTTTAATATTTTCCTCATACAGATCTTAAACATATTTTGTTGGACGTACACCTAAGTATTTCATTTTGAGGGGTACTAATGAAATGGTATTTTTTTTTAATTTTTTAAAATGTTTTATTTATTTCTGAGAGAAAGAGACAGTGTGAGTAGGGGAGGGTCAGAGAGAGAGGGAGACACAGAATCTGAAACAGGCTCCAGGTTCTGAGCTAGCTGTCAGCACAGAGTCCAACGTGGGGCTCGAACCCACGAACCATGAGGTCATGACCTGAGCCGAAGTCGGACGCTTAACCGACTGAGCCACCCAGGCACCCCTGGTATTCTGTTTTTAATTTAAAATTCTACTTACTCATTGTAGGTATATAGGAAAGCAATTGACCTTGTATCCATCAAACTTACTTAAACTCTTATTCATTCAAGGAGGGTTTTTTATTGATTCTTCCCAATTTACTCCATAGGTAATCATGTCGTCTGCAAACAAAGATATATTTGTTTTCCTTTCTAATCTGTATACCTTTGATTTCCTTTTCTTGCCCTATTGCATTCTTCCAGTATGATATTGATGAGTGGTGAGAGGGACATCCTGCTCTTCATGGGAAAGCTTCGAATTTCTCAACATTAAGCACGATGTTAGCTATAGGTTTTTGCAGATAGTCTGTCAAGTTGAGAAAGTTTTCCTCTATTTCTAGTTTATTCAGAGCTTTTATTTTGAAGGTTGGATTTGGTCAAATGGTTTTTTTTGATAGGATCTATAATTTTTCTTTTTTAGTCTTTTGATGTGATGAATTATGTTAACTGGCTTTTGAATGTTGAACTAGTTTTGCATGTGTAGGATAAATTCCACTTGGTCATGGTGTAAGTTCTTTCTATATTTTTTTAGATTTGATTTGCTAATATTCTGTTGAGGATTTTTACATCTTACGTTCATAAGAGATACTGGTTTGTAGTTTTCTTTCCTTTTTTTTTTTTTTTAAAGGTTTATGTATTTTTAAGAAAGAGCACAAGTGGGGGAGGGGCAAAGAGAGAGGGAGACAGAGGACCTGAAGCAGGCTCTGCTACGGACAGCAGCAAGCCTGTTGCTGGGCTCAAACTCAAAAACTAAGAGATCATGACCTGAGCTGAAGTCAGACACTCCAACAACTGAGCCACCCAGGTACCTTGTGCAGTTTTCTTTCCTTCTAATGTCTTTGTCTGATTTTGGTATTAGGATAATATTGACCTCATAGAATGAGCTAGGAAGTATTCTCTCTTTTCTGTCTTTTGAAGGAGATTATAAGGAATTAGTATAGGGTTTTTTCTTTTTTTCTTATCTTTCTCTTCCTATCCTTTTCTTTCTTCTTTTTCTTTTCTTTTTTTTTTAAGTAATCTCTACACCCAACATGGGGCTCAGACCCACGACCCTGAAATCAAGAGTTGCATGCTCCACTGACCACGCCAGCCAGGTGCCCTTGTACAGTTTTTTCTTAAATGTTTGGTAGTATTTACCAGTGAACCCTTTGGGCCTGGTGCTTTTTGTTTTGGAAGGTTATTAATTATCAATTCTTTAATATTATTCCTTTTCAATGCTGAGTTGTAGTTCATTGTGTGAATATTAATTTTTTTAAGCATTTATTCATTTTCGAGAGTGAGAGAGACAGAGTGTGAGCAGGGGAGGGACAGAGAGAAAAGGAGATACAGAATCTGAAGCAGCTCTGAGTGCTGAGCTGTCAGCACAGAGCCCGATGCAGGGCTCGAACTCACAGACCACTAGATCATGACCTGAGCTGAAGTCGGGTGCTTAACTGACTGAGCTGCCTAGGTACCCCTATTGTGTGAATATTACACAATTTTGTCTATGCAGTTGTTCTAATATAAGCTGGCTTCTGTTCTTTCTGGTGAGAAGTCAGTTACCATTCATATCGTTGTTTCCCTCTGTGTATTGTCTCATTGTTTTCTATGGCTTCTTTCAAAATTTTCTGTCTTTGGTAAGTGCGACTTTGTTCTGCCCAGGTGTGACTTTCTTCATATTTTTCCTGTTTAGGGTTTTAAGTTATATCTTTTACCAAATTCTATGTCATTTTCTGATATAATTTGTAAATATTTTTTCTGTCCCATTCCCTCCTTTCTTTCTGGGACTCTGCTTTCACATGTGTTAAACCTTTTGATATTGTCCTACAGCTCATGGAGGCTCTGTTCATTTCTTTCTAATCTTTCTCACTCTGTTCCTCATATTGATGTATCTTTAAGTTCATTTATTCTCTCTTCTATCATTTCCATTTTGTTGGTAAGCCTATGCAGTGAATTTCATATTTCCAGTATTGTATTTTTTAGTTCTGTCATTTCAACTTATCTTTTTTATAATTTCTGTTTTTCTGCTGAAAATTTATATTCACTTCTTGAGAGTATGTTTTTTTTATGTTTTTTCATAGTTAAAGTAGATGCTTCAAAATTCTTGCCTGCTGGGCACCTGGGTGGCTCAGTCAGTTAAGCATCTGACTCTTGATTTCAGTTCAAGTCGTGATCTCACAGTTCGTGGGTTTAAGCCGCACGTTGGTATTCTGTCTTTCTCACTGGTATTCTGTCTTTCTGCCCCTCCCCCACTTACTCTCTGTATCTCTCACAATATAAACAAAATAAAAAACTTTAAAATGAAGTAAGATAAAATTCTTGCCTGCTCTTCTAGCATCTTGGTGACCTTGAAGTTGGGTTTCCTTTTTTGTCAACCAGGAGTTGGAGTCAGAAGAATTATCCTAAATAAAAAGCCAGCATAAAAGGTACACACTCTGTGATTCTATTTACATGCACTTCTAGGAAAGACAAACCAATAGTGAGAGAAAGTACATGAGTTATTGTCAGTGGCTGAGGATAGAGGGAAAGATTGATTGCCGTATTAGTATTCAGAGTTTGCAGACCACATAGTCTCTGTTGCATCTACTCAACTCTGTTTTCATAGCCTGAAAGCAGCCATGGACAATATGTAAATAAAAGGAACATGACTATGTTCCCCCCAAAAAGTTTATTTATAAAAATAGGTGGCAGCCTAAATTTGACCCACAGGCCATAGTTTGCCAAGTCCTGCTCTTGACTGTGGATCATATTTCCTTATGGTTGAATCCTGAGTATTGTGAATAGTATATTGTAGAGACAATTGTGTTATATTTCTTCAAAAAGTTTGGATTAAAAATATATATACATATTTGTTTTATTGGACTATTTCCTTAGCTGGGCTTAAACATCAGACCCTTGTTTGATGCCCAGCAGCTGTGGTCTCTGTTAAGTTTATTTAGCTTTAACTGGTGAATCTCTTCTGTGAGATCACTGAAGGTGGATACTCAACTGACTGAACCACCCAGGCACCCCTTGATACAAGTCCTTTTATCAGATGTGCATTTTGCAGATATTTTCTCCTGTTCTATGAGTTGCCTTTGCATTTTGTAACAGTGTCTCTCAAAATGCAGAAATTTAAGTTTTGGTGAAATCCAGTTTTCCAGTTCACCAGGTTCCTCTTTTGTGGCTCATGTATTTTGTGTCCCAAGAAATCTTTGCTCAACCTAAAGCAGAACTACATTTAATTTGAAGAATGACGTCATTTACATTTTTGTACGTCTCTTTAGTGGGAGAAGCTGAATTCTCCTCTCCACTTCTACATTTAATCTATTACAGTATGTTGTGTTTTTTTTAAAGTTTGTTATTTATTTTGAGAGAGAGAGGGAGGGGCTTTCAGCGTGGAGCCTGTCTTAGGGCTCGATCTCACAAACCGTGAGATCATGACCTGAGCCGAGATGGAGAGTCCGACCTTAACTGACAGAACCATATAGGCGCCCCTGAAGTGTGTTGTTTTGATTGAAGTATGTGAAGAAAATCTGGTGATACACAGGTGGTTGGAAAAGGGAGGGGTATTTTAATAGCCTTTTTTTTAGATAATTGTGGATTTTTTTTTATCGTACCCCGAAACTTGACTGGTGATAGTTTCTTAAAGGTTAGTTGAATCCGTTGGCTTAAGTTGCACTTTGAATGGAATTTTTACCCATGTTGTATAGTGGAGGACAAAGCCTTCCTTCTACCCTATTGGGTTTAATGCCTGAGGCCTGTTTAACTGACAAAAGAGAGATTAACAGGAATAAGAAAACAATTTTTATGTACAACATGTATACACAGGTAGGAGAGCTCAGTGATAAGTAACTCAAAAGGCTGGTTAGAGTTCAGGGCTTATCTACCATCTTAATAGGTGAAGGGGGACAGGGAGAGAGGTACTTATGGGAAAACAAGTGACTTCTTAGGAGAGTGAGGGGAAAAGGCACTTATGGGACTTTTTAGAAAGATAAATGGCTTTTCAGGAGAACAAACAAGTTTATGATAGTAAAAGTTTGTGATAATATTGGTCTATACCAGTATGAGTGGTTTTTCTGTATTCTTCAAGGCCATAAAACTCCCTTGGAGAAGGGATTTAGGGTCATTTTTATTCATGTTCTCTTTCCTGCGAGTAGAAGGTCTGCTCTGAAGAGGAATTTATGACATCCTTATTTCCCAGAAGTTGCTGCTTTTAGGCAGATAAGGGGAGCCCCCAGAAAGCTTTTTTCTGCATCTGTTGAAACTCAGATGTCTTCAGCTTAAAATAATTATTATGCCAACTCTGAGGTCCCGAGTGGGTTCCACAGTTGATTTCGTAACACAATGCATTGATAATTTGGAAAATGTTGGTTTAGAGTTGTTCAGACCTTCTAAGATTCTTCTATAAAGAATCTCATTTGTTGATATCACTATTGATTTGATCAGAATAGTCTTTATGTGGGAATCTTTCAAGCTTCCAGTGGCTGGTACAGATTTTTCAAAATACTAATTTTTGCCTGAAAGCTCAAAATTGGTTGTTGGTGATAAATATTGTCAGTTGTTTCCTTTGAAATAGCAAGAGTACGCCATTCATTTTCAAAACATGTCTGCCAGACACTCAAGTTCAAATAGCCATAGTTTGTCTCTCAGTTGTTCTCGTAAGTGAAAACGGTATTTCATGAAAAAAGAGGCTAGTTCAACTCACAATTCAAATGGTCTCAGAAGTGCTTTTCCATGAGACAGCTGTATACTTTGGCACGTAGCATTTTATCAAACAGAATATTTTTTAAATGTCTATTTAGAGGTCAAGATTTAATAACATTATTACTTTATATGGCTTCGTCACAACATAGTTAAGTAAAGCTTAAGCCACGAAAATAAAAAGTAATTCAGCTGAGATTATGGGAGCGTCACTTATGTTTGTTGCCAAGAATTCACATACAACATTATCTTTGATGCTTAGTTGGTGCTAGTACTGGACGAATAAAAATAAAGTAGCAAGTCTAATTGCATCTGTAGATTTGTCAGTTTGTAAAGCAAAAGTACAATTCTTCAGATGAGATCTTAATTATCTCTTCAAATTTGCAGCAAAATCTTTAATTTGATGAGTTACTGTATCATCAAAAAGTGATATCACCACGGTTTATGTAACTGAGTCTTCAGCCAGCAGGCGTGTAGCAATGTCAGCTGGGCCAGGATGGCCTTCTGGTTCATGCACGACAGTAATTTACACAGCTATGATGCCTCAGCGGCTTCATTTCTGGTTTGAAAAGCTTTCATGAGTTTTATGAATTTTAAAGACTTCTTCACATCTGCATTTAAAATAGTTCCTTTTTCTTTACATTCTGAATGATCTCAAAATGTCACTGTAACTTAGCTGGCACAATATAATTAGAACATATTCTGTGGCTTAAGACACAGTAAAGGAAATTATGAACGTCTATAAAGTCAAGGGAAAGATGGCTTTTGTCATACTTTGGTTTCTTATTTATAAGTTTGCCCAATTTCTTTGGAGTAGATTCTTTCCATGAGTCAGAAAAGTGTAGGTCACAGCATCTTTTTTTAGGATCTTGTAGATGTATAGATTGCAGCTAGGGGTTGAGAAAATGAGTCTTCTCTTTTTCGAGCCAGTGACTCATTTTTCAATGTAAGAGGAAAATACAAATAAATTTCCTTTTATTTTAGAAAAAGTTAAACTGTAAAGTAATATGTTAGATAGAACTTAAAAATGAGAAAATTTTCAGGGCGTCTAGGTGGCTCAGTTAAGCATCCGACTTCGGCTCAGTTCATATCATGGTTTGTGGGTTCGAGCCCCGCATTGGGCTCTGTGCGGACAGCTCAGAGCCTGGAGCCTGCTTCAAGTGCTGTGTTTCCCTCTCTCTGTGCCCCTCCCCTACTCACACTCTGCCTCTTTCAAAAATAAATAAACATTAAAAAAATTTTTAATGAGAAATTTTTTAAAAATTAAAAGAAATTATTGTAAACAAAATGACAAAAAGTACTCATTTCTACCTAGCTGCCTGGAGAACTTGGAGATTTTACAGTGATTATTTATTGGACAATAATGAGACTTATAGAGATTATAGCAAGTATAAAGATAGCTATAAAAGCACAGCAGAAGTACTGAGAAGGAAAAAATTGAGAACCTAAATTCTGCCTTAAACCTACCACTTTAGAACATGTTAGAAAACATAAGAATACAGAAGCATATATTCCATTAGCCATCAGTGATAATACTATCATGTGCTGTGTAGCCTTGGTTGGGAAAATCCATTGTAGACTCGTGAGGGAATGAGATTGACACAGGCAAATAGTTTTAGAGTTATGATGAAATTAGTTTCTGCTTCATAGACCAGGCTCTCAAAGGTTTTTGAGGACTATGGACTATGTTTTGCAAACTGCTGTTCTAGATGATTTCTCTGTACCTATGGCTTCCACTACCATGTTTATGGTTGTGACACTCCTCTGTACCCCCTGCCCAGACTGCACCCCTGAACATTAGACTCATGCATCCACTGCCTGCAACTTTTTGGACCACTTCTCAGCTGAATGCTCTCCTAGTCTTTGGCCTTTGCCCGTTTGGTTTGTTCTGGTCAGAATTTCCTTGTTTCTTTTGTTCCTCTGGCAGACTCTTGGATTGCAAGTTTCTTAGGGCAAAAACTGGGCATCTTTATAGTCCCAGGTTTTTTTTTTTTTAACATGATGCTTAGCACATTATGCTGCTCAGTAGATTTGTTGAATTACATTGAATCACGGAAGAATTCTAGTCTCATAAACAGTACATTTGCAGTTGAAGCTTGGGGTAAATATTTCTGCTTATGTCTGATCTCATTCATTCTACATTGGTTAGTGCTACTGTTAGTTTCAGAGAAGATTTTAGATTTTATAACCTCAACCCCGAATTGAGGAGAGCCAACCCCTTCCTTCAACAGTTTTTGTTTTGTTTCCTTTGCCTTGCCTAGAGTATAGTATATTCTGAAAGGAAGGCATTTGGGCTGAGGACCCGTCTTAATTTTTAGCTGTCTCTGACTGTTGAGAGGATTTCACAAGACACTGATCATCTGCTTCCCTTCTACCACACCTTGCGATACAAAATTCATATGCATGTATTTTCATTTCTCTGATGGAGGATGTTCTACCATCCAAAGGAGATAACTAACACTAAGTTCTTCCTGTATGCCAGAGACTGTTCTATGTGCTTTACATGTATTAACTCCATAATATGCATACCAGCTCTATGCAAGGTAGACTCTTGCTAGCCCCATCTTATAAGTAATTTGCCAAAGGGTCACATAGATAGTAGTAGGGTCGGGAATTGAACTCAGAGCTTAGTTTGGCTCCAGAGGCCATGCTCTTAACTACTCTGAGTAGCTTCCTCTTCAATCTAGGTACATTACTTTATCATTAACCTGTGTTAGTATATACACATGCACAGATGCTTATTATGGTATTTATAATTGTCAAATTGAAAATAACTTAATACCTAAATAGATAATAGTATGTGTGTACAATGGACAGTTATTTAAAAATTCACATTTTGAAGAATACTTAAGGATATGGAAAAATATGTTCGGTTGAAAAAGTAAGACAAAGGTCACCGTTTCTGTTTGAAAGCGTACATAATAGATTTATATGTTACATATATACAAATATATATTCTAAAAGACTAGAAAGAAGTACAATAATGATTTTTTGTGAGTATTGCAATCATGAGAAATTGATTTTAAAAAAATACTTTAGGGGAGCTTGGCTGGCTCAGTTAGAAGAAAATGCAACTCTTGATCTCAGGGTCATGAATTCGAGCCTCATAAAGAACATTTTTAATGTTTATTTTTGAGAGAGAGAGACAGAGTGCAAGCAGGGGGAGGGTCAGAGAGAGAGGGAGACAGAATTTGAAGCAGGCTCCAGGCTCTGAGCTGTCAGCCCAGAGCTCGATGTGGGGCTCAAACTCACAAACTGTGAGATCGTGATCTGAGCCCAAGTCAGACGTTCAACCTACTGAGCCACAAAGGTGCCCCCTAGAAAAGCTTTAAAAATAACATTTGTCAGGGGGCACGTGGGTGGCTCAGTCTGTTAAGTGACTGATTCTTGGTTTTGGCTCAAGTCATGATCTCACAGTTTCATGAGTTTGAGCCCCGTGTCAGGCTCTGTGCCAGCAGCATAGCCTGTGTGGGATTCTCTCTCTGTGCCCCTCCCCCACTCGTCCTGTCTTTGTCTCTCTCAAAATAAATAAATAAACTTTAAAAAAAAACTTTGCTGGTGGCACCTGGGTGGCTTAGTTGGTTCAGCGTCCGACTTTCGCTTAGGTCATAATCTCGCGGTTTGTGGGTTTGAGCCCCGTGTCAGGCTCTGTGCTGACTGCCAGCTCAGAGCCTGAAGCCTGTTTCAGTCTGTGACTCCCTCTCTCTCTGACCCTCCCCTGCGCATGCTGTCTCTCTCTCTCTCTCCTAGAAATAAATAAAAAAAAAACATTAAAAAAAATTTAAAAATTTGCTGGATACTTCCCATGTGCGAGGTACCATATTCAATTTTTCATGTGTCTTTTCCCAGTAAATTCTCCCATCAGTCCCATGATGTAGGGATTAGTCCTTTTTCAGATGAAGAAACTGAGCCTAGAATGATTAAGTAACTTGTCTAAGGTCATATAACCAATAAATAAAGGAGTTGGAACCTCTATATGAGATTCTGTTTTATATTTTTAAACTTTTTATAATTTGTATTATTTACATGATCAAAAGTAAATTTTTAAAAGCATGCAAAATATGGGACTGGAAAGAAATTAAACCAGGCATTAGAAAAGTTAAAATAGACTCACTGGTTTCTCTTCTGCCAAGGATTTTTTTTTTTTTTTTGGACTGTCTGCCACAGGGAACTGAGTGTTTTTCAAGCGTGGGTTGCAGGTCTGATGCATGTGTTAGAGGCTAGTTACCATATGATGAGGCTGAGCATTTTTGACTGTTTAAAAATTCTTTGACCATTTTTGTGGTGCTTGTTAGTAGTTCCTTTTGTGTCATCGGATCTGGGTGAGGTAGATGTGGCCATTGCCCACAGAAGATTTTTCTGTGTGAATATGTGGAATGTCCGCATCGGCTTGGTAGAAGGATTTTTCTCATATAAATGTGTACCTATAGTTGACAAATGTATTTAATGAAAGAGACATTCAGTGACCACTGGTAATCTTCAAGAATAACATCAGTCACAGAAGGCAGCTGTCATGTTTTGTACATGCTATCCCATTGTCAGGGAGTGACCAGTAAGCTAAGTGGATCATTGGCTGACCTCATGGCATAGTTCACATGTTCTTATGGTTAGAGATCTCTGACTCGTGTGTTTTACTTGAGGAGTATGTGTTGGAGCAAGAAAACACAGCTACCTATAAACCTTTGCCTCAAGAATTAGTAGAGAATTCCTCTTTTGGCAGGAGGTTAGTTTGGAAAGGACAAAATGTAGACATTAGGAAGAAAATGCCCACCTGGTCACTTCTGTCTATCTGACCTTGTCGGTAGAAGGGCAGACTGCTGTTTGTGAATCAGTGAATGGGTGTTTGGGTCACACCCACACCTGCACTTTATCTGTGAAATGGGGGACAGGGACATGTGAAGGGTCAGATGTAAGGAGAAAGCACCTCGAAAACGTGATAAGTGGATCACCCCCTTTCTTATGTGTGAGGCTACCAAAAAAACCCAGAAGACTGAAATTATTTATTTTACTGAAGTGGGAACATATTTCTTAAGATGTTATTCTTCCCAACCTTTTCTCCCCCACCCCCTCCTCCGCCACCTCCTGCTCCTCCCCCTCCCTCTCCTCTCCTCTTTTAAAAATACAGTGAAAAAATGTCAACATTCCCATATCATTCTTTCCCACTGATCTGGATAATCCTTTGCTTTCCAGCCACAAAACTTACTTGACCCTCCCACATTCTGCAAAAACCCTCAGAACAGGCACACAAGCAGTTGGTCACCTGACTGTGAGCATGTATATTACATTCTAGGGATGGGGCTGGGAGGGCAGCGTAAGAGGGAGGGTGTGAAGAGAACATTTTTTTTTTCCTTCTGAAGAATGTTGACCATGGCTAAGAAAACAGGACAATCGGTAAGCTGGTATCTGTGTGCCTAGTAGTGAATCGGTGCTTGCTGCATTAGAAGTGAGTATTAAACGGATGCATGTCTGGTCCGGCATTCTTCATATCTGTACTAAAAGACAAGTCAAGAAACAAGGGGAATACCATAATGATTCTGAGCCCTCCTTGAATGTAGAACATTCTGTGTTCATTGGGTTTCATCCTCGGTGCACTCTTTCCAGCTCTTCGTAATCTTTTTTTAGCAAGTGGAGACGTGAACATTTGTACTTTCAAATATAGGGCCTTTATACAGTTACAGACCACTCTAAACATTCTGCCTCTCGATCTACATTAATACTTAGAGTAAGACTTCCTGTAACATACCTGCTAGATCAACTTCAGGTTTTGCTTTTGCCTTGAGGTCCCTTAGCAATCTTGTCTTTCTCTCCTTACTTTTGTTCTTGGTTTCTTACCTTACAGAGAAGTGTGGGAAATGGAACTAGATAGACTCAAGAATCAGGATGGCGAAATAAATCGGAACATTATGGAAGAGACAGAACGGGCCTGGAAGGCAGAGGTGAGAAGAGCTCTGTGTAGAAAGCCTTGATGTGGGGCTTCCAGATAATAGAACCTGTTGTATTATAGTAGAGTATACTGTAGTACTATATATAACATAGTACACTATGCATATAATATAGTATGTTGTAAGTATCGTATTGTACTATTATCGTATGTACGGTATAGTGTAGTTTTCTACCACTAAGCACAGGGATTCTGCCATATACCTACTCAGCATTTGTTTTAACTTTGTGTTTAGCTTTGTGCATATAAAATTAACAAAGTATCTGTGTGTTTGTGTGTGTGTGTGTGTATGTGTGTGTGTGTGTGTATGATTTCCTTAGATCTTATCACTAGAGAGTCGGAAAGAGCTGCTGGTACTGAAACTGGAAGAAGCAGAAAAAGAAGCAGAATTGCACCTCACTTACCTCAAGTAAGTACCTTCCCCTTCTAGAGTCTTAATGGTCCTGCGGTTTTGTGTTTTGTGTGTGTATGGGGCGGGAGGGGGGTGTTGTTTTGTGTTGTTATGTTTTTCAGACCCTATCTGGCACTTAATCTGTCTTCACAGGACATTCTGGGCCATCCCCGTCATTGTTCAGTGATTTCTCTTCCCATATTTTATAGCTTTGTATTTTTTCTTGTATTGGTTCCAGTTAGATAAACAGTGTCTCTTACGGCGTCAAAGCATAGCGGGTATCTTTGGAGACTTGTTTCTCGTAGAGTCGTTTCTCTTTCTGCCGTGACATCTGGAGGACCCCTGTGGCATTTCCAGGCAGACAAAAACCCTGTCTCTGTGGTGGGTCCTCTTTCTCAAATAATTGGCTTGCAAAATGCTGGAGTGAGAGTGAAGCAGACACCTCTGGCTCTGGCCGCCTCCCGCACCTGGTCCGACCTTCTTGCCAGGCCCGTTAGCCAGACACTGTCCCGCTGTCAGAGTCAGGTGCAGGGCTCTCTTCACTTCTGTAAATCCCTGTTGGTTTCTTGAAAGGTCAACCCCCCCAACACTAGAGACCGTCCGTTCCAAACAGGAGTGGGAGACAAGGCTGAATGGAGTTCGGATGATGAAGAAGAACGTTCGGGTAAGTGTTGTAATGGCTGACGGACAAGTGAGGGTTCAGTCTGTGCCGAAACCCTGGTGATAGCGAGGGACCTTGTAGACACTGTCACGCAGGGCTGGCTCTCCCCTGCCTTGGCTCTTCTGGCTCTGGATGGTGCCCTCTTTCTAGAGGGGCCTACTCAGCTCAGCAGGAAGGATAGTCCTTTCCCTTCTCTCTCTTCTAGGACCAGTTTAACAGTCATATCCAGTTGGTGAGGAACGGGGCCAAGCTGAGCAGCCTTCCTCAAATCCCGACTCCCACTTTGCCTCCACCCCCATCAGAGGTGAGGGGGCTGGCGTGGGGGAGGCTACCTTTCTGTGCTGCTGGCAGAGCCAGAGTCTTTACCCATCCCTTTTATGAGGAAATTGGTTTCATTCCTGGTATTATGACATTGCTGTTGTTATTATTGTATTATTTGGCATAAGAATTGCTCACTGACTTCTGCTCCAGTTTCCTAAACTTTTATTTTTCTTCCTTTCTCCCTTGTCCTCTGCCTCTGCTGCTCTACAGACAGACTTTATGCTTCAGGTGTTTCAACCCAATCCTTCTCTGGCTCCTCGGATGCCCTTCTCCATTGGGCAGGTCACAGTGCCCATGGTGATGCCCAGCGCAGACCCCCGCTCCTTGTCTTTCCCAATCCTGAACCCCGCCCTTTCCCAGCCCAGCCAGCCTTCCCCACCCCTCCCTGGCTCCCATGGGAGAAATAGCCCTGGTTTGGCCTCCCTCGTTGGCCCCCACGGCCCACACATGCCTCCTGCTGCCTCCATCCCACCTCCCCCAGGCCTGGGCGGTGTTAAGGCTTCTCCTGAAACTCCCCGGCCCCAGCCAGTAGACAAACTGGAGAAGATCCTGGAGAAGCTACTGACTCGCTTCCCACAATGCAATAAGTAAGTATCTTTCAGGACTAATTAAAAATTTGTCAGAGAAATGTCTGTGGATTAAAATAGGGGAGGTCTCAGGGATATACTCATGAGTATAGCAGAGAATCTCTCTCCCTCAACATTTGGTTTCTTAGGGCGCAGATGACCAACATTCTTCAGCAAATCAAGACGGCCCGGACCACCATGGCCGGCCTGACCATGGAGGAGCTGATCCAGTTGGTAGCGGCGCGGCTGGCAGAACACGAGCGGGTGGCAGCCAGTACTCAGGTACGAAGGGCTGCCTGGGGGAGAGCCGCACCTGCTGAGATGGTAGGGGAAGCACAGACTGCAGGGAAACCGGGGCCTCAGCCCTGCAGCCAGGGTGTTCTAGTCTGGTTTCTTCCTTTGCTGGACTGGGCAATAAATGGTTTCTTTTTGTTACCTGCTAGGTTGCTCAGACTCTCTCTCCTTACTCTGACGATATTTCTGCCCACAGCCACTCGGTCGGATCCGGGCCTTGTTCCCTGCTCCGTTGACCCAAATCAGTACCCCAATGTTCTTGCCTTCTGCCCAAGTTTCATACCCTGGAAGGTCTTCACATGTAAGGCTCTTTTTCTTTGAAAACGGGGATGTGGAGGAGCTGGGGGGTGAGGAGGGAACAGGTTCACAGGTGGGGTGTGGGAACAAGCCGTCGTCTCCGTAGCCGGCTCCTTGGCGGCCCCACTGAGAACATGCAAGTACTTCTGGCAAGAAGCTGTATTTGAGCTTTTCCTTCTTTTGGTGTAAAATCTTTTTGCTACATCGAACTACTGGATGGAATCACGGGCATTAAAGGCAAGAGACCCAGAGGTTCCTCACTCTTCGGCCGTCCCTCCTCTGTTCTCAGGCTCCAGCCGCCTGTAAGCTGTGTCTCATGTGCCAGAAGCTCGTCCAGCCCAGTGAGCTGCATCCAATGGCGTGCTCCCATGTGCTGCACAAGGAGGTGGGTGCTGTAGACCTTCTTCGTTCCCACTCTTCCTCCTCTGCATTTTTCTTGAACGTGGTGCTCTGTTGATGGTCATCATTAATATCTCAGCATGAGGTTTTCAGTAAATTGTGGCTTAAACGATCAGCAGAATTCAGAATACTGGCAGCTAGGATCTCCCAGCTTCCTGTTACCCCACTCTCTTTAGGGGACTGGATAAGCACTTCATCCTCGAGCACCGATAGATTACTTTCTTGGAACGCTGACAATAAGACATACATTTCTAGGCACTGTTTCAAATATAGCACTGTCAGGAGATTTTGCTTAGATGAGAAGAAGGGAATAGGGAACCTGAATATGAGAGTAGGAAGTCCATTAACAGAATAGCTTGGAGACCTGCCTGTTAGAGATTATCTTCACAAACTGATAGGTTATTCCTATCTTGTATTATGTTATACGTAGTCAAGTCTCTTGGCGGCAGGGATGATTGCCTCTTTACTATTTTGTTTTGTTCATTTTGATTTTCCAAGAGGTAGGAACTGGATTTACATCTAAATTCTTAGTAAGGGAAAATGCTGAATAAGCTTTGAGGGTGGTGGGTATTTGGAGATGAGAGCTTATCTCTGCCTGAACAGATCATGGGAAGGAGAAGGCCACACCAGGCATTTAACAATGAGAAGCCTTACGCTATTCTTAGCTGATTTTTACTGTTCCCTGTAAAAGAACAGGTTCCCCTACTCTGACGATTCTTGGAGGGGAGAGCCAATGAAATGGCCCATCCGGTCCCCCACAGTAAGAGCTCTTCTGACTCAGTATGCATTCCTTAGACCTAGTGGACCTCAGTGGCTCTCTCTCCCCTCCTCTCCATCTTTCCAGATAAACCTGAGATATGTCTTTCTTCCTTTCCAGTGTATCAAATTCTGGGCCCAGACCAACACAAATGACACTTGTCCCTTTTGTCCAACTCTTAAATGACGGACCTGACTGGGGAGGAAGAAGAGGAGAAACTGATGTGAACAGGAAGCGCGGGTTCAAGATTTCTAAAAGTCTATATATTTATACAGTGACCTATACTCACGCCATGTACATTTTTATTATATAGGTAATGTGTGTATAGAAAGTCTGTATTCAAATGTTCATAAATGAACATTTACATATGTATATTATGCAGAAATGGTTGTCCCCCTCACCTTGCAATTCCTTTGGCGGATGCAGATTGTAGGTAAGGTGATGTTTAGTTTGCCCTTGAAATTATGATATTCTTGCCCAGGGCTGTTTTCAAGTACAATATAAAAACCATCTAGGAAGCTGCTGTTCCTCTAAGGCCATCCTGCTTTGATTTGGCTCAGCCTCTAGTTAATTTTCTTCAGGCTCACGTATGCAGATTTGAACCCTGGTGCTCACCCGCTGACTGACCAGATGCCTTGCTTACTGAAAGCCTCCGGAAGCCTCAGTGTTGTTCTAGCCACTCTGCCCCAAATGGATAAAATGAGATTGATTGAGGAAAAAAAAAATGTAACCCTAAAAGTCTGAATTTTCGTTGAATATTTTACTGTGTTAACGCTCATTATTTGCACATAGACATTAGGTTTACAGAATATTCTGTTTTACATCGGCAAAATTCACAGTCCAAGAATAACAACGTAAGTGGGTCCCATTTCACCCCTGCCCCCCACGAGCTTCTGTCCATCTGACTTCCTGCATAGTCATCTCTTTAGAAACTAGCACAGCCCACAGGTCTTTCCTAGGCCAAGCCATCCCTTGCTGCCACTGACTTGGCCTCTGATCAAGCTGACAGACCAACCTTGTGAAGCCCTCACCTCTTCCCTGTAACTTCTGGTCTCCTAGTCCGCCAGCCCTCCCCTCCCCCGTGAATGTTAAGGCAGTTGGTTCACAACCAAGTTGTTTGGTGACCTTGGGTGAGCTCCAGGCAGGCACTGGGGTGAGGAGATGTCTGTGCAGAATTATTTGCAGAATGATCTTGGGATGCTGGATTTTCATTTCTGAAGGAAGAAAATGATGGGGACATGTTTCCTGTCCTGGGAAAAACGGAAACCGAAGTGACATGAAGGGACGTTAGATTTCAAGTTTAGAAGTCACTTGATCAATGGATAGCTATCTAGAACGAGATCGTTTTTCCACCTCTGCTTATTGAGCACGTCTGGGTTTTAGGTTTATACCTGTGAAAGCTGTGAATCTACTAGAGCTTTGAATCTTTTCCTGTCCTTTTACCTTCAGTCCTATAGGAAATGGCTTCAGCTTCCTTCTCTTTTGGAATTGAACGAGGAAAACCTAAGTGTTAATTAAAAAAAAAAAATTAGCTCCAGGGGAAGGACACCATTATATTAGCAACAGCTAAATGTTTCCCATCCTGGGAGCTGGACGTGCTTCTTGGCACTAGTAAACACTGCCAAGGTAGCAAAGTCTTTTCCTTTTAGCTCCAGTTAAATTCTCTCCCCTCAGTTTTTGTTCTTTTCCTTCTTTGTCCTTTGTTCCTGCCTAGCAGGCTCTTGGCCATAGCCCTTCTCTTGCCTTACTTGCTCAGGCTTGTTGACTCGCATCATTTTAAGGAGCCGGACTTCCCAGGGCCTCCTGGCATCTTGTAGGGTGTTGGAAATGGCCCCAGGACTCCCCTCCGTAGAGGTCAGGTGGCCCACTTTCTTTGGTTAGTGAAATGCTAAGGTCTCCAGTTTGGTAGCTATCATGAACAGAAATGTGGCAAAATGGAAGACCAGTTCCTTTGTTCTTTTCATTTGGGCAATTGATTTTTTATCTCGTAATCAAAAGAATTTCTCTCTCATCAACTTTGCAGTGCCCTTTAGTCCACCAGCAGCATTTTTCAGTATCCCCTAAAAATCTAGAAATTAGAAATGGGTATAAAAGCTGTTCTCTTTTCTACAAATCTCTTAAGCCAAAGGAGTATAGAGAGAAGAAAGGAGGAAGTGGTGGGCGCAGGGGTGAGGGGCTTACCTGCTTCCCCGTAAAAGCCCCTTGAAAGCCAACTATAGTGGGACGACTGAGGTTTTGGGGAGTTGTGTGTGGGAGTTGGGGCCTCACTGTTGCTCTTTTCTCTGTCTTGTTCAGAATCAGTCAGAAAGCAACATTTAAGTTTTGGCCGTCCCCGTTCTCCCTGTTCCCTCTGCCCGCTGGCCTGCAGGGTAGAGGCCATGCAGACCGACGAAAAGGGCCTCGAATACAGTGAGTAGAGGTGGGACAGTCGCTTTTCAGGAGTCGACTTTAAAAATAAGATATATAATACATATTTTTACAAGCAAGAAGCTGTTGTCAAGGATTTTCTTTCACACTTAGAGTTACTAGTTTTAGGGTAGAAAGGAAGTAACTGTAAAAAGAAAAGCGAGTACAAGTTAAAAAAAAATACGACAGTGGGACTTCCTAATGAAGGGGTTGAGTTTTATGCCCTGGAAAGAGCTGGGAAAAAGCCAGTTTTCCCAACATGGGAAGAAATTATAAAGCAGAATGTGGCATTTTATCACATGGTAGCAGTTCATGGAAGTTTATTTACACAGTAAGTTCCGAGCTGGAAACAGACAGTGTCCAGTCTTGCTGACGGTCCTTGTGGTGAGGGGGTGTTCCCAGGCAGCCAGAGCAGCACCAAGTGCAAGGGGAATGAAGCGAACCCAGATAAGGAACTGTGATTCAGTGTTCTTCTTTTATTGGTTTATGGCTTGTGGGCAGCTGGCCGAGGCCCTCCTTGCAGCTCCCGTTCCCTCACCAGGTCATTCCACACGCGGGCGGCCCCACACCTGGAAGCAGCGTGTCAGCGAGACAGCAGTGGGACCCGGTGGGTGAGCCGGGGGCTCCAGGTCTTCCCGCTGACACGGGTCTCATAGTCCACCGTGTTAGAACTGATGGTGGGGAAGTGAACTCGGTGCCCACTGCTAGCCCAAGAACCAGCCTGGGAAGCTATTGATGAGGAGTGGGGAGGAGAGAGTAGGAGAGGGGAGAAGGACGGCCTCCATGAGCGGCCCTGGTGGTGAAGGAAGTGAGGGAGCCCTGAGGCGGCCAGCCTTTCCCCGGCAGCCTTGTTACCGAAGGCAGTGATGCTAGAGCCAGAGAGCCCTGTGGTTCCGACACCAGGCGTAATACCAGCGCCCCTGTCGGCCGCCTCAGCCAGGTTGATGGAGGGGACATTAGAGAGGGAGAGAAGGCAACGGAACGCCTCTGCCTCGTGTGGCGCTCTTAGTACTACTTTACAGCTGAACAGGAGGAAACCCAGGCAGAGGCGTAGGGCCTCAACCCTGTACTTGTCGAATGAATCTTGAGCGTCCTGCTTTCAAGGGTGAAGGGAGGTCTCCCGCCCGTCCCTCTCGGCACCTCAGCGGCAGCGTTCCGGAGGGATCGGGGCTCAGGGAGGGAGGGGACGTAGAAGCAGGAAGACGGGGCCCGGCCCTGCTCTGTCTGCTGTATTCCAGTTGCTGTCTCGTAGGGCACCTGGGACCGAGGGGCGTTGGGAAAGGCGAGTGGTACCCGGTGTACGTGGAGTACAGGGTGCAGGAAGAGACGAGTGGCGTTAATAAGGTAGAAATTCATTTGTTAGATGGAACTTCTTAGTGGGCACTTTTCACTTAAGAGCGTGAAAAAGAGCTTTTCGGCTAGGCGAGCCCTTCTTCCCAACTCACTTTTGGCCGGGCTGCCACCGCAGAGAAGACGACACTGGGTAGCAGCACCCATCCTGCAGGATGGGCTTCCGTCTTGGAGATACTGTCTGAAGCTGGGACTGGGGAGTGGCCGTGGCTCTGCCTCTTCTAGCCGTGATCCCAGCCGTTCCCTGTCTTTGCGCTCCCCTCCTCTCCTCTTCCACCCTCCCCCATTGTACAGATAGTCAGTCTAGTTACACTTCTGTTTAATTCAAGAGGCAATCTTTGTACCAACGTTAGGCTAGTTTATACAGTCCCTATCACTAAAGCAAGTAGCGAACTGTGCATCCGTTCCTACTGGCTTTGGCCAGCAGGGAAGCAAGATTGGCCCTTTCTCTGCCCGGGTACCGCAGAGGGCCGCACGCTGGGGTGACTCGGCTGGGATGCCACTACTTCTGGAACTAAGAACGAAGAATACTTTGGGTTGGAGAATCCAAAGGGATGGTGGGCAGAGGTTCAAGGCTGAAGTGTCAAGCAGCAGAATTTCCCAACTCAGGCTCGAGGCGACCAAGAATACTCCTGCCACCAGAGGGCTGCTTGCTTCTCTCTCCTGTTTCTGCAGGCGCAGTCCCTGTAACCCGCCTTGCCGGCTTCCCCTCCTTGTCTGTCACGGCAGAGGCGTTTGGTGGCAGGTGGGGGTCTAGGCGCTCTGGCCACCGGTGCCATCTGTGTCTCCTGCTTGCGACCAAAGTGAACCACCAGGTGTGGTCCCAGGGGATCTCTGTCTCCTGCCCGTGGGCCTCCTCACTTCAGCAGGGAGATGTCATCCGCAAAGTCATCGTGCTGGTGGCGCAGGCAGCGGAGGCAGCGCCACTGGCACACCATGAGGCAGAGCGGCAGCATGAAGAGGGCACAGATGGCGGCCATGACGTAGGCTATGGTCATGAGGGTGGACTCATCTGTCTGGGGGATGTTGTAGCCACAGTCTTCCATGTCGGGGGTGATGAAAGGGCCTTCCACTGCTGCTGTCCTGAACTCGTCATGCACTGGAGAAAGGACAGGTATCAGTGGGCACCTCGCATCATCAGAGCAGTTGGGTTTATGTAACAAACAGAACTTCCTGATAGGCCTCGAAATCAGCCCCTCAGGAGGCTCTAGCATCTCTGTGCCTGGAGATACTTAGGGGCAGGCCAGAAGGCCCTGGCTCCTCCCCCCAGGTCAGTGGGAGCAACAGCCCTCTGCTGGGTAACCATGCGCTAGGAACTACACTAAACGTCAGTCTTGTGAGTTGACCGAAAGGCCAGCCCCACATATACCTGGTAAACTCACCTCTTCGGCCGATGCCCACTTGCAAGACCCTGCCAGCACTCTCAAGTAGCCGGCATTCAGCTCATCACGTAGCAGCTGACGAGGTCACTGTAGGCTCAGCCTGCTGCCCTTGGGGCGAGAGCTCCCCGAGGGGCCGCGGCAGCCCTTGCTCTTCTGGTCTCCATCAGGGGCCACCAGCCCACGCACGACTCACCGTGCCAGGCAGCACCGAAAAGCACAAGCACTGACGCTGGCTTTGGCACAACATGTTGGCTCTGCCCCGAGGCAACTATTACTACTACCTCCTAGGCCGGTAGGGGCCCAGGCATCCTAACTGTTGGGCAGCAAGAACACAGATAGACTGGCCCCACCTTCCTCCCTGGCCCTCTTACCGTGACAAGCGCTGACGGCGAAGCCAATTCGTTTCCGGGCCCGATCAAAGACCACGTAGAAGCCCTCCATGATCACAGCTCCCATAACCGTGCCCGTGGAGGACTGGGAGATGGCGAACTTGTAGCAGTCATCTTGGGACGTGGCCACGTCCTCCACTGGCCGCAGGTATTGCTGAGGACAAGCGAGCCATGATGGGGAGGCTGTCTTCCTCGCTCCGGCCCTCTCCCCGCCTCTGCCTTCTAGGTGTCTGTGCCCGCAGGTGGCTCCTCCCTCTGCCTTCCCTGAGCTCTGCGCGCTCTGCCCGGTTTCTGCAGGAGCCCCGGGACACTCCTCTACTTGGTCGTCCGGGCGCTGGGGAGGCCCTGCCTGGTCCCTAGCTGCCCGTCCATACTGTGACCTCTTCTGGGCCGGGGGACATACCTGTGGAAGGATGGTGATGCGGAAGGACTGATTGGTGACCTCACCCATCAGGTAGAGGGAGATGACTGGGAAAATGTTCCAAGGGGTGGTGCCTGCCTGCCAGCATACCAGCTGCTCCCCCAGCCAAAACCCGTCCGGGAACTTCTCCGTCTGCGTTGGCGAGAAAGGGATAGCGATGAGGACCCTGCCTCTTCCGGCACCTCGCTTCTCCCGCTTTCACATGGCACTTCCCGGGCCCTTCCTTTCTTTGCTTTTCTGTGGAAAACCCACACTGGGGAAAGGCACACTGAAACCCAGGATTAGGGGGAGGCCGAGGGAGGGCGAGGCCGACACTGCACAGCAGGGGACTGTGTGACGAGCAAGCCGAGGCCCAGGACAGAGACTGGCTTTGAAGGCATTGAGTAAGTACAGGGATCTAAAGGCAGACAGCTTGGCTCTTGTTGAGGCCTGTGACCTTGACGGACTTCCTCTGGCAGCCCGTCATCTGTTGTACCCCTGCACTTAGTCCCACTGACCGAGGAGGCTGCCTTGATGGATTTGACAGCAGCTTCAAACACCTTCTTGGGCAGGCGAAGGTTGGTGGTGCCACTGTCCACGATGCTCTTGTCGTAGTTGTACTAGGACAGGGAAGAGGGGGTCAGAAGAGTCGAGAGCCTTTTTTGATGCCAGGCTCCGGAATCGGAAGGGTGACTCCGACGGCGTGGGGGCCATCCTGGCTCCGTACCTCTTAGGAGTAGATCCTTGGGCAAGTTGTTTTAGCCTCTGTGCCTCAGTTTCCTCATCTTTAAAATGAGGACAATCATAGTACCTACCTCAAAGAGTTATTATAAGGATTAAGTTAATACGTTTGAGGCGCTTAGAATTGTGCCCGGCACATAGGAAGTATCCAGTAAAAATACTAACTCTTAATAAATTCTTGGATGGGGCAGACCTTCTCCAAATCTTGAGAATAAAAATGCCTCGTATAGTGCTTTTAACTTTTCGTAGTACTTTTATATCTGTTCTAACTTAACGTCCATTAACGATCTAGGTAAGGAAGACCCACATGGTTTAGCTGCTATTTATTGGGTACCGCTATGTGCCAGGCCCTGGGAGGAACGATTCATCCCCTTTTCTTTGGTCTTCACCACAATCTTTGGAAAAGCTGTCTTTCCCTCTGTTTTGCAGATGAGGGGACTGAAACACAAAATAGTAACTTGCCTGAGGGCACATGGCTAGTAAAAGGCAAAGCTAGAGACCCAGGGTTTTCCAACTCCGAAGCTGGACTCTTCCACTTGCATCATATGATGCTGCCTCGCCAACACCTTGTCCAAGGCCATCAAGCAAGGCAGTGACTAGAGTCCAGACCTGCTTTTCTCCTTCCTAGACCATAATCCACACGGTCCCTGTGAAAGTGCCCTGCCAGTCCCTAGCCCCAATGATTGTGTTACCATTAAGCTCACGATGGTTCTAGCCTCAGCCCCCAACCCCTTCTGCAGCCCCTGCTCCCCTGTCCCGTCCTCCCAGCCTAACTCAGGGTCTGACTTCATGCTTCGTTGCCGCCCCCTTACCTCCCCCTGGTGTCGTTACCTCCTTGCAGTCCATTTTCAGATCCTGCCCGTTGATCTCCACCCGCACAATGATCACCTCGTAGTACCACTCCCGCCGGATGGGTGTGTACCAGAGGCTGCCCGTGTACAGTGAGTGGTCGATGCCCCCAATGATCTAGGGAGAGAAGGAGGCAGGTCCCCGTGTCCCGACACAAAGGGACAGCGAGTCACCCAGAGAGAAAGCAATGGGATCAGAGATTTCCGGGGGGTGGCAAGGCCCCCTTACAGGCCACCTTTCTCATCTTCCTGCTTCCAATCAGATCATGTCCCAAAGTGATCCGTAGTTTCTTAAATGTGTTAAGAATGCGTCAGGGGAAGGCCTTGCAGGACTTTAAATTATTTGTTTCAGGATCCCGCAGCCCTCAATATAAAGTTATTTAAACCTAAACTGGCACACTAAATGTTAAATGACTATTTGCTTCTCTTAACAAGTTTTATTTTCTCAGCTTGTTGGAGATGGAGACCCATTCACCAGTTGTCCTAATGAATTAATAAATAGACTTTTAAACTCCTTACATCTCTGCCTTCTGATCATCAGACTGAATGACCTTAATTTGAGAGGTCGTGTTTTCATTTCTTTTCCAGTTCCCTACTCATCTCATCCTTTCCAAGCTTACCATAGGCACCTGGAGTCGTTTCTGGACTAACACAAGGAAGGAAAGGATGGGAAAAGAAAAGCGGAGGTGGGGAATACCAAGAGGTTTCTCTGGAGTCTGAGTAGTGGAGCCCAAGAGTGTGGTGGGGCCTTGGAGGGCGGGGAGGCAGGCGGCGCCCAGCCCTCTGCCCAGTGGCGGCAGCGCCCCTCTCCAAGGACCCACTCACCATGCTCCCTCCAACTGAGGCCAGCACTTCCGACTGGTTGAGGGGAAAGCCGGCGCCACAGAGCTGCAGGGAGAAGAGGTTGGGGACGTGGGTCTGCTTCACCAGGGAGTCAAAGAACGGCTCCAGGGAGTCATCGGGCTGTGGCAGAGAGAGACAAGGAGTGAATCCTCACACAGAGGGCCCTAATGGAAAGAGGCCAGCTCCCCGCCTAGACTGGAAGGCAAAAGCAAAAACTTGGGGGATGTTCCTTGGGAAAGACTATCTTGATCAAAGTACTGAGATTGGGCAGAGAGAGGGTCAGCAAGAGACACCGGCAGTGCAAATAGGAAAGATCTACAGAATCTTTGGTCCCCATATGCTTAACCCGGTTCAGATTTATGCGGGGAGGGGGCCTCTCTTATTCCCAAGATCTTGGAAGTCGGTAGAAACCAGAACCTAATCTTGTCCCTATCACAGCGTCCCTCACTATAGTTGCACCCTCTCCAGGGACGGGACCCAGACGGCCACCCCATCCCCCTGTTAACTAATCCTTCCAGCCGATTTGTTTCCCCCCTTAGTCCATTCGCCTTCTCTCCACGCCCGTCCCTCTGTAGCATGCAGGGTGCGACGTGCAGACACAGCGTCCGGGGGTAGGCCCTGGTCCTCTCACCCTGGCGATCTCGGCATAGGCCAGCCCGAGGATGCCCTCCCAGTTGGAGCCATTGATGAAGAACTTGTCCGACTCCGTGATGGCAGCGATGTTGGCACGCACCGTGACGTTGGGGCCATGGGGGATGCTCACCAGGTCGGTGCCCAGCTCCCCCTCCCACTTGCCCTGGGTGTAGGGCACATACACACCCTTCCGGAGGTCCCGGTATGTGCTGGACCTGTGGGGAGGAGGCAGAGGTCTGTGGCGGCATGACCACAACACCTGGCGTAGGGATCCAGCACTCCCAACGGCCTCCCCTCCTGGCAGGGCCATCCTGCGTGAGATAAGGTGCTCAGCAGAACATCCCAGAGCAATCAACCAGAACAGTGTAAAGTAACCTTGCAAACAGATGAGGGGAGCTGTTACTGGGGCTCACCCTCCTGTCTCCACGGTTCATATCCCTAGATCTGGAGCTCAGGCCCCGTGAGGAACAAGCCTATGCTTTGTGTATTGTGCCCGCCGCTGCTGAGGGACAGCTAGCGGGCATCTCCTCCTCCCCCCACCCCCCCAGCTACATCAAACTCCCAGAGAAAAGGAGCCTTTGACTCTTGCTGCCTTGGGACCTGGTAGTACCATTTGAGTGGTAGAGAAAGTGCCAGGCGGGGTGAATGGGTAACCTCTCGGGCAAGTTCTTCCCAAGAAAGAATCGGCACAGCCTCTCAGCAGGGCAGGTAAGTATTAGACACCACTTGTGTGGAACACACGCTCACGAGCACGTGACACCCCCCCCGCACCGCGCCTCCTCACACCAGTACCCCGGCCCTGTGTGCGTGCTGGAGGGCAGTGGCGGGACTGGGAGGGGTGGGGGGAATCCCCTTTCGTGGAGCCTGACCACGCCCCGCCCCCACCGCTGTCTTCAGGCAGGGGAGTGGAAGCTGAAGGAGACTAAGAAGGCAGAAGATGCCGAAGATGGCTTCGGCATCTGCCTAGAAGTCCAAGAATAGGATTAAAGGCTCTGCTCACAGATTTGCACACAGAGAGATGCCTCAGACATGAGATGTCCCCTCGCCACTTTGTGCTTTTATGCTAAGGAGGCTCCCACATCATCCCTCTCTGCCTCTTGCCTTCAAACCCCACAGCGACCCTCCCTGCCACCAGCTCGCTAGATCCAGCCGCTGGGACTCTGGGCGGTATGGGGAGGCGGAACAGCTTTCAGCCCCTGATACGGCTCCGGGCCGTGGGGCTTATGGAAGGTTCTTCCTTCACTCCCTTGAACCGAGCGTTGCCACCAGGAGTAGCCCCTGAGGGAGAGCACAGCGAAGGGAGTGGCCACGGCAGCCTGCTCGGCCTACCCTGAGCGAGTCGATGTTGCCAGAAACCTGAGAGCCACTGAGGGGGCCGGGGGGGGCTGGGATGAAGTCTCCATGTCTCCCAGCTCAGGCAGAAAGAAGGACTCTTGAGTTAGGAGCCTTGGGGCTCCTGTCCTCCCTGCTCCCCCTCCCCAAGGAAGCCGCCTTTGTCTCAGCACTGAAGCACTTCTTGGTGGCCCCTCAACCTCCCTTTTCCCATAGAAAACCCCTCACGTGCCCCCTCTCCACTCCTCTCCCTTAGAAAAGTTCCGAGGAGCTAGTCTTTCCTCGAAGACCCTTCTGGGCCCTGGCTCGTCGGGAAGGGTTCTGTCTAGCGCTCCCCAGCACTCACAGCTGCCTCTGGTAGTAGCGATGCAGGAAAGGGTGGGGGGAAGCCCCCACTGCAAAGTTACTGCTGCCTGTGTCCACCAGGATGTTGAGCTGTCGGAGAAAGGGGAGAGAAAAGAGGTTACCCACACGAGGTTCTGGGCTCCGCGCCTTCATTGTCCTCCACCCCACCGGCAACTTACTCTCCCTGCGGCAGGTCCCGGGTGAAGCTTCCACCATGCAGGACAGAACAGCCCGGCGCAGGCTACCGCCATGACCACAGACGGCCCACGGCCTCCCGTGCTGCCCTCAGCATGGCCTCATGTGGGCCCCCGCCTTCTCCGTGGCATCCCGACATTTTCTGTGCTGTGGGAGCCGCGTCATTGCGTCGTCTTCATTCCTCTTTGTCTCTACCGTCGGGCTGCCCTTACCCACTCCGTGTGCCTCTCCGATCCTGTCTGCAGGGCTTGCCCCTTCCCTCCTTTCCCGGTCCTCCTAGGAAGCCGATCAGCCAGCGGGCGGCCGGGCTCGCATCCCCGTGCAGCTCAGAAACGCTATTCTAGGAGCTGGCACGGCCGAGGGAAGCTGTGGGGACCGTGGTGGCGTGTTGGTGCCCATGTGCTTCTGACCCCGCCTGCCAGAAGGTGTCTCCCCAAGGAGGCCCCACCCCCCACCCCTGTCTCAGAGGTGACATGGCCTAGGAGTCCTGCTGTCTGGACTAGTAGGGAGCCAGGAGCCCACTCTGACATCCCGGGGGAAACCCGCCTCGTCAGGGCCCTGGATTTTGGCTAAACGAGTACGGACAGGTGTCTTCTTGGGGTGCAGCTCCTTCTAGCGTTTCTATTTTCTCGACCCTCCTTTCTCCTTTGGCAGCCTGATCCGTCCCTCAGTCAGTCCAGAGCCATGTCGTGAATATCTTCCTGTATACTCACGGGCGAAGAGAGGCGACGCCTCTGTCCCCAGAAGCACGGTACCCCCAGAACTGACCCTCTCTCGCTGACTTTTCATGCCCATCACCTCTTCTCCCCTGACCTCAGGGCCCTGTCATTCTATGTCCTCTCTTGGTGCGGCGAAGTCAGCTGACCTCAGTTGTGGTGCAGGCTCTGACCTTGTCACCTTGGGCAAGTCACGGCGCTCCTCGGGGCTTCAGTTTCCAGAGCCTCCGGTTCCTTCCTGCCCTCAGTGGTCCTGGTGGCTCCGCTGACTGCGCCTCCCCAGCACCTGCTTAGGCCTCCTGGCCTCCCCGTGTCCCCAGACACCCCTCTCTAGGGCTGTCTGTCCCCCCGGCGTCTGA
>NW_027527824.1:6332184-6384216 GCF_008692635.1 Crocuta crocuta | reverse complement strand
CTCCACCACCCTCCCCCTCCTCCCCCCTGCCCTCTCCAGGGTCTCTGGGCAGCCGCCAGCTCCAGATGCTGCGCTTTCAGAATCAATAGAGCTGGAGGCAGAGCAGTTCAGGTTTCAGCCAGCCAGGTTAATGATTAAAAAGGCGTCTCCCCACCTACTCCCGGGAGCCCCCCCACACCTGCTAGGACTCTGCTCCCAGCACTAGGCACTAGGCTTGGCCTCGTTCTTACAGGGATCCCTACAATCACTGGACCCCAAAGGAGGGGGCCCATAGCTGTGCAAGAGAGGGCTCCCTGGAATGTGCGCCTGGCTGGCTCTAGGGAAGCATGACCACCAGGGCTTTTTTCCCTCAGGTCGCAACTGCCCCCCCCGCCAGGGGCCCAATCACTCTTGTGGTCCTTCTGGGCCCAGCCCTTCTCATCGTCCCAGGAAGGCCCCTCCCTTCCACCTCAGAGGGGGTCAAGCCCAGGGCCCGAGGACCCTCACCCACTCCCACACTAGGAATTCGGCCACCACGGCCCTATCCGCCACCCCCTCCACCCGCCACAAAAAACGGGAAACCAACGCAAACGGCCCAGAGTTCCTCCGGAGCAGATGGCCAACTCTCCGTTTGCTCTTTGCAAAGTGCTCCTGGCTTCTGAGAGGGGTTCCTGGTCCTGCCTCCCAGCATTTCTCACTTGAGCTCCCCTCCCCCCAGCAGGCTGTCTCCTTCCTGCTCCCTGTGGAGGCCTCTCATGGGGCAGGGGCCCCAGGCAGCTGAGCCACCACCCCTGATGAAACGGGGCAGGTGAAGGCAGCCTGGAAGAGGAGGCTCGGAGTGAAAGGGTTTCAAGCAGCCAAACTTCCTGAGCCAGGCCTCACCTCTTACTGCCCGGGAACAGAGGCCGTCAGATGGGACCTCCCGCTCCCTGCCCCTCCCGCAGGTACACTCGCCATCGCCATCGTCCAACCACCCCAACCCCAGCCTGGGTCCTTCCTATTGGCATTTACAACTGCTGGGGTCTCTCCATTAAAAAAAAAACCTGCCTTAATCTCACATCCGCCTCCAGCCACCGTCCCCTCCCTCACAACCAAAGCTCGCAGCCAAGCTGTCTTCTTTCTTCACCTCCCACTCGTTCCTCAGCCCATTCTAAAACGGGCCCTGCTCTGCCCCTCCCTCCACTACAGAACAGCCCTTACTACAGCTAGCAAAGGTTTTGTGTCGCCGAGTACAGAAGACATTTTTCCAGTCAGATGAGGATCTGACTGTGAGGGCGTCTCCCACCGGAAACACTCCTCCCTGCCACTCCGTCCCGTGACTGTCCCTTCTCTGACCACATCTCCTCTGGTCCGCTCTGCAGGCTCACTTCACAAGGCTTAGGCTCTGGCCCTCTTCCTCTCAGGCCTTACTCTCCCTCTGCCTTCTCCCCTGCGGCCGCAGCTCCAAGTATCACCTCTACCCCCGAGCCCCCCCCTTTGAGCACCAGAAGCATAGAAGAAGGGTCCTCAAAGACACCTCAAATTCAGGATGTCCAAAGCTGACTTTCCACAGTCCCGCCCATCTGTCTTTCCTCAGCCTTCCCTGGGTCAGTGGATGGCGTCACCATCCATCTGTTCCCTAAGTCAGCAACCGGGAGGTGGGAGACACATCCTAACACCTTCCTCTGCTTCACATCTCCATCTGATGGATCAAATCCTGCCCAATTAACCTTCTCAAAAGTCTCTGGGATTTACTCCTTTCTCGCCACCTCCCTTGCCACCCCTGGGCCCAGCTTTCATCACCTCATTCTGAAATGTCACAACAGCTTCTCAACTGGCTCCGGCACACCCACCCTAGACCTCTCCAACCTGTCTCTGCGCCGTGGCTAGGGTGGTCTTTTCCAAGTGCGGATTTGACCGTGTTCCCCTCCCGTGTCAATCGATTCCCTTTGCTATGAAAGGAAAAAAACTTAAGCTTTCACATTTCCTACAGGGCCCTTCCTTGTCCGGCCCTGCCTGCAGAGCCAGCCTCGTTTGAACAGTACTTTCCAGCCCCTGCTCCTCTGGCTCACTGGAGGTCCTCAAACCAGCCACGGTCCTGCCCTCGAAGACAGATGCGAAGACCATTTACTCTGCGCACACGTCTTCCTTCTCTCTGGCAAGTCTGTCTACTCACCTATCATCCCACAGTCCAAGCTCAAAAGGGACTGCCTCCTAAGAGAGAAAGACCAGGTCATTTTCTCTTATTAAAATGCTTCCCTAAGTAAAAAAAAAAAAAAAAAAAAAACTTCCCTAGAACGTGTCACTCTGTCATGTCACATTGAATCTCCCCTCCATTACATCTAATTTTTTAAAAATCACCATTGTGTCCCTAATGGGTATCACAGTGCCTGGCAATAAGTAGTTCTCGAATTAACGGTTACAGGAAAGAAAAGGAGAAAAAGCTACTCTACCCTGTTTTTTGGATGAACGATAGAGGCCTCCATGGCTCCCCAGCTGTGGGTGTTTGTAGGTATGGCTTGAGCTCAGACCTGTCTTCCCCTCACCAGGCCCCCTGGTTTGACCTGGGATGCAAGTCTTCGGATAGCTGGGGTTCTGGAGCCATCTTTTTCCCCATCCCTTGGGGCCAGGCTGACTCGGGAGTCTCTGTAGCTATTCTATTTTAGATTCTCTGGAGATCACAGCCTGGGGTCAGGGCTAGGTCACTGCCAATCACTTAACAAACAAATGCTTCCCCTCCCCCCCCTGCACCCCCAGGGCCTCTGAGAGAAGGCAGCTTCATGGAAATGCTAACAAGCCCCACAGGGAAAGGCACACCTGCCCATTTCACTCTGTAGTCCAGGCTCCCCAAGGGCTCCCCAAGAGTTTTTAGCAACAGATCTCGGGTGATGAGTTAGATATGGAGCCCGTGAGCTCTGGGTAAAGCCGGTGAGTTCTTTGTTCTCTAAATCTCACCTGTCTCTGCCCCAGCCCTCATCAGACAGGGATAGTTTAGATTCTTCTGGATGAAAAGAGCCTTCAGAGGTCATCTCTCCATCAGCCTAGAGAGATTCTGAAAGGTCAACTCTGAAAGATCTCTATAGTTACTAAGATCTACAACCTGGCCTGGTAGCCTATCCTAGGGCCCTATAGGGGGGCTTTAACGTGAATTCTTCCTATCGAAGAGGAAGCCTTTTTCCTTGTGTGTGGGCCTCTACTCTTGTCTAATAAGCCTTTCAGCGAAAGCTGGGATTGGAAGGCGTTCTCCCATTTCACAGAGAAGGAAATGGGCACTTGGAGTGAGTGGGCAATTTGACCCATCTAACACAATAAGCCACAAAGCTAGACAAGAATCCATAGGTTCTGACCAAGCCCACGTCTGGTCTTTCATCTCCTTGACCTTCCCGTCTCTCATCTGGAGAAGTATATGGTAGATTGCTACACTAATCAATCACAGTCTCCTGTGTCCATGTCTGTGTGTGATTGCCTCTGACGTCCACTCGAGGCGTGGCCCCGTGACTGCTCTAGCCAGTGGGGCATCAGCAAGGGAGGAAAGCCGAGGCTTGAGAAGGGCCTGTGCACTGGGGACCAGCCTCTTGGAATGCTGCCCTGGTACTGGATGTGGAGAAGCTCCGTGTTGCCTCCTTGAGGATGAAAGACTTCCTGGAGAGGGAGGTCCAGCAGGCCCAGCTTTGTCTGGCCACCCCGCTGACCCACCTGCCGAGTGGAGCCGTGTGAGTCCAGGTAAGACCTGGAGAAGAGCCACAAGCGAACCCATGGAATCCTGAAAGACAAAATGGCTCTTGTTTTCAGCCACCATGTTTTGGAGCGGTTGGTTACACAGCATCAGATAACAGATCCACTATCCGAATTAAATCCTGAAGTCCCCGTCCTTGGGGGCATCTCACCAACCATAGGTCAACTCTGATGAACATTTCTCGGCACATGTCCCCCGTCCCTCACCATGCTTCTCAAACGCATGATGACCTCTGAACCTTTGCATATGCTGTTTCCTACGCCTAGAACAGTCCCTCCCTGTTTTGTTTAACTTCTATTCATCTTCCAAGGTACAGCGTAATTATCCTTTCTCCCAAAGGTCTTGCCGTGATGCCTTCAGCCAAGGCAAGCCCCCTCTCTTGCAGGTCGGTAACACCTGTGTTTCTTTGTATAACACTCATCAAACCTTTAATCATTTTTTCTCATGTCTGTCACCCACACTAGGAGCTCTGCCAGCGTGGGGAGCACTTTTGTATCCTTATTATCTTATTCTTCCCTAGGGCTCAGCAGGTGCTCCATAACGACTTTTTTTCACACGGACAGTAATTGCCTCATTTCCTGTAGTTTTCTGTGACCCTACAGACTCTCGCTATTAATTCTCAGCCCCAGGGCCCTTGCAGGTGATTTCAGTCTGGTACCGTATATAGTGAGAGTGACAGTGGATGCCACGATACCCATGAAATTGACTGGATTATCCACCCAGGTTCTTAGAGCAATGGTAAGTGACTTCAGGACTTGGTCCTAGAGCTTTGAGTCAGCTTCATCTGCTTTCCTAAGGGGGCAAGGAAGGACAAGAGGAGCCTAACGTCAGCGGCTGGCAGTGGCTGAGGGCCAACAGAGCACACAGCTCCTGCCCCCAACTGAGTCCAGCGACTGGGCCCTGTCCGGTTTCCCTCCACCTTGACCAAATCAGCTGATCCACTGGAAATCCTTTCCCTAGACATAGCCTTGCTTTCCATTTCTCTTTCCAGGCTGAAGCTGACAGTTGATACCTGGGAGCTAACAGGCCCCCTGGTACCACTTACCCTACCTTGGGCTGTTTTTTGGTTTTTGTTTTAAGGAATTTAAAGGTGGTTGGGTCGCCCCAAACCTTATCTAGTCTACCTTTCTCCCTTTAGATAGGATGTTCCATTTCCCCTAGTGTCAAGCCCAATTCAACTAATATTTATCAAAGCTGCTTATTCAATGAGATGATGGATGTGAACGGTCAAAAAATGTACATGTCTGTTCTTAAAAGAACAGATCTAAGACAGTGGTTTTTCAAACTTTTCGTTTTTAAAGCAGCAGAACTCTTTTCCAACTTTATGCCGGATCCCAATATACCAAAGAGAAAAAAACAAGAGTTGTTCTTTGGGAGGGAGAGGTTTACTTCCCCTGTCTCTGTCCCCTTCCCGTGGTGGCTCCTGAGGCAGATCTTGAATACCTCCAGCATCCATGGAGACATGGAGACCCCCTGGTCTGGGAGGTATCACGGCAGCTATTGGCTACCTGCTTTTCATTGGCAGATAGTAAGTCCTTCCTACCGGCTAATCGTGTCTGGCCCCCAGGTGACAGTTGCTTTCATCTTCTCTTGGTCTGTCCTCAGTTGAAACTATAGCTGCTCTCTGGCATAAGCCCACTTTGCTCCAGGGCGCCTGGGTCATGCTCAATGCAGGCTTGCTTGTCTGAGCCATTGGGAGATGCCATGGCTACGCCTGGTGCTGTCTGGCACTGTATAAAACCAGCCCACAGTCACTGGGACAGGACTGGTGGGGTTCACCAGCCCCAAGAGGCCAATGCGGCCTGGACACGGGGGCTACAGTGGGCAGTAGAGAGAGGAGCCACAGCTCGGTACAGTCCAGGAGACCTGGTGAAAGAGGGTGGGCTGGGGTGGCGGAGGCAGGGAGCTCCACGGCTTTGTCGGCGTCTGTGGGAAAAAAGACCAAGGAGTCCTGGCTCCCCCTGTCAGCCCTGAAGACTGTTGACTCACCACTTCCCTAGAGGGAGCACCTCCACCCTCTCAGGAACCACCTGTCGCGCCTGACGATGTGGCGGGAAGAGCACCAGCAAATGCTTCCCAAGCCCTCTGGGCCCATCCTGCCAGGGGCAGCTCGGGGCAGCTCTGGGACCGGGAAAACGGTCAGCTCCCGCCCAGAACCCTCCACTGCCCGGGCCCCCAAGAGACATGTTCCCAGCAGAAAACATAGTTGTCTAATAGGGAAGCTTCCCTGAGAGATGTTTCTCTTCCTGGATTTTCAACCAGAATGTTCTGCTTAGATTTTTATTGGAGACACCCAAGAAGGGTTCCTGACCTTCCACCTTAGTGGAAGGTCCCAGTCTTTCCCCAACCCCCCACTTGCAGCTGAACTATTTCTTTCCTGACCTGGGGAGGCAGAGGAGGAGAAGTGTGTGAAATGACCGTGTAAGGGTCCTGGCAAAGTCCTCTTGTGCAACCTGAAGTCAGTTGTGGTCTCAGGGACTGGGTGGGAAGCTCAGAAGTGGGGTCTTGTCTAATCTTGCTTTGTCTAANAAGGAAGGAAGGAAGGAAGGAAGGAAGGAAGGAAGGAAGGAAGGAAAGTGGGAAGGAAGGATGGATCTGGAATTCCACTGTATAAAATCAATAAAAGCTGATTTGGGAGCAAGGAGAAGTGGGGAGTGTTTGGTGATGGGAAGAGTGAAAGGTCCAAAGTCTTTACCTCTTACCTTTTTCCTAACCTTCTCCTTCATCCTTGAGGTCCCTTTATAGAATCCCACAAATCACGGTTTGAAAACCACTTTAGGGAGGGGAAGTGGAAAACCATTTGACCCTTCTTGGTTTCTGAGACCCTGAACCCTCACAGTTTTCTACTTCTCGGATCTCTATTTCTGTTGCTCCCTTGAGCCCCAGTCTATGTTCAATATTCTTGTCCTAGTCATCTCCTCCCCCTTTCCCTCCATTCTCTCAAAGAACAAGTTTGCTAACTTGGCTTCCAGACCGCCTCTGTGCAGATGGCTCCTGATTCTAGCTGTCCAGTCGTAATACCTTGCCTGGTGTCCACACCCCCGTGCTTAGCTGGTTGCCGGATTCATCAATAAGAATGGCCCACTGGCATCTCAGAGGCACCGCATGTCCCAGACTGGAGAACACCAGCAAGAACCCAGGATTTGGACTTGGAATCCAAAGCCCTGGACTTGTAACTTGACTCTGTTTTCCTTACCTGAGTCTCTTTGGATAAACCACTTAGTCCCTCCGAGCCTCAGCTTCCTCACTGCTACCCCCTCCCCAAATGCACATGATAGTACTTCTCCCTTGCAATTAAAACAAGATCATAAACATGGAATTTTGATGAACTATCTTGTGCATTAAAGTTTGCTACTTTTGCTGTGTTCCCCGATGCAACAGAGAGGTCACAGGGAGGGGAAGCTCGTCTCTCCCCTCTCCCTCCCCAGGAGCACAGAACACCGGCTTGAACTGACATGTGAATGCACGATCTCTGGGACTTCTTCCTGTCCTTGCTACCACCGGCGTCCTTCAGGCCCTCATATCTGATTGAGGGCCTTGCCTCGGCCTCCCGACTATCCCGCTGTGTTCTGCACGGGAGTTGTTTTCCTAGACCCCAAAGCGCACTAGACCACCCCCTTGTCATATACTCAGAAGGACTCCCTACTGCCTGCAAAGCACAACCCCGTGTCCACTCGGCCTCACGGCCCCCTGGCCACACAACTTCCAGCTTCTCAGCCCAGCTCATTTCCTCCGTCCACGAAATGTTTCTCCCCCTAATCTCCAAATAGCAAAGCGTTCTCATCTTTCTAGGCCATACTCAAATGCTCCCTTTTCCAGCAAGCCTTTCCCAACACTCTGTCAGTAGTAGTCGCTTCTTTCTTTGCACTTCTAAGATTCCCTGTTCTTCTCTTTGTACCAAATGCTTTCGGTCTCATATGCTATTTAGTTGTTTATAGGTCTGTGTCTCATGTTGGATCGCAAGGTCTCCAAGGGCTAAGACCAGGACATTATTTTTCTCTTCTGCACAGAGTAGGTGCTCATGAACATTTGTTAAATGGCACCAACTACCACTAGATCTCAACCCTAAGAAGTATTATCCTGGGCTTGGACACTGATACTCATTCCCTTATAATGAGATGATATCCTTTCATTTAAGTGGAAATGATCAACGGGCTTCTTTCTGCATGGGCTCCAGTTCTGCACTTATAACCACCCATTGGGAGTTCTATTTGTCTGTCCTAAACTTTATGTATTCACTCACTCAATGTTTTTTAGGTGCGTGTTCTGAATCTGGCCCTATCATAACTATTAGATAAAGAGAAATAAGACATTGCAAAAAAAAAAATTTTTTTTTCAGAAGACCTTGTCCTCAAGAGCTTGATGTTCTGGGAGGGAAACAAACACACAAACAGCAATACTAGAGCAGGTGTCATGGGAGAATGAAAAGAAATGGTCATGCTGAGCCCTTTCTTCTCCCCCAAGGCACCCGGCCAGGTGGCATGGGAGAGTAGAAAGATCCAGGTGAGAGAGGGTCTCAGCTTACTGGCCTGCCTTCTGGCCAGTTGTTTAAATTTTCATTCCCCATTTCTTTTGCTGGAACTTATAAGTGATAAGACCATTTTTTATATATTGCAGGAAGCACTATAGAGAAGAAAATAATCTATATAGAATATATTTGAAAACTTTACATAAACTGCAACCATAAAGACAAGTATAGGGGCGCCTGGGTGGCTTAGTCGGTTAAGCGTCCGACTTTCGCTCAGGTCATGATTTCGCGGTTTGTGGGTTCGAGCCCCGCGTCGGGCTCTGTGCCGACTGCCAGCTCAGAGCCTGGAGCCTGTTTCAGAGTCTGTCACTCCCTCTCTCTCTGACCCTCTCCTGCTCACGCTGTCTCTCTCTCTCTCTCTCTCTCCTAGAAATAAATAAAACATTTAAAAAAAAAAAAGACAAGTATACATTTGTATGCCATTACTGATAAACCAGCACCCCCCCCGCCAACCGACTTTCCTGGTGTCTCAAAGGGTCTCATTATCCTCCAGTTCACCCCAGATCAGAATCCTGAAATCACCTCTGATGTCTTCTTCCTCACCCCTCACATCAGTGTCACCAAGGCCTGGCTGGCTGGCCTGGAACGTCCCTGCATCCTGGTCTTCCTTCCCTTTCCACCTTATCATGGCCACATGCTATCCTTGTCACAGTGCTTCACACCCAGACCGTTGTGACAGAGTCTCCTGCCTTTGTACCTCTCAGTTCTATTCTTCTCAAAATTCAGATGTCTCTTGCTAAAGGATTGCTTTCTCTATGTCATTCCCCTGTACAAATAAATTCAAGCCTCCCCCTGTATCTGCAGCCCAAAGTCTAAACTTTATAGCTTCAGATTGAAGGCTTTTGGCAATTTGGCTCTATCCTATTTACCCAAACCTGTAGCATCAACCGGACTGGCTTTCTCACTGCCTCCTAAACAAATGTGCACGAGCCCAAACGCACATGTCTCATTTTCTCATTCATTGTTGGTGTCCTCTGGTCTCGGACCCAGGCTAAGGGTGCGAAGAAGTGGACATTCAAGTTAAGTGCAGTTACAGTTCTGTGGGACAGGTGCCGTTTCCCCACTGGGAACAGCGTCCCCTCTCCCATCTATCCTTCAAGACCATGCTCACAGCACACCTCCTCCAGGAGGCCTTCCTTGATTTTACCTCCTGAACACCTATAGCACCACTCTTTGTACTACTGCAGATCAATGCTCCTCAAACTTGTGCCAGGGCCCCTGAAATTCCAGCTCAGTAGGTCTTGGATGGGGCCAGAGAAGTTATGTTTGTAGTAGGCCCTGGTGGCAAAGGTCTGAGTGCTGCTCTGGATGACCCTGTCCTGGCACTTATGCTTTCTGGCTCTACACTCCTTGTGAGCAGAAAACGTATCTTTTGCCTCTTTGAGGATCAGCTCTCGACCCCTACACCCAATCACCTGGCATATGGAAAGTGCTCCCCAAGTTCCCCTTGACTTGTTCAGAGCACGCTGCCTGCCAACCACATTCTCATCTGCTGCTCACAACAGCCCCACCAGGCAAGGAGAAGGGGCCTCTTTCTCAAGACTGCTGACGAGAGAATCAAAGTCACGACAGAGCACAGACCGGCTGGCTTTGGCTTGTGTTCACAGCCATAGGGCAGCCCAGAGTCCCTCTAGCTGTGGGCTCCCTGGCAGCAGTCCCTTGGGCGGGTGTTGAATTGTAGGCTCACTTTCCCTTTCTAGGAAGGAGGGGGAAGGAATTGACATTCGTTGGGCAATTACTCCCTGCCAATATCTGGGCTGGGGGAGGTGCGCACTGTCTCAGGGGGCTGGGGAAGTACAGTAACGGGTCCCCCAGTCCTACATGTGTAAAACATGGTGGCCCGGAGCTCCCAAGCTCTTATGCTTCCTTGCATAGCACAGAAGAGACAGACGTGGCCAGAGAAGTTAGCAGAAAGTGACTTCTATTTACTGGAGGTCAGCTGTGTGTCTGGGTGCATGCAAGGTGATCTCGCCCCTGCATGGTCCCATTTAATCCATGCAAAAGAGATCCTGTCACCCGTTTTGAAGAACAAGGCAAGAGCCTCAGAGAGGTTGCTTAATTTGTCCCAGGCCACACAACTGAGTCAAGGAAAAGCTGTGTGGCTGGAATTCCTGGTCTGTCTGGTGGATCCAAAGCCCCAGGCAGTAACCCGGCTTGCACAGCGTATCAGTAGCAGATCAGGGAGTGGGTTGCCCGTCTCCACACTCCCCCTGCTATCTGACAGTTCCTGGCATCCTGTTGGCCCAGGCTGCTAGGGGCCTATCCTCACACGACTTGAGACTGTTTCTGGGGAAGTTATGATGCACTGGAAGGAGAAGGGGTACGTAGGGGAGACCAGAGCCTTGGATGAGCTGGGGAGGTAGGAAGTAGGCCCGGGTGGCATGGACGCAGGAAGCCTCACTTCCATCAGGTAACTGGGGGGGTGGCGGGGGGAGATTTGCATTTCTCCCCAATCCAGTGTAAGAGCTGTCTGAGAAGTTCAAGAGAAGTGTGGCTGTTCCCTCTAAACACACTCCCACCTTCACGGACCCTCCCAAGGACGGGCCTCCCGGACACAGATCCCACAGATCCGAGGGGGAGGGGGCGCTTCACAGAAATGTGCGAGCTCGGATTCAAGGTGACACACACCAGCACACGCAGAACCGTGGCCACCCGTGCCCAGGCCCACCCCCGGAGGAGGCATATGTGCCCGGAGGGCAGCGGCCACGGCACCCCACCCACACAGGCACGGAGGGTGCAACCTCCACCCTGGAGGTGCCACGAAGGACTGGAAGGATGGGGAGAGCGGGCAGCGTTTTCTCCACCGCCGCCAGGCTGCCTTCACCCCTCCTCCTGCGTCTATCAGCGCGTGGAAGGGGTGTCACTCTTAGAAGGGGGCTCTGGCTCCGGGGCTGCGGTCTGTCCTGTCCCCCCCGCTCAGTTTAGTCCCCTCTGGCCTGTGCTGTGCCACACGGGGGGAGGGGGAGGGAGCCGGAGTGCTGGGGGGAGGAGGAGGGGGGAGGAGGAGGAGGGAGGGGGAGGGGAGCCAGAGTGTGGGCTTCAGGGCTGGAGTGGCAGTCAGGAGGAGACGGGAAACCCCGCTTCGCTGTCCCTGTAGCAGCCCAGACATTGGGAGCAAGGGGCTTACTCAGCTTGTGCCAGGGCTCCTGGGTCCTCCAGGTGCTGGGAATCATGGTCAGGACCCCAGGTTCCCAGAGCACCAGAGTGGGGGAGACGGTTGTGGGACCAAGACCCAGAGTGCTGGGGTTGGGAGACTCAGGCTTGGCAGGGCTGACACCTGCTCACTGCGCCCCTACTGCTTGGACCCTTCCCTGGGCTGGGCTTCCCCGCTGGAGTCTTTCTCTTGCCCCAGATCCTTACTGAGGGGTGTGCGCGTGGGACTGGGGCGAGGGGAGGGCAGTCAGATGAGGGAGCCCAGGGAAGCCCGTGAGCGGAAGGGAGGTGGCAAAGGGGAACTTTGGGGTGACTGCCGCCAATACGATCCCAGAGGGAATATCTGGGAGAAGGTCCCTCCTGCCGGCACCATCCAGCCCGCGTTAGCAGAGGCCAGCACCTGTCTGCCCTCGCTCCCGCAGGGAGGCGGGGAGGGCGGGCTGGGCGACCTTACCGTCTGTGGGGGGCTGCCCACGGTCATCTCCACGTAGTAGCCCTGACCGGACTTGCCCCTCAGGTTGTCCACCATCTCCACGAAGCTGCCCCTCCGGCCGGGCTCCTCCTGCTCCTCGTCGGTCTCCCGGGGCAGCCGCAGCCCCAGGGGGGCCCCCCCTAGCCCGCTTCGCAGGGGCAGCCGGATGCCGGGCTGGGCGCAGTGGGCAGGCAGCATTCCGGAGCTCATCCACAGCAGGAGCCAGGGCAGGGTCTGGGCCATGGTGGGCCTGGCCTGCGGGGCCCTCTGGGCTCACCCCGGGACCACGTCCGGCTCTGTCGCCTGCCCCCAACTCTGGATGCTGGCGGTGGCTGCTCAGGAGAGCGAGCTGCGAGGCATCGGGGCTCCAGAGCCTGCAGGCCCCTCGGCTGGCCCCCCGGCGCAGTCCGTGGGGGGATCGGGCAGGAGAAATCCGCAGACGGAGAGAGGAGGAGACGGATCCGAAGCCGGCTACATCTGGCCAGCGGCGCCCAGCCTCAGCAGAGGTCTGGGAGAGGGCGGCTCGGGCTCCCCGGGAGGCGGGGAGGGGCGGGCATGGCCGGTCGGCGGCCGCGAGATTCTCGGTCCTCCCACTGGGTGGGCGGCGGGCAAGGCTCGGGGGGCTCCGGGCGCCCGCAGCTGCGTGTGCTGCTCAGGCCACCATAATCCAGCTCTCAGCTCCCAGACAGCCCGGGGAGGCGGAAAGACTTGTGGCGGCGGCTGTCAAAGCCAAAGGGTTTTCGCTCTTCCCTGGGACCGCTGGGAAGTGTAGTCTTCCCATGGCTGGCAGCCCAGCTTCCGGGGTTGGTGAGGGGTCTGGGATGCCCTCTGCCGAGACGGAGTCCGCCCTGCAGGACCCTGGCAGGGCGGGCAGGACCGTCAAGAGAGAGTGGTGGCCGACCTCGCGTTCCGCCAGTCCTTCATTCTGCATTTATTGAGCACCCACTGCATGCCAGACATTCTTCCAGGCGCTGGGGCTACACAGAGAAGTAAAATGCACGTGCACCATACAAAATGATGTGGAATTAACGTGTAGGGATTTGGGGGGTACATCTTGGTGGGGAGGAGTCTGGCTGACTCCGTGGGAGGAGGTGGTATATGATCTGCGCTGTAAAGAATGGGTGGGATTTCCACAGGCAGATATTGCGGGAGCAAGAGTAAGGCGGTGGTGGACGGATATTCTAGGCAGCCAGCTGCAGAAGCAAGGTCCAAAGGGAAAAGCTCAGGGCACTTTGTCTGCACCGGAGCCTGTGGTCTGTGGGCAGGTAAGACCCAGTGGGTCTTCTCCCACCTGAATCTTGTGCCTTTGATACTCTACCTGCCCTCACCTCCACCCCGGATGCTGTGAATCCCCAAGATCCTCCTCGGTTCTGTGCTGTCAGTCAGACTCAGGGTAAACAGCCACTGTCAGCTTCAAAGTGCTCCGAGAAGTATCTGTGTATTAACTGGTAAGTGCTTAAAATGAAAATCTTCATAGCTCTGATACCTTAATGGAGAAAAGCCATATGTTTGCATCAATATATTATTTAACAAGTGTGGGAAGCTGTTGTTAAAATTCAGTAGTTCTTTTATAAGTTTTCTTAATGTTTATTTATTATTGAGACAGAAACAGAGCACGAGTGGAGGAGGGGCAGAGAGAGAGGGAGACACAGAATCCGAAGCAGATTCCAGGCTCTGAGCTGTCAGCACAGAGTCCATGCAGGGCTCGAACCTGTGAACTGTGAGACCATGACCTGAGCTGAAGTCGGATGCTTAACCGACTAAGCCACCCAGGCGCCCCTAAAATTCAGTAGTTCTGATAAAAGCGAAGCTGGAACTTCTCAAACAGGATAACAAAAATCATAGAAAACATAATAGGGACAGGCTGAAACTATTCCCGTTAAAGGCAGGCTTAGCAAAGGGAAGGTCACTATCACTACTCTTCTCCCACAAAGTTTAGATCAGCTAGCTAACTGAATAAGATGAGAAAATGAAACAAATTCTGTGAGACACCTGACGGTCTGTCTGATGGAGCGGGCCAGGGCCTGCTTACAACTGGGATGGACTGTGGAACAGCACGTACCGGAGGTGAAAGTCCAAGCCAAACGCAGAAGGACAGCCTCACTGAGCAACCAGGCGTGTCAGCTGTAGCCAAGGCGATACCAGCAGCGGCAAGTAGCTGTGGTGGGTTCCAGGGGGGACCGAGACAGGCATTCTTAGCTGAGACCCCAAGAGGTGGTTAAAACAGTATTGGAAAGTCCAGGTAGCTGATTTCCTAGTGAAAAACCAGGCTCCATCTACTATTTGAAGCTTCTGTCCCCAGCTTGCGTTGTTTGAAAGAGAACCTGCATCATACCTTAATCCGTAGCCTTCCCCTAGGTCTTAAGGATCCTGAAACATTACTATAGATGTTGGATTTGGTGGAACGGCAGCCATGACCGTGGGCAAGAGCAGCAAGATGTTGCAGCACACGGACTACAGAATGAGGTGCATCCTGCAAGACGGCCAGTTCTCACTGGTACCTTTAAGGCTTTTGACAAGCACATGAACTTGATCCTCTATGATTGTGATGAGTTCAGGAAGATCAAACCAAGGAACGTGAAGCAGCCAGACGGTGAAGAAAAGCAGGTTTGGGGTCCCGTTTTGCCACATGGGGAGAACTTGGTTTCCATGACTGTGGAAGGACCCAAAGATACTGGCATTGCTCGGGTAGCCCTTGCTGGACTTGCAGGAGGCCCTGGGGTTGGCAGGGCAGCGGGCAGAGGAGTGCCAGCTGGTGTTCCAACTCCCCAGGGCTCCTGCTGAATTAGCAGGCGTTATCCAAGTGGTTGGGGGCCATCCCCCCAACAGGCAATGGCTCCGCAGGGAAGAGGCACTATAGCAGCTACTATAGTTGCTGCTACTGCCAGCATCGCTGGAGCCCCAACTCCATACCCACCAAGATGAGGGCCCCCACCCACTCGTGTGGGCTGAACACCACCACTGCCAGGTACTGAGGCTCCTCCACCTGGTATGACACCACCCGAGGGCCCACCAGTTGGGTTTCCCCCTGCTCGAAGGTCGCCAATAGGCATGCCTTCTCCAGGAATGAGACCCCTTCCACCAGAAATTAGAGGTTCACCTCCCCCAGGAATGCATCCACCAAGATCCTTGGATACCGCTGATCTTTCTTTTTTTTTCATTATTAAAAATTTTTTTTTTTAATTTCTGAGAGAGAGAGAGAGAGCATGAGCAGGGAAGGGTCAGAGAGAGAGGGAGAAACAGAATCCAAAACAGGCTCCAGGCTCTGAGCTGGCTGTCAGCACAGAGCCCCACGCGGGGCTCGAACCCACGAACCAGGAGATCATGACCTAAGCGAAAGTCAGACGCTTAACCCACTAAGCCACCCAGGCGCCCCACCATTGACCTTTCTTAAGTTACTTTTCCTCCGGCAGTTTGTCCTGTGAAACTGTGTACAGTGTTTAGGGAGCTTTTGTTCCTTCTCTGCTACATTAATATTAGTTAATAAATTTACAGAGCAATTTAAAAGCATATCAGAAAGGAAAGGAATCCTTGTTTACAGATTATATGAGTAGGAAATCCTAACCAATAAGGTGATTAGACACATGTTTAAAAATAAAAATCAATTTAGGGGCGTCTGGGTGGCCAGTGCAGTTGAATGTCTGACTTTGGCTCAGGTTATGACCTCGTGGTTTGTGAGTCGCAGCCACACATCGGGCTCACTGCTGTCGGTACAGAGCCTGCTTCAGATTCTCTCTCCCCTTGTCTCCACAGCCTCCCACCCCCCTCCGCTTGCAGTCTATCAAAAATAAATAGACATTAAAAAATCAATAAATAAAAATCAATAAAAAATCAGTAGATCAATGTATGTGTGGGAATTCTGTATATGATAAAGATGACATTTCACATCAAAAGGAAATAGATATATTATTTAATAACTTTTGGGGACAATTTCTTCCATTTGGAAGAAAACTAAACCTCTATCTGATGTAAAAATAAACTTCAGTTACATCAGATGGCTTAACATGAAAAATAAAACTACAGAAAAAATAGAGGAGTAGCTAATAATTTCATGTTATGTTAAAGAAGGTCTCTCTTACAAAACTCAGCGTTCTGTTCCGTGTATTTTTTTTTAATGGGCAGTCTTGGCAACTTAAATTTTTTTTTATTTTTATTTTTTTCTTTGAGAGAGAGAGACAGCATGAGCGGGGGAGGGTCAGAGAGAGGAAGATACAGAACCTGAAGCAGGCTTCAAGCTCTGAGCTGGCTGTCAGCACAGAGCCCGATGCGGGGCTGGAACCCACAAACTGTGAGACCATGACCTGAGCCGAAGTTGGACTCTTAGCCAACTGAGCCACCCAGGAGCCCCTTTAATGTTCATTTTTGAAAGAAAGAGAGAGAGAGGGAGAGAATGAGAACTAGTTGGGGAGGGGCAGAGAGAGAGGGAGACAGCAGAATCTGAAGCAGGCACCAGGCTCTGAGCTGTCAGCACAGAGCCTGACACAGGGCTTGAACTCATGAACTGTGACGTCATGACCTGAGCCAAAGTCAGATGCTTAACCAACCGAGCCACCCAGGTGCCCCTTCACTGCTTAAATTTTTAAAACTTCTGTAGAATCAGACTTCTGGTGTTCTAAGTCTGGTGCTGCCACTTGGAAACTGGGAGACTCCAGGTTAGTTACTTATCCTCTCTAGTTCTCAATGTTCTCATTTGCAAAATGGGGATAGCAGTAGTACATACTTTGTGATGTAAGATTTATTTATTTATTTTAAGATATTTTTAGGGGCATCTGGGTGGCTCAGTTGGTTAAGTGTTTGACTTCGGCTCAGATCATGATCTCACAGTTCATGAGTTCCATTCCCACACTGGGCTTCGTGCTGACAGCTCAGAGCCTGGAGCCTGCTTCAGACTGTGTCTCCCTCTCTTTGCCCCTCCCCCGCTTGTACTCTGTCTGTCCCTCTCTCTCTCTCAAATAAACATTAAAAAAATAATAAAATATTTTATTGTTTTTACCCTACATGGGGCTCAAACTCACAACCTTGAAATCAAGACCACGTGCTTTACTGAGTGAGCCAGCCAGGTGCCCCTTGCAGTGTGAGATTTAAATGAGTTAACCCACAAAAAGCATTTAGAATGGCATCTGGTATATTGTAAATGCTCAATAAAGCTTAGCTATTAGGGTTATCACTACACCATTTACAAAATGAGAAATGACATTTACAAAGTTAAAAGATAAGTTACAGACCAGGAGACAACTTTTGTGACATAGTAAAGAGGCAAAGGGTTAATATCTATAATATACAAAGAGCTTCTACAAGTCAAGAACTCCTCCAGCAAACCTAGCAGAGAAATGAACAAAGAATGTGAATAGGTAACTAAGAGATGACATTCAAATGGCCAGTGAACATGTGGAAAAAAGTTCAACTTCATTAACAGTGAAAGAATGCAATCACAACGCTATTTAGATACCATCACCATTTGTTTTTTGGCCTCAAATTAGAAATATTTGGTGTTGGTGAAAGTGTTGGTTGGATTAAAATGATTCCACTTGAGAGCGAAATTGGCAATGTCTATTGAATGCAAAAATTGTAAACACTTTGCACAATGTCACTTCTAGGATCCCATCCAACGAATGTAACTGTATTTCAGCATGTGTGCAATACACAAACTTTGGAAACAAACATAAATGATTACCAGTAGGGGAAGGAGACACTCATTTAACAGACTCCTACTGAACCTTTAGGAAGAATGGAGTAACTCACTATGAACTCACCTTGAAAGATGTTAATTGAAAAAAGCATAATTGTAGAATAATATATACATTATGATCTCATTTCTGCAAAAATTAAAAAGTGTGCACATGTGCATATATATGTATGCATATACATTTACATCTGCATTAACATTAAAAAGTCTGGAAGATAGGAACCAAAATGTCAACAGTGGTTTCCTCTGAAGTGTGAAATTCCTTCCTTCCTTCGGCTTATTTATTCATTCAGCAAATGTGTATTTAGAACCTACTACATGTTAAGCACAGTTTTAGGCCCTGTGGATACAGCAATACTGAAATGGACAAAATCCCTGTCCTCATGCACTTTACATTCTACACAGGGAAAATGATGGTAAAGAAATAAAATATATAGCATTTCAGATGGTGATATATACTATGGGGGAAGATAAAGCAGAGAAGTGAGAACGAATCGCAGTTTGCAGTTTTAAATATGGTGGATTAAGGGGCTCCTGGGTGGCTCAGTTGGTTAAATGTCTGACTCTTGGTTTCTGCTAGGGTCATGATCCTGCAGTTTCTTGAGATTGAGCCCCGTGTTGGGTTCTGTGCTTATAGCTCAGAACCTGCTTGAGATTCTCCCTCTCTCTCCTCCCCACTCATGCTTTCTCTCCCTCTCGCAAAGTAAATAAATGAACATTTTTTAAAAAATATGGTGGCGGCGCCTGGGTGGCTCAGTCGATAAGCATCCGACTTCGGCTCAGGTCATGATCTCACGGTCCCTGAGTTCAAGCCCCACATCAGGCACTGTGCTGACAGCTCAGAGCCTGGAGCCTGCTTCAGATTCTGTGTCTCCCTCTCTCTCTGACTCTCTCCCACTTGTGCTCTGCCTGTCTCTGTCTCTCAAAAATAAATAATGTAAAAAAAAACCCTTAAAACATAAAAAATATGATGGATTGAAAGAGTAGAGGGAACATTTCATGTATTTATATACTTAAGAAATGGGAGGATTAGCAAATGTTATTCTTTCTTTCTTAGTATGTGGGTGATTTTCTGTATATTATAAGCAAACAGTATGAAAAGAGAGAAAAAGTTCTAACAGTGAAATTTCTGACTTGGGGGTACAGCATGAAATTCGGGGCCAATTTATTTTTCTTCCTCCTACATCTTTGAGTGCAGAAGATAACGTACAATGTAAGAACCTCTTCATCTCCCTTACTCGTTGGAAATATTACTGGCACATCAACTGGTGTGTCACTTTTGTTATTTCCCCCAAAGATTTGCTTTCTTAATTATATTTGCCTAAGGGCATTTTATAAATTGGTTTGCATTTTGAAGAACCAACCTACAGGGAAACCTGACAAAATGCAACGTGTTTATCTGTGGGTGAGGGGGGTAATCCCATTAATCCCTTGGTGACCCTGATTTTATTAGCTGTCCCCATGAGATAGAAAGGGATTCATGCTGGGGCGCCTGGGTGGTTAAGTTGGTTAAGCGTCCGACTTCGGCTCAGGTCATGATCTCACGGTTCATGGGTTTGAGCCCCACATCGGGCTCTGGGCTGACAGCTCGGAGCCTGGAGCCTGTCTTTGGATTCTGTGACTCCCTCTCTCTCTGACGCTCTCCCGTCTCTATCTCTCTCTCAAAAATAAATAAAGCATTAAAAAAAAAAAAGAAAGAAAGGGATTCATGCTAAGGAATAAAACTTAAGAATTTTGACAGCAGTTGAAGTCAACCAGGTTGATTACAAGTTCTTGGACATAGAGGCCGAGTCTGCAAATGGTTTTTTGAATACTGTTTTGCATGAGATCTGTGGTGGATGGGTGTGTGAGTCCCATCCCAGTCTGTCCCCTTGGCTGCTCAGTGAGACTTTTAAGAAGGGTGGGGAGGAAGAGGGAGCACTGACTTGTCATCTGCAGGCAGAATAAAGGAAGTACACAGAAAGAGCTGGACAAACACGAGGAACACATTCTCGATACCTGGTTTGGGATCTACAGAGACAACAATTTGAGTTTTCCATTCTGGGATCAGGGGCGGTGGGACTTGTTTCGGGAGGTGGTAGGAGCCAGACCCATCTCCACAACAGAACCAGTCAGGAGCTGCTCCAGGGGACCCATTCTCTTTACCTCGTAAGTTCACTTTTCCGCCCCCCCAGTTTTTCATTGTATCATGGCCCTGAGGCTGAGGACCCACGAGAGAAAAGATTTGCCTAACATGTAAGCAAAATGAAGCCCTTTGGAATTATATTAGTAGCAACTTTTCTGCCAGACAGAGCTTGTGGAGTGGCTATACGATGCGTCACTTTTTTCTTCTTAAACGGACTCTTTTAAACAAGTATGAGAGATGTTATCATCCCTGATGTTGCAGATGCAGACTGAGCCCTGTGCTCTGGTTGAAAAAATAGACAATGGAAACCAGGGCTCTTAAGTCCTGATCAGGCACTCACTGATTTAATCAGAGCACAGAGAAGCCAGCTCTTTTGCTGGAGACGGGGGAAGTGGTCTCCTCTCACCTTACATTCACATTTCTTTTAAAAAAATTTCTTTTCTTTAATGTTTTATTTATTTCTGAGAGAGAGAGAGAGAGACAGAGACAGAGACAGCATGAGCAGAGAGGAGTCAGAGAGAGAGGGAGACACAGAATCTGAAGCAGGCTCCAGGCTGTGAGCTAGCCGTCAGCACAGAGCCCGATGCGGGGCTTGAGCCCACCAACCGTGAGATCTTGACCTGAGCCGAAGTCAGAGGCTTAACTGACTGAGCCACCCAGGTGCCCCACATTCACATTTCTTTTGTTTGTTAAAGCCTAAATGGGTTACTGATGATCAGTGTATTATTCACCTGACATTAATCACACTACTTAAAAAATAATGATGGGTTGTGGGGGAGCACCTGGGTGGCTCAGTTAGTTGAGCATGTGACTTTAGCTCAGGTCATCATCTCACAGTTCATGAGTTCGAGCCCTACATTGGGCTCACTGTTGTCAGTGCAGAGCCTGCTTCAGATTCTCTGTCCACCTCTCTCTGCCCCTCCCCTGCTTGCTCTCTCCCTCTCTCTCTCTCTCTCTCTCTCTCTCTAAAAAAAAAAAAAGGTGATGACCTGGTGGCTGGGTGCCTGGCTGGCTCAGTGGGTGTACCATCCTATTTTAGTCTCAGGGTGGGGAGTTCAAACCCCATGTGGGCATGGAGTCTATTTTTAAAAATGATGAGGAATAGATTGCTTTAGTTAATTCATGTTACTATACGTACTGTGAATGCCCCTTTCCTGTCGAGGAAGAAATTCCCCTCGTAATCAAATCCAGAACTCTTATGACCCCTTGTGGCCCCTCTATCAACTATCTTGGACTACATCTCCCATAGTGCAACGGGAAACGTGCCGCACTCCCTCCGTGACCGAACAGGATCTCTAACCAATCCAGTGCCACAGCCCTTGTTCAGCGACCTATCGGCTCCGCGTAGAGGCGGGACTCTTAGTTGCTAGGTTGGTACCTTTTCCGGAAGTGGTTGTTGGTGGCTTGCAGGGCAACACCCCGGCGTCCCTGGAAGCGGGGAGCCGGGGTGGTGCCGGGGAAGCTGCGCAGACCACCCGGGAGCGGTCGTCCATCGCCTCCCGGTGCAGGGGGCAGGTGAGGACCTCCTCGAGGGAGGGGGCAGGGGAAGGAGGGAGGCCGGGGAGTTGAGGCACACTCGTGTGCCCGCGAGCGGGATGCGCAGGAGTGTGGGCGGGAACTGGAGGGAGAAGTGAAGACGGCGCGGCGGGACCAGAGTGCATCCACCCGGAATCTCTCCGAGGGGCGGGCTGGGGTGGGGGTGCCGGCGGGGAGCGAGCGACCCGCGCGAGAGACCGCGGGCGCCGGGCTACGCCTGCGAGCTGGCTGGGGCGCCCGTTGACTCGTCCCGTCCGTGATTGGAGTGTGAGGCCCGGCGTCCGAAGCCCGCTCGGATACCTCTCTTCTGGGGAGGCTTCCCCGCGTCCGAATCCAGGGCTGGGCCGACTTTCTGATGTCTTTGGGTCGGCTGGGGAAGTCAGGAAGGTTTGAGGTTTTGTTCTTTCCCTTCTTTGCGTTGATTCAAAACTCTGCCTGCTCCAGCTGCCACCGCAGCCCTCGCTGGGCTTCCGCGACCCCTCGCTCCTGGGTTTCCTAACTCAGCTGGCTTTGCAGGCCTCTCCTTTCTCCTCACCGTAGACCGTCTCTGGGTGATTTCGCCCGGACGTTCGTTTCAAGTAGAGCGGGCGCAAGCCCAGACCACCTTCCTGAGCTCAGGCCTGCTCACTGACCATCTATCCACCTGCATGCCACCCCCATCGCCCTGGCGCCCTGGATCGGTGCTCCCTCTTGTAGTTGCTGAGTCAGCGAAGGACCCCCCCCCCCTCACCCAGCCAGGTCTGCACCTGGAATTCATTCAGCCACTTTAGGTACCAAACGTTTGATGGGCATCTCCCATATTCTAGGGAGCATGCTAGGTGGGGCTGTTGGGCAAGGCATGGAGGAGTACAGACAGTCACAGACCGCCTAAGTTTCCCTCCTCCCCCTTCACTTACTGCGGACTTCAAGTACTGTTATTCTGCCTCCCGATACCCTGAGCATCCGGTCCTTCCTTTCCATTCTCGCAGCCACCAACTCCGTTCATAATTTCTTGCCTGTGCTTTCAGGAAAGCTTCCTAACCGGTCCCCTCTGCTTCTATTCTTGCCTTCTTCAAATTAGTCAAAGTGTCTTTCTAAACTGCAGATCGGACCATGCCAGTCTCCTTTGTGAAACCCTGTGATGGCTTCTCATCATGTACGGGATACGACCTCCGTCCTTCCCAGCCCTTTAGACTGTGCTGCTTGTTTTCCACTGTAGCTGTCTCTCCTGCCGCTCCTCCCTTCGCCTCTTGCGTTCTGGTCATGTCAGAGTGGTTAGGAGCTCAGGCTTTGGGGTTGCATAGACGTGGGTGCGGCCATGTTCTGCTGTGCCGTTTAGTACCTGCGGAAACTTGGCCAAGTTCTTTTTTATTTAACCTTGCTGAGTCTCACTTTATTTGAAAATGGGGGAAAGAATTTCTTCCCCCATTTTTTTTAAACCTAAAAAAAAAGTTTATTTTGAGAGAGACAGACAGACAGACAGGGAAAGAGAATGTCAAACAGGCTCTGCACTGCTGGCATGGAACCCCACACAGGGCTGGAACACAAATCGCGAGCTCATGACCTGAGCCAAAACCAAGAGTCAGATGCTTAACCGACTGAGCCATGCAGGTGCCCCTGGGAAAACAGTTTCTACCTATTTGAGAGGACGAGGTGAGATGTAGTATTGGTACAGTTCTTGGACCGTAGGAAGTGCTCAGTGAATATAAGCTTTTGTTGTGAAAATGAATTCTCTGCACCCACTGTATTCTTTCATGCCTCTTGGCCTTCGTGCAGGTGGTTTCTTCTGCCTTACGTTCCCCTCTTCTCTTATCTTGGTGAGCTCCTGCTTGTTCTTTAAGAGCCTTCTCCTTGGTCCTCTGCTCTGTGATGCTTCTCCTGATCTTCCAAAGTAACATTTGCCATCCTTACCTTAGTTCCCCGTTACATTTCCTATTACTTCCTCAGTGTGCTTGACATATTATACAGTCATGTCTTTATGTGTTTGGCTTCTCAGCTTGGATCAGCTGGAGTTCAGGGCCTTGTGTAATCATGTCTGTAGTCCTCATAGTTAGCACAGTGCCAGCCCATGGTAGGTGTTCAGTAAGTGGTCACTGAATGTCTGAATGGCCTTAACTTATGTTCCCTGGTATTAGATCTGCCCTATGGAACAATGTAGAATAAGCCTTTCACATATGTAAATAGTAATAACAACAACGACTCACACTTGTTGAGATTTTACTGTGTTTCAAATATTTTCCATGTACTGGATAATTTAATTCTCACACACCTTGGCAGTAGACATTGTTCTCTCCATTTTAGAGATGAGAAAACTGAGGCGCCTTGACCAGCTGTAAGTGGCAGAGCTGGGATTCAAAGCCAGTACTGTTCCCAAACCTGTGTTCAGTTACCACTACCTAATCACTTCCAGTGTCTTCCACCTTTTTCCAGTGCCTTCTCCAGGAAATCTTTCCTTTCCTTTGCTGAACTTTCTTTATACTTGTTCAGGCAGAGTGGAAGAAGTAATTACACAGGGAATCCTACTTATGCAAATGTGCATGTATGCATGCTCTGTTAGCGTGCAGGTGTTTTTATTCCCCGTTGCATCTCCAGTGCCCAGCCCAGGGTACACTTAGGGGCGCCCCTGGGGGGCTCAGTCGGTTGAGCGTCAGACTTCGGTTTAGGTCATGATCTTGTGGTTCGGGAGTTCGAGCCCCACGTCAGGCTCGCTGCTGTCAGCACGGAGCCCACCTCAGATCCTCTGTCCCCTCGCTCTCTCTGCACCTCCCCCACACTCTCTCTCAAAAATAAATAAACATTTAAAAAAAAAAGGTGAACTTAGGTGCTCGATAACTATTTCTCGAATGAACAAGTGATCTCTAGCAGCCATTAAATGCGCATGATTTCTCTTCCGACCGCCTCCTCCTTCCTATAGTTCCTGCCCTTACGCACATCTGAAGCCCGGCAAGGCAAAGAAAAGAGGCAGAAGGTAGCCCAGCTCGCGTCTTCATCTTTTTCGGCAGAAGATTTGATATTTGAGTGACCCATGAATTTGGGTTTTCCAGGCTCTTCCTGGCATTTCAGTGTAGCTAGTGGGCATCCTGCCACAGAGAGATGTCACCTGCCCCATGCTTTCTGGAAATGGGGTGTGTCTAGGGATATGAGACCTTTCTCAGATGCTCGGTGACGGTCGCTGCGATGCCCTGTGAGAGGTCACAGCCTGTTGGGTTGAACCTTGGCTAGCTCTGCTGTTCAGGCCGCTAGGGATCCCTCCGCCCCCAGGGATTCTTTCCCCTTCTCCTTCCGTTCTGGGTGCTTTTCTGCTCTGCTTTCTCAGGGTTGGTGGCCCTGCTCGTGTGTGTGTGTGTGTGTGTGTGTAACATTACGGGCTCTCAGGGCAGGGCACAGAGCCCCAGCTGGGTTTATGTCCTGTAGAGGAGAGGCTGCTCCCATTAGCCCTTCTTCCTAAGGCACGAAGTTCCTGCTTGGAGGTGTCGTGGTGGGAATGAGAGGCGCAGAGCCTCCCTCACTCCCTGGCTCCGGTGGCCTGACGGAGGGAGCCGTCTCTTAGGAGTCCTAAGGCAAGGTACCTTCCTGGCCCATCTGTCATCGCTCAGGGTCCAGCAAGGGCCACACATACCCTCACATACAGTCCCTCACATACCCTTTGCTGTTTGTCAGGAGTCCCTCTCTAGCAATCTTGGGACAGATTCAGAGCCACCAGACCTGGCCACTTCCTGAGGACTCATTACAGGACACATCCCAACCTCCTTTTTTTTCAATGTTTGTTTATTTCTTTGAGAGAGAGAGACAGAGCATGAGCAGGGGCGGGGCGGAGAGAGAGAGGGAGACACAGAATCCGAAGCAGGCTCCAGGCTCTGAGCTGTCAGCACAGTGCCTTACGTGGGGCTCGAACTCAGGGACCGTGAGATCATGACCTGAGCCGAAGGTCGGCCGCCTAACCGACTGAGCCCCCCAGGCGCCCCCCCACCTCCATTTTGATGACAGGGCCTTTCTGCTCACTTCGCCTGCTGTAAGGGGGCTGTGTGTGCTTGTTGCTCTGGGCGGAACAGGGACAGCTTCTGAGGAGGTCAGGCCCTGCTCCTCTAGACTCCTGTCAGTCACACCAGCGTGGCAATGCCTTCTCAGTTGGGGGACGCACTCCAGCAGCCACTTTACAGGGGGACCTGCCTCTGCGTCGCTGGGAGCCTCAGTGCGGGAGCTGCCATCGGGGAGAGTTGTGACCTGGAAGGGAGGGGCAGGGAACGGCACCAGCTTGTCAGTTGANCGTCTTTCACCCGGACGGCAGCCTCCTCCCTGCTTTTCCTGACAGCAGCCTCGTTTCTCCAGTCCTGCCGTCCACCCCTGCCACAGTTCACATCCTGAAAGAAGGCCACCGTGTGCCACTTTCTCTCACCAAAGCCCTCAGCGGCTCTCCTTTGCCGCAGGGGAGAGTCGAGACTCTTTCGCATGGTCTACAAGGCTCTCCACGACCTAGGTTTCCACGCCGGCCCGGGCTCGCATGCTGCACCCAGTACTCCAGAACACCCCCCTGCACCCGACGTCCCCTCCGCCAGCAAAGCTCCCTCCACGAACACGGCCCTTGTCTGCCTTTGGCACCTGGCTCCTTAGGAAGCCTGCTTTTGCCCCTTCAGTGGGAATACATTACTTCTCTCTGAGTACCTGTAGAGCAGGGTGGTTTTTTCTTTGCCTTCTGCCTTCTGCTGTTGAAGTTGTGCGTGCACTACTGCTAGAGCGAACGCTCCCCGAGGGCATTATGAGTACAAATAGGGATGTGTGTGAGACACTGTGGCCGCACTGGGATATGTTGGTATGGGGGGGGGGCGGGGCGCCATGGTATGAAATCAAACTCCAGATCTTTTGTGACCCACTGAGTATTCAGCGAGCCTTTGGGAAATGTGTCTCAGGGAACGTGACCAGCCGCAGAGCCTATAAGGGCCGAGTTCTGAGCCATTGGCCCCACCCTTCACTCTCCCTGGAGTCTGGAAGATGCTAAGTTGGCTTGCAGGGCCTGATCTGACCCAGGTGCTCCATGACCTGGCTCCAGTCTTTCTCCTTTTAAGCTTGGTCACTGATTTTCTCTTGGGATGGGGGTCTTCGGGATCTAGGTGTTCGAGCCCAGAACAATCATGGCCGGAAGACCCATCCGCATAGGAGACCAGCTGGTTCTGGAGGAGGATTATGATGAGACGTATATCCCCAGTGAGCAAGGTAAGAGGCCTGGGGCGTACTGTCATAGGTGTTTGAGGGCAGGAATTCTCACTGATTTAATTTTGTTCTTCCAAAACAAAGTGTGGTACATGTATGGGGCTGCTTGGTATATTTGGTTAGATCAGAGACTGGAAAACTGTAACTAATGGGCTTCAACTTCTAGTAGAGCTTTATTAGAAAACAACCGTGCTTATTTGCTTATGTATGGTCTGTGGCTGCTTTCATGGCAGAAGGGCAGTGCTGAGGAGATGTGAGAGGGACCCTATCACCCACAAAGCTGAAAATACTTCTGTCTGGCCCTTTATGGAAAAAGTTTGCTGACCCTGGGTTAGGTCAAAGNCCAGGCTCTGAGCTGGCAGTCAGCACAGAGCCCGACGCGGGGCTCGAACCCACGAACCGCGAGATCGTGACCTAAGTGAAAGTCGGACACTTAACCGACTAAGCCACCCAGGCGCCCCTGATTATTGTATTTTTAAATGTTTATTTATTTTGAGAGAGAGAGAGAGAGAGAGAGAGTGCGTGGGAGGGGCAGAGAGAGGGAGAGAGAGAATTCCAAGCAGGCTCTACAAAGCCTGACACGGGGCTTGATCCCACGAACTGTGAGATCATGACCTGAGCTGAAATCAAGAGACGGATGCTTAACTGAGCCGCCCGGGGGCACCATCGATTAATTTTAAATGAAAATATAGGTGCTCCGGGCCAGCTCAGTTGGTGGAGTGTGAGACTCTTGATCTCAGGGTTGGTTGTAAGTTCAAACCTCACGTTAGGTATAGAGATCACTCGGAAATAAGTTCTTAAGAAAAAAAAAAAAGGTCCATCTTTAGAAAATATAAATGAAAATATATTAGAAGATACCATGAAATACATTGTGTCCTGAGGCCAAGGGTAACCCAGCTTCTTAAGAAAAAACCCTAAAGCAGTGTTTTTTGTTTTTTTTTAAACAACAACCATGTTATTAACAATAATAACAATATATTGAGTGCTCCTGGGTGCCGGTCTCTGGTAAGAAATTTACCTGTATTTCCTTTTCAACCCTCGCAGCAACTCCACAAGTTAGGTACTATTATCATTCCCATTCTACAGAAGAGGAAACTGAGGCACGGAAAGGTTCAGTCATTTCCATCCAGTCACAGGTGTACTGAGCAGTGCAGCTGGGACCCACACCCAGGTATCCTAACACAGGGGCCTGCACTTTGAAGCTCTGTGCTACATCGGGGGCGATGATTCCTCTGAAATTGTCACGTGTCAGAGACCTGGGCACATAATTCAGGAAGTTTGCAGGCCTGTTTAGAGAGAGGGAAGGAACCCTTGCACTCCCAGAGCCCCCGGACTTTGCATATAGCATAGGATTTTTATTTGTTTGCTGTATGAATTTTTAAATTTTTATGTTAAATGTATCAGTCCATTCTCCCATGGCCTCGCAATGTCGTATAGTCAGAAAAGCCTTCCTTCCCTACTGCACGGATAAACGCTCCTCTCGTGTTTTCGTGTGGACATCCCTGCACCGTTCATGGCGGGCCCGTCTTTCCCCCAATGACTAGCTGCCAGCGACTGTATTTTGCCTCCTTATCTTCCACTGGACTGTCCGTTCACACGCCAGCACCGTACTCTTAGTTCCCGAGGCTCCGTAATAAATTCTCTTATCCGGCGGGGCTGATGCGCCCTCGTGGCTTTCCCCGCACCCCCTACCCACGTTTTCCTGGTTATCTTGTCTTATCTCCCTGGGAACTTGAGAATCTCCTCGTCTGGTTCTGGGGAGGGCTCTGTGGGCCAGAACTGTTAGTATTTTGGAGACAGTTGTGTTCAGTTTGTGAATGAGCCTAGGGAGGGTTGGCGTCTCTCTTAAGCCCTCCTCCCCAAGAGCATGGTATTCCTTCTACTTGTGTTTTCTTCGTGTCCTTCGTGACCTAGAGTTTTCCTCATGCGGGTTTTCACACATTTCTTGCTCAGTGTATTTCTTATGTGTTTTACCTTTTTTGCTTGCTCTGTGAATGGGGACTTGATGACGTTCTAAGGATGTTTATAAAAACTTTCTTCTGCTCAGTCCAAGTTGAGACAGTCTAAGCTCAAGCCACCATTTCTTTCCCTGGACTGTTGGCAGTGTCCTAGTAACGAACCCCCCCACCCCCGTTTACACCCTTGCCCCTCGCGGGGGCGGGGGGGGCTCCACCTTGCGCCAGAGTGGTGTTCTTGCCGAGTGAAGCAGACCTTATCAGGACTCTGCTTTTAGTAGTATTCCGCTATACTCAGCAGAACGCCTTCAGTGGGGTGTGCAGGGCCCTGTCCCCTGGTGCCACTCTCCCTGGCTCTCTGCCAGTCGCATGGCGTTTCTGACAGTCCCCAGATGGGCCGAGCTGCTGCTTGCCATGGGCCTTTGCACCTGCTCTTCTGCCTCACTGTTCCTTCCCCGGGGCTCTGTGTGGCCAGCACCCTTGTCTCCTGCAGCCCTCAGTCGTGTTCCATTCTGACCGGTTTCCCGTCACCCTTTCTAAAGGAGCGCCCCCCCACCCTGACGTTCTGTCTCTCATATGTCGTTTACTTCCTTTGTTACCTTTATCAGAAGCTTTCATTCTTTGTATATTTATCTGTTTACTACTACTACTGCTTCATCTTTTTCTTTAGAGAGAGAACAAGAGAGTTTGCGGGGAGGGACAGAGGGAGAGGGGGAGACCGGGAATCTCGAGCAGGCTCCACGTCCAGCGTGGAGCCCAACGTGGGTCTTGACCTCAACACCTTGAGATCATGACCTGAGCCAAAATCAAGAGTCGGACACTTTGCTGACTGAGTCCCCCAGGTGCCCTGTTTGCATCTTTACTGGTTGTTTCCTCTACTAGAATGTAGACTCGATGAGGGCGGAGACCATTTCTCTTACGCACGGCACATAGGAAGCACTCCAGAGCTATTCGTGAAATCTGTGAGTAAGACTCTGGCTAGCCAGATTTCAGCTGGTCCTTTGAAAAAGTGCTTTTTCTTTTCTGGTCCCCGGGTATGCCCGCCTCCACCTTCTCCGTTGAGAGAACCCATACCGGCTTTACCTGTCTGGCCTGGGTTATCATCAGCTGGAGCACTGATGCCCCCGCGGTCCTTATTTCCTTATTCCTGGGGCATCTGGGGACCCCTTGTAGCGGTCAGCTCCTCTGTCTTTCCCCTCTGGTAAGACCGCTCTTAGCTCAGGACATAGATCTCCCCTGTCCTCCAGAGCTCTGGCAAAAGAGCTTTCTACATGCTTCTCTCCCAGAGAGTACAGCACAAGTATTAGAGGCCACAGGACGTCGCAGAAGTGGAAAAGAAAAAGCCCCTTCATGGAGTAGAGGCTTCTGGGAGTGGAGAGCGAGGCTGCTCGAGTATCCCCTCACTTTCTCAGCTCAGCTCTCCCCTGGCCCCGGCGGAAAAAGTCCCTGCTTTCCCTCTGCTCCCGGGGCACACGGTGCGTGCCTCCATTAAGGCACATAGCCCTCGGTTTGTACTCTGTTCATGCGTTGGTAAGGTCCCCGAGGGGCTTAGTCCTCTCTAGTTGCTCAGTCCATGCTTGTTGACTGAGTGACGAGCACTTTTGCGCCAGGAGTTTGGAGCTTGTGTCCGGCAAGGCTGCCCTCAGTCAGGACGGTTCTGGCTGCGGCCGCTGGGTGCCTTCCTGAGGCCCCGGCCACACAGGCATCTTGGTCTTACTGTTTTGCCTTGGTCATTCTCCGCTTCACATGACATTCTTGGAGTATGGGAATAGCACGCCTGGGTTCAGGTGTACCATTTGTAAGTTAAGAAGACAGAATTATGTATGTTTATTATTTATTTAGAGACATAACACCTGCTCACTTAAGGAAACTTGAACAGTAAAGGTGAAGTAGGAAAAACGTCTAGAAAAAAACCTGTTTTTCCTTTATTCTCGCACTCAAAATGCTGGCACCAGATGCATGGTTTTCTTCTGACACTAGTTGCGTGTCCTACAGTTCAACTCAGTTCTTTTTTTTTTTTTTTTTAACATTTATTTATTTTTGAGAGACAGAGTGAGCATGAGTAGGGAGGGGCAGAGAGAGGGAGACACAGAATCCGAAGCAGGCTCTAGGCTCTGAGCTGTCAGCACAGAGCCTGATGTGGGGCTCGAACTCCCAGATCGTGAGATCGTGACCTGAGCCAAAGTCTTACGCTTAACCGACTGAGCCACCCAGGCACCCCAGGTCAAGTTATTTTATAATTTTTTTAAATGTATTTTTATTTTTTTAAATGTTTTCTAAAATTTATTTCTGAGAGAGAGAGCATGAGCAGGGGAGGGTCAGAGAGAGAGGGAGACCCAGAATCCAAAGCAGGCTCCAGGCCCTGAGCTGTCAGCACAGAGCCCAACAGAGCCTGACGCGGGGCTCGAACTCAAGAACCGCGAGATCATGACCTGAGCTGAAGTCGGACACTTAACCGACTGAGCCACTCAAGCACCCCAGTTCAACTCAGTTCTGACACTATCTTCCTGGAGAGAGCTTCAGATCCCACAGGCTAAGGGCTCAGTCACACAAGACTCTCCCAACTTCAGACATCAGTTGCAAGTCTCAGGTTGTCCCTGGTACTTCTGACCAATGATCTACACATCAGAGTCCCCTGCCCCTCAGATTTGATAATTTGCTAGAACAGGTCACAGAACTCAGGGAAACACTTAACTTGACCAGTTTACCCTACAGTAAAGGATACGATAAAGGATAGAGTTGAACAGCCAGATGAAGAGATCCGTACGGTGAGGTCACATGGGTGCGCTCACTAACCCAGAAGCTCTCTAAGCGCCATAGTTTAGGGACCTTCATGGAGCCTTCTTCAAATCACGATTGATCGTTAACTCATTTTCCAGCCCTTTCCAGAGGATTGAGGTGAAACAAAGTTCCAAGCTTCTAATCATGGCTCTGTCTTTCTGGTGACCAGCCCCCATCTGGGAGCCCACCCAGAGTCACCTTATTGGGATTTCTGTTACTCGGGAAATTCCGAGCGTTTTAGGAGCTCTGTGTCAGGACCTCGGGTTGAAGATCAGATGCAAACAGGAGCTGGGGGTGGAGACCAACACGTGTATTTCTTATTATTTCACAAGGTTGATTGTGATTATTTTCCTTTTTTCCATGCACATCCCCTACTTTGTTACTTTCTCATTGTCCCACCTCTTCCTGCAGAAATTCTTGAATTCGCCAGAGAGATTGGTATTGATCCCATCAAGGAGCCAGAACTGATGTGGCTGGCGCGGGAGGGCATTGTGGCCCCGCTGCCTGCGGAGTGGAAGCCCTGGTAAGTCAGCGTGGACGCAGCCCGCACCTGTCACTGCAGGTCAGCGTTAATTTGCCACCTTGATTATTTTTCTTAATTTTAAAAAAATGTTTGTTTTTGAGAGAGAAAGAGTGTGAGCAGGGGAGGGTCATAGAGAGAGGGAGACACAGAATCTGAAGCAGGCTCCAGGCTCTGAGCCATCAGCACAGAGCCTGACATGGGGCTTGAACTCCCAAACCATGAGATGATGAGCTGAGCCGAAGTCAGGACCCTTAACGGACTGAGGCGCCCCAATTTGCCACCTTCGGAAGCCTGTCCTGCGCAGATATGGGGACAGCAATGGGCCATTCCTCTGCTGTGCCACCTGAGGCATTGGGCCTGAGCATCAGGCCAACGTGACGGTCCCTGTGAGGGGTTCAGCACCGATGTCCAGGGTCCTGAGAGCTGCTGCCTCGCATCAGATCCTGTAGCACCAGCATCTGCTCTGCGCCCGCTGGCGAAGTGTCACTGTTGCCCTTTGCAGACTGATACTGAGAGTGACAATCTTGAGGTCCCCCAGCAGGTCCTAAATGGATGCTGGTGCTAAAGAGGCGACACCTCCTGAATTGGAGCCCTGTGCTCACGAATAGGTTTCTGTCTGCGGATTCGGTCATCTGTGCCGTTTCACTTTGAGCTCTCTGCGCATGCGGAGTGGACCCGTTCAGGTTGCCCCAGGGGAACAGGCTGATGGGGAGGAGGCTGCCGGGGTCTCCTCCTCCTGAGGACCGCGTCCTCTCCCACCCTCGGGGGCGGGGGTGCGTGTGGGCTGTTGTGCACAAGGCCTCCAGCTCGGCTCCCTGAAGCGAGTGCCGCAAGTTCACTTCCCGCTCCAGTGCCAAGTCCCCGGCTGGTCCCCACGTGTCTCCAGGGTCCTCTCTTGTGCTGCGCTTGTGCGGGTTTGCGCGCCAGGTATCCTATTCTGTCCTAACCCACGCCATTTAGTGCGTCGGCCATGCTTCAAAATGACTGCAAGGGAGACCTTACTCATCCCCGCTGAAGACTCATACTGAACCCCGTCAGCCTCTCCTCACGTGGCCGGCTCCCTGCTCTCTCGATCTTTGTAGCAGTGTTTCCTCGGATCTCCTCCGGATTCATGACACCTCTCTTGTAAGAGGTGTGTCAGCACTGTACACTCCTCCGGGGGCTGAGGAGTCAGGGTTGCGTTTGTAGCGTAGGTTTGTGGGACAGCGGTTTCTGTTCTGTTTCTCGGGTCCACCCTGATGCCCACATTCGCCTTATCTAAGCATCTCGGTCCTCTTGGCCTTTGTTTTTGTTTGTATATATGTGTGCTGCTCACTTTTGGATACATTTTCTCATTAGAAACCATACAGGAGAGGCACCTGGGTAGCTCAGTCCGTTAAGCCTGGGTGGCTCGGTCCATTAAGCATCTGACTTCAGCCCAGGTCATGATCTCATGGTTTGTGAGTTCGAGCCCCGCTTTGGACTCTGTACTCGGAGTCTGGAGCCTGCTTCGGATTCTGTGTCTTCCTCTCTCTGCCCGCCTCCCCCACTCATGCTCTGTCCCTCTCTCTCAAAAAAATAAACATTAAAAAAAAAGAGTTTAAAGAAGTTCTTATTAAAAAAAAAACACCACATGAGACATAGAATCAGTATAGTGACATCTTAGTGCACACATACTCAAATAAATAAATGGATGCAGTGTTTGTAAAAAGTAAAATGGTGGAGGAGGGCACTTGTAGGGTTGAGCACTGGGTATTATATGGAAACCACTTGACAATAAACTATTTGTAAAAAAAAAAAAAAAGTAAAATGGTGGGTGGGAGGAAGGAAACTGTCATTGGTTATTGGGCCAGCCGTGTGCCAGGCTTTGCGCCCACCGTCTGCACGTACCTGCTAGTGGTGGCCAGTGTGCCCTCAGCCTGTAGGGGAGCATGAATGGTTTCTCACTTTTAAAAATATCCCAAGTCATTAAAACTTACATGTACATGCATCTTTTACCCTTTCAATACAAAGAGTAACTGCTATGAATTCGTGAATTCCTTCCTGGCCTTTGAAAAACAGCCCACACCCCGTGCACGTGGTTTTATTTATTAACCATAAGTGCTGTACTGTGTACACCGTTGCTCTTCTCTGTCAGTATGTCGTCTCCCTTAGCCTTTTATCACTCTTTCCCATGTGTAGATGTACCACAATTTTAACAGATCCTGATTTATGTAACCACTCTGATACTGAAAGGTGTTTAGGTTTCTTTTCCAAATTGTCTCTTATGTCTATGAAGGGTCTACTTCTGGCCTCTCTGCTCTCTTCCATTGATCTGTTTGTCTGTCTTAAAATGAGTACTGCACACATCGTCTTCATAACAGTAGCTTTATTATAAATCTTGAAATCATGTCGGGTAAATCCTCCAACTTTGTCGTCCATTTTCCAAGTAGTATTGTAGGTCCCCTGTGCTTCCGTATGAATTTGAGAACCAGCTTGTCATTTTCTACAAAAAAATCTCCTTGAGATTTTGATTGGAATTGCACTGAATCAATAAATCACTTTAAGAAGACTTGACCTCTAAAACTATATGGAGTCTTCCAACCCCTGAGCAGGGTCTGTCTCCACATATTTGGGTGACTTTTTTCTCTAAGAAATGTTTCATAGATTTTAGGGTACACATCTTACCCATATTTTGTTAGATTTATTCCTTTTTCTTTTAATTAAAAAATTAAAAAAATTTTTAATTTATTTCTGAGAGAGAGACAGCGTGAGCAGAGGAGGGTCAGAGAGAGAGAAGACACAGAATCCAAAACAGGCACCAGGCTCTGAGCTGTCAGCACAGTGCCCGATGTGGGGCTCAAACCCACGAACTATGAGATCAGGACCTGAGCCGAAGTCAGATGCTTTACCGACTGAGCCACCCAGGGGCTCCTGTTAGATTTATTCCTAAATGGTGGTATATTTTTAATGGTATATGTTAAAATTTCATATTGCCTGTTGCTTTTATATAGAAATAAAATTCATTTTTGTACATTGGTCTCATAGCTGGGATCCTTGCTCAATTCACTTCTGTCAGTTCTAATAGTTTTGTAGATTCCATAGGATTTCCTACAGACATGATCACATCTTCTGTGAAAAAGACATGTTTACGTCTTCCTTTCCAATCTGAGTACCTTTTATTTTTATGTTTTTCCTTATTGCACTGGCTAGACCCTCTAACAGTAGAAGTGGTGACAGCGGACATTTTTGTTTCTTTCCTTATCTTAAAGAATCCAGTATGATGGAAGCTGGAGATTTTTGTAAATGCCTTTTGTCGGGATGAGGAGGTCCCCTTCTATTCCTGGCTTGCTGAGGGTCTAAATCAGAAATATATTGGATTTTACCCCATGTTTTTCCTGTACCTATTAATAGGATCATGTGATTTTTTTTTTTTTTTTTCTATTTCGGTCTTAATAGGGTGAGTCATATTGATTTTTCAAGTGGTAATCTGACCTTACATTCCTGGGATAAAGCCCACTTGGTCATGATTATATACTATCGGATTTGATTTTGTAAAATTGTGTTAAGTATCTTTGTTCTAAAAAATAGTTTGAAGGGGATGAGGTACATAGAGTTTGGGTATTTTATTATTCCTGATTTCCAGTTTTCTTTATTCATTCTATTATTTGTTACAAGTTGAGATCTGGTTTCTGGCTCAGTAAGTGACCCTGTTCATGTAAATGTTCCTGGGATGTTCCATAAGAATATAGTCTCTCATTTTTGGATACAGCATTCTATGAGTGTCCTTTCTATCAATGTGTTTTATATCTAGATGTGTCTATGTCTTCTGTGTCCCTCGTCACTTTGGTTTCACTCTGAATAACAGTTTGGTTGAGTACAGAGTTGTGTGTTGAGTATGAGGAGCCCTCGGGACGATATCATGTACCTCATCTTCTGACTTATGGTTTTGCTAAAAAGACATGTTTTCTTGGTCTCATTTGTTGTTCCTTTGTGGGTAGTAAAATGCCCCCTCCCCCTCTCCCCCCACTGGACGTTTTTATTACTTTTATCTTCGTTGTTTTGTAATTTCACTGCAGCATATCATGTTTGGATTCATTTTTGTCTCCCAAGTTCTGGATTCGGGGTGCTTTCTTACTTTAAGGACCCCTGTCTCTCTTCATCCCCTTTCTGTCCCTAATTTAATGATTCTACCGATTCTTACAAGTTTTGCTCTTTTCAATATGTCTGTTTTCTTTCTTTTTTTTTTTTCTGAGTTCTGTTCTTTCATTATGGATTCTACTCTTTTTATTCCTACAGTAATTTTAGATGTAGTTAATTTTAGTCTTTTTTTGATTATTGTACTATGCCAAGTTTCCTTGTGTGCCAATGTTTCTCTTCACTGGCGCTGATTTCCCTTCACAGTGAACTGTCTCCCATGGGGTTTGTTAATTATTGTGAGTTTGGGGAATCTATCTTCTGTAGAGTCATTTTCTGTGTCATAGTCCTAGGTTGTAGAGTGACTTTATGATAGCTTTATGCCAAGGATTTTTCAGTGGGTTCAGGACTACCTTTTTACATTACTTTTCTGACTTGAGATTCCCTTACCACAATTTGGATTCTGTGTCTACATGTGTCTTGAGGTTTTAGTTTTTCATGAAATTTGATTTTGCCTGCCTGCACCTGGATTGCCTCCTTGCCCACTAGGTTCTTCTCTTCATGGAGCGAGCAGCCTTCAGTGCCCAGTGGTACACAAGGGTCTTGTTCCTAGTTGCCAAAGTCATGAAGGCCTATGGCCATATTTTGTGTCCGTTAATTAGTATTAAAGCTTGGGTTTTTGGGGCACCTGGGTGGTTTCATCGGCTGAGTGTTGGACTCTTGATTTTGGTTCAGGTCATGATCCCAGGGTCATGGGATTGAGCCCCATGTCAGGCTCTGTCCTGAGAGTGGAGCCTGCTTAAGATTCTCTTCCTCTCCCTTTCCACCCTCCCCCTCCCTCAAAAAATGAAGCAAAACAAACCAGTTTTTGAGGGTCTCTATCCAGGTCCAACACCAGCCTTGACCTGTCAGTTCACACACTTCTCTTCAGAGTTCACATTTTCTTTCTGTTTCGGGCATCTGAGAATTTGACACCAGGTGAGAAGTCAGATGTTTTCTTCCGTTTGGGTAAGCATGTTGCCTGAGGTCTTGTATGTGTGTCTTTATTTTTTAATGTTTACTTAATTATTCTGAGAGAGAGAGGGAGGGGCAGAGAAAGAGGGGGAGAGAGAATCCCAAGCAGGCTCCACGATGTCAGCAGAGTCTGATGCGGGGCTCAAACCCATGAGCCGAGAGATCATGACATGAGCCAAAATCAAGAATCTGATGATGGAACTGGAGGCTATTATGCTGAGTGAAATAAGTCAGTCAGACAAGGACAGATACCATATGTTCTCACTCATGTGGAACTTGAATAACTTAACAGAAGACCATGGGGGAGGGGAAGGAGAAAAACTAGCTACAGAGAGGGAGGGAGGCAAACCATAAGAGACTCTTTTTTTTTTTTTTTAATATTTTTATTTATTTCTAGGAGAGAGAGAGAGAGAGAGACAGCGTGAGCAGGGGAGAGTCAGAGAGAGAGGGAGTCACAGACTGAAACAGGCTCCAGGCTCTGAGCTGGCAGTCAGCACAGAGCCCGACACGGGGCTCGAACCCACGAACCGCGAGATCATGACCTAAGCGAAAGTCGGACGCTTAACCAAGCCACCCAGGCGCCCCAAACCATAAGAGACTCTTAAAAACAGAGGACAAACTGAGGGTTGATGGGGTGGGGGGTGCGGGGGAGAGGGGCAAATGTGTGTTGGGCATTGAGGAGGCCACTTTTTGGGATGAGCACTGGGTTGTTGTATGTAAGCGATGAATCACAGGAATCTAACCCTGAAACCAAGAGCACTGTGTACACCGTATGTTAGCCACCTTGACAATAAATTATATTAAAAAGAAAAAAAAAAATCTGATGCTCAACTGACAAGCCACCCAGATACCCCTTTTTGNCAGGCTCCAGGCTCTGAGCTGGCAGTCAGCACAGAGCCCGACGCGGGGCTCGAACCCACGAACTGCGAGATCATGACCTAAGCGAAAGTCGGACGCTTAACCGACTAAGCCACCCAGGCGCCCCAGAAAAAATTTCTAATATGGAAACAAATTTGACAGTAAACTATTTAAAAAAAAATAGAAAAAAATTCTAGAATTTGAAATGATGTGTTAAAAGATGTGCAGAATTTAAATATTGCTAGTTAATCATAAATTATCTTCCATCACAGGTTAATAATCCCTCCAATAATGGTACATATGGTTGTTCATTTAATAATATTATCAGTTAGGGGTACCTGGGTGGCTCAGTTGGTTAAGCATCTGACTCTTGATCTCAACTTAGGTCTTGATCTCAAGGTTGTGAGGTCAAGCCCTGGATTGGGCTTGAAGCCTACTTAAAAAGAATGATCAATTAAAACATTGTCAATCCCCCTAAAATGATCAATACAAAAAAATGTGAATCCAAGTATGGGAAATTATACCTGATCATTTACTAAAAAGTTTTTTTTGATGTTTATTTATTATTGAGACAGAAACAGAGCATGAATAGGGGAGGGGCAGAGAGAGAGGGAGATATAGAATCTGAAGCAGGCTCCAGGCTCCAAGCTGTCAGCACAGCCTGACGCGGGGCTCGAAACCACGAACCGTGAGATCATGACCTGAGCTGAAGTCAGATGCTTAACTGACTGAGCCACCCAGGCACCTCTATACCTGATCATATAAATTTGCATTTCTCAAATCATTCAGAGTTGAGCTGGCCATCTATTTGCAGTTTGCTTATTTATATTCTTTGCCATTTTGTCTGCTTTTTATTTTTGTTGACAAGGTGAAAGTGATTTTTCTGTGTATTAATCTTATACTACTGTTTCTACTATTTTCTCTCAGTCTCCTGTCTTTTAATTTTCCATATGCTTCCTTTTATCACACTGAAATTATACATTTTTTTATAAGTTTTTTCCCCCAGGTAAAACATACATAACGTAAAATGTATCATTTTAACCATATTTAGATAATACAGCTCAGTGGCGTGAAGTACATTCATAGTGTTGTGTAAGCATCAGCACCACCCATTTCCAGAAGTTTTTCATCTTCCCAAACGGAATGCCTGTTTCCATTCTACCCTTCCCCCAGTTCCTGGGAATCTCTAACCTACTTTCCATCTCTGTTAATTAACCTATTCAAGGTCAAGTCAGTGGACCCACGATATTCAGCCTTCTGTGTCTGGCTGATTTTACTTGGTATAATGTCTGCGCGTTTCATCCATGTTGTAGGCAGGCGTCAGTAGTTCATTCCTTGCCAAGACTGCACACGACTGTATTGTATATATGTACTATATTTTGTTTATTCGTTTGTTCGTCAGTGGACATTTGGGCTGTTTGCACCCTTTGACTTTTATGAGTAATGCTGCTCTGAACGTGGGTGTACACATATCTGCTTGAATCCCTGCTTTCCTTTTCGGCATATATCCAGCAGTGGAATTGCTGGGCCCTATGGTCTCTGTTCTTAATTTTTAGGAAACTCCTGTAGTGTTTCTCACAGCAGCCACACCCTTTTCCATTCGACAGTGCAAGAGGGGCCCAGTCTCCCCACATCCTCGCCAGCACTTGTTATTTCTGCTTGCTTGGTAATTGCCACGTGTGTGGGTGGGAAGCCATATCTCACTGTGGCTGTAAGTTTCACTTTCCCTGACGTTTAGTGATACTGAGCCTCTTCTCCTGTGCTTAGCTGTCATTTATTATCTTTCTGTCTTTCATCCCTGATATCTTTCCTGCTTACTTCTGCATGGTTTCTCTTTTATTAGAATTGCGATTGAGCTTGAACTCACGACCCAAAGATCAAGAGTTGCATGTTGCACCGACTGAGCCGACCAGGTGCCCCCAGCCTTGAGTCTTTCTATTCAGGAACAGGGGCTGTCTTTCCAACTGCTTTTTATTTTCTTTTTCCTGACTTTTCAGTAAAGCTTTATAAAGATTTTGTACACTTTGGATTTATTCCTGGGTATTGTGTCTTTTTGTATTGCCTTGATGAATAGCATTTTTCCCCCATGTACCTGTCCCAATGGATTTTTGATAATGGTGGCTGGAATGAATGGCTTATTTTGGACTTGTCCCTGTTGAAACACAGGTTCACGAAACACACCTTCTATTATTGGTCCCCACTGGCTTGGATCGTTCCTTCTTAGGAATTCAGAGTCTTCTGTAAAACCAAAGCTATCACAGTGCCTCTTCCTGCCTTGGACCATTTATAAAAATATTAAGGAAGGTCGATCCTAAAACTTACCTTTTAAGATCCCATAGCATCTATACTCATCCATCTCAAACCAAGCTTATTTCTAGGAACCCCAATGATTGTACACCTTCTTCTAGAGAAGTCCTTAGGTATCCCGATCCTGTGTTCCTATCTGCGTCAACTCCTACGTTAGCCAAAAGGCACCCTTTCCTTCTGTGTTAATCCTCTCCTGCGTCGTTTTCCCCCGCCCCCATGTCTTCTCTCCCCTTCTGCCCCTCTCACCCAGTTCTTCCTTCTTCTCTGCCTTCCGGCCACTTTTCTTCTCTTCCTTTGTTTCCTTAGCAGCTTCGGACCTGAGCAGGGACTAACTTCTGACCTCTGCTCTCCACAGCCAGGACATCACAGGTGATATTTACTACTTCAACTTTGCCAACGGGCAGTCCATGTGGGACCATCCGTGTGACGAGCACTATCGGAACTTGGTGATCCAGGAGCGGGGGAAGCTGTCAACTCCAGGAGCCGTTAAGAAGAAAGACAAGAAAAAGAAAAAGGACAAGAAAGACAAGAAGGACAAAGAGACCTCCAAAAGCCTGCTGGTGAGTCCGTGGATGCCAGCTCCCGGAGAGCCGGGGCTGACGCCTGTGGGGACACTGGGAACCCTGGGTGCTCACGGCTGGGAAGTTCAGAACAACACCAATAACACTGATCACTTGATAGTACATCATCTCAGTTATGCCCGTCTTCCGGCAGAATTTCCTTTAGTTTTAGCTTCTGGAAGTTCTTACCATCTCTGAACAATTCATCCCCCCACCCCGCTCCGGGAAGCACATGTCATGTAGGAGGCTTAGCGAGAGCACGCTCCCCTTGGGTTGTTCTTTGCGGCAGTCTGAGAAGTGATACCATCTGCCCTCCCCGCCCGCCGCCCCTCTCCCCAGAGTGGGGCATGGGGGTTGGGCGATTGACAGAGAACCTAGGTGAGGGGAGTGTCTGTCTTCTCCTTTCAGAGCCAGGCGTTCTGCGGTGCAAATTCATAGACATCAGGTGTGGCCATCGTTCAGTTGTCAGAAAGCCAGTGCCTTCGAAGTTCAGAGAGGAAAGCTTTGGGTTTTATCCACTTCCATGGGTTGTTCCTTTTTTGCCGCCGTCCTCGGGTAGGGGTGCGTAACTGAAGTCTGATGGTGGTGCGAGCACCTTGGTCTCAGGTAGCCTTTTCACTCCAGGTTGAAAGTGCTCTTTCCCTTTATTGTTTTATTTGTCCCTCCAGTATGTCCAAACTTAAGAGGCAGAGTTACTGCCCTGGGCTTAGAGGTAGAGAAGCTAAGACTCGGGGCCATGCTGATGTGAGGCCCAGGCTCTACTGGCGCAGGGCATCTTTCACCCAGGCGGGGTGCAGGTGGGGCGCATTGAGGAGGGAGAGAGCCCAGGCCAGCTGGGTGGGGAGCACCGAGAATACCCTTTCAACACTGTTGGCTGTCCAGTCCATTTGCTCTCTGTCTGTAGTCTGTTTCCCACCAGTGCCTGGTGCTTGCGTTTCAGTGAAGATTCCCACCTCCCTCCCTTCCTTCCTTCTCAGGGTGTCAGTTCTAGCATCAGATGGTTGCTGATGAATTTATCTCTTTCAGTACTTCCAAGCTCCACAGATACTCTCCCCTCCCCTCCTCCACCCATCGCTACTCCTCATTCCAAGAAATAAGATGACAAGCCTGTCCCTTCAGATAGAGAAAAGAGGACAAGTAATTTACACATTGGTTGAATTTTCTAATGTTATGTGTTTGAAAGGCAGAAGGTGGATAATGGGCTCTTCACTAACCCAGGACTACCCAGTGTCTGGACAGGCTCTGGCCTGAGTAACGGTGAGAGAGGGCACGAAGCAAGGGTTCCGGGGTGGAGGGGTGAGTCGCCGAGGTCTAGATGTGTGGCCGAGCACTTGGAGCTCCCTGTTCAAAAGGATTCCTTCTGTGGTTTCAGGAGCTGAGGATGATTGGAAAGTCCTGGGCTCCGGATGTCAGGCTCAGGACAGTGCCTCAGACCTGGGTTTGTCTAGACGGCAGGCCCGAGCCGGGAGGGTGAGCTGGGCTCAGGTGGCTTGGGCGCTCTTGAGGAGTGCGTGCACAGGCTGGCCGGAGCCTAGTGTGAATGTTCACAGGGTGAGCGTCATCGTTCCAAGCTTCCTCTAGCCCTGAGGTTCTGAGTCTGTGGACCTCTCCTGAGCTGTGCCAATTCATGTGTTTGCTAGAAGACCTGGACGGAATTCCCAGGGTGCAGCCCTCTGGCTGGGTCTCCCCTCTTCTCTCCCTTCTTAGACCATTTCTGGTAGTCCTTGGCAAGGCTGGCGGGTTTTATAAACTTAACCAGTCACACAACTGAGAGCTTGATGATACTTTAGGGGTAATCTGGTTGGTGGTTCAGACCTTTGTTAGTAGTGAAGCCCTGTCTTCCGAGCAGTTCCTCTGTGGAGGTCCAGCCTCTCAAGAAGTGGAGCTACCCCAGCTGAACTTGGGGGTATAGGTCTTGATGACGCCCCTTCCCCGTGACATGTACACTCTTGGGGCCTCCGTGGTCCTGTGTGCACCTAACCTGCAGTTTCCATGAAGCAAGCTTTGTAAGCCGTTGGTCTGGTCCAGCCTCCTCTTTATAGATCAGGAAACTGGGGCCCAGAAAACAACGAAGCCCGAGGGAGGTTTTGGCTCCCCCCCGCCTCCTGGTTTGTGTTTTACTTTAAGTAGAGGGTGGGTTTCTGCTAAGGGCTTGCCCAGGGCTGAGGTAGCAAGTGTAAACCCGAAGTGCTCTGTCTCAGTTTTCACTGCATGTTTATATACCCATCTAGGAGACACAGCCTGAGCAGGGACTTCTGCCACCTCCTTCCTTTCTCTGCGGCTCGTTCCCTGTCCCAGCACCTGGCCTTGCTGATCTGGACCTAGAGCAAGAGATGCAGGCTAGAAGTGAGGGCTCCTCTAAGAAAGGGACGAGCCCATGCATGCTGGGTGACATCCCCTGGCCTCTCGTGGGCACCCTGCCTGGCAAGCTACAGCCACTCTCCAAAGGCCAAGCTTCCCGAACCAACTATATCTTTGCCGACGTGGAGAGAATCTTAGGTAGGGCCCCGGCCCTGTGCGGGACAGAATTGGGTGATCAGCAGGGTCTGGGGAAACCCCAGAAGTTGACAGAGAAAATCTACCTGGGGTTTTCAGACCCTGAAATAGAAGATCTGGAACTGAGGACCAGACAGCCTCTGGGCACCAAGAACACCGGGCCCCTCCAGCACGGGCAGGATGTTCTGGAAGGCAGGAGCCAGGCCTCTGTCCATTCAGAGCTTTCTGAAACTAGCAGAGGCCCACAGCTGAAAGGGGAGCAGCATGGCCACCACATGGCCAAATGGGGCTCCACTGGCCCCGGGGGGGACAAGAGCCAGAGCCCCATTCCCTCACCATCCCCTGAGGAGGACCCCTCCGGGTCCCCCTGTTCCTCTGACCACACGCCACCTGCCAGGAAGAGCCCGTTGCTCTTGTTAGATAGTAGCCTAGCCAAAGGCCTGAGCTGGCAGGGAGTTCCTGAGGAAGGCGGGAGTATGGGCAGGGGGAGGAGGAGAAAAGAGCCCCCAGGATTGTGGATGGGACAGGTGTCCAAGCTTGTTAATGCAGATGCGCCTGGGAGCTGTAAGGAGACAGAACCCAGTGACCCTGAGGCTCCAGGGACCTCAGCTAAAGAGCCACCTCGGGAACTCTTCCTAATGCCACCTGATCCGCTGCCATTAGAGCCAGCCCAGAGTGTCCCTTCAGGGAGTTCCCCCAGAGGGTCCCCTACCAGTGAGAAGGGACAACCCCCAGTGTCTCCAGAGCCCCCCGAAGAAGACAGGAAGCCTAGTGAGTCTGAGCCTGACTTGGAGAGCAGCAGCCTGGCTTCTCACCTTGGCTCTCAGATCCTGGGTGAGGTGAACAACTTCGCCTGGGACCCGCAGAGCTCTCAGGGCTCTGGGTGGGGCAGGGGTCAGGCAGGTCCCAGCCCCAGAGCTCAGCCCACCGGCCCCTTCCTAGCGCTCCAGGGGTCCCCCGCACAGAGCTCTGCTAAGGAGCATTCTGAGGGCGAAGACTACTCTGAGGATCAGAAGTTCTACCAACACATCCTTCAGATGGTCAAGATCTCCAAGCGGCTGAAGGGCCTGGGGCTGCCCGAGAGCACGCAGGAGGTGCCGTGTAGAGCTGTCGGCAGCACGGTCTGCTGCATGGCGCCCAAGTCTCCCAGGATGTCTAGTGAGGGTGAGCACGAGGCCATCGGAGCCATGGAGAGGGACTCGAGGCCTCTGGCTTGGGAGCCGGAGGTGCTGGTGCGTTCTCTGGAGGTGGCTCTCGCCCCCGCCGGGCAGGAGGCCTGTCAGCAAGCCTGCTTCCAGCCAAGCAGCAGCCCCCTCAGGGAGGGGCCAGTCGAGCTGCATTCCGACAGAGGGCTTGCTGCAGAGCCGGGTGCGACGCAGCTTCTCAACCAGGTAGGCTCCATGGCATGCGTGGCCTGCAGGCGCCCGTGAACTTGGCAGGGAGAGAGCAGGTTGAGTTGACTCAGCCATTAGGCCTGCGTTCCTGTTAATTGCTCTCCCCTCGTAACTGCTGATCCCTTAACTGCCCGGGCAGGCCGTCTGGTGGGCTGATGTGTATTTCACGTTTCTTGTACCCGTCACCCAGCTGTAAGATAGCAGCCCAGAGGGTCTAGACTTCTCTTCCCTAGAGCCAACTGTATTTCACAGATGGGTCACAGGCTTTGCAGATGATCAGTTTTGAGGGTGAGTAAGGTGACGCCGATCATGACACTCATCCAGGATCTACGTACCTTCCCAGGATTTGGGAGGACTTGCCCTTTAGGTGATTATGGACGGAGGCTTCCCAAGGGGATACCCCACCCCTAAGCTCTGAATTTAGTCCCTTCTTGGAATCCCACAGAACTGGAACACCAATTCAGTCCCGAGGGGCCGAAGCCCAGCATCTCCTTGCCTCCTGGGGCTCCCCGAAGCCATATGAGATACCTGTGTCAGGCTTGTACAGACCTCGTTTATACCCTCACTTCCTCCACTGCTGGGATTTGCCAGAGGATGCTGCTGTCCCTGTCATTCTGACCCCTTTGTCCCTTTAAGGAGTCCCACCATAGTCTTCATTCAGAAGAAGCCAAGGTGGGTCAGAGATCACAGGGGTCACTCTGAGTCCCCCCAGATCTTCTTTTGCTGTTACCCAGCTGTGGCTTTACCCAACCAGAGGTTGTTCCCTCTGGTTTCTAATTGCTGGCGTGCCCTGGTTCTCTGTTAGCTTTAATAACTACTGTAGCACTATAAATATCGGATAAGCTGCAGATGATCCTGAACGTTTTAATTAGCCCAATGGCAGCAAGTTTATCCGCTCCGAAGGACAACGCCACACACAGTCCAGAGTCAGAGTTAATGGCCAGCTATAGAAGATGATCAGCTAGGAGCCAGGAATGTGTAATTTCCCTGCTACCCACTGATTTGGTAAAGGCCTGGGAGAACAAAGCCCTCAGCATGCCTGTCTCCCTCCTTCAGGCCCCCAGCACGTTAGCAAATTAGCTATGTTCGGAGTCTGTACTTTTCCACAAACACAGTGTGGGAGGGACTTTGGTTGCTGATATGCTGGGGCTGGTTGGGAGGGCTGAAGTCAGGAGGCACGGGTCCAGTGTGCCCCCAGGTTACCTCAGGGAAGCTTTTCTGGGCTGCTTTTCTGCCACAGCCAGAAGGTGGTGTAAAATACTGGCTTAGAGATAGCTCTGGGCTTCAGTCCCATGTCTGTGCCCCCACGTCCCCCTTGCTGGCCCTGTGACTTTGGGCAGGGGTCTTGATCTCTCCAGTCTCCATTTATGGGGATTGTGGCCTCGGGTTGTGAGAGCAGAACAAGAGATGGCACGGAGGGGGCTTAGCCGGGTACCTGACGCTGGCTCTGTAGGCCAGCCTGAGCGCTGTCCGTTCCTTCTCTGCCTGACAGAAGTACCTGCAGCGGCCGGTTGTTGGGCATTGCTTTGGGTGTTCAAAAGCTTGAGAGTTCACCCCACTTTCACACGAGTGTCTGATGCCCCTCCCACCAGAAAGGGGTCCTGGGGAGAACCCGCCCGGTGGTCTGGCCCTTTTAGCCTACGCCATGGATGAGATGGTGGGCCGCTTGTACTTCCTCAGTTTGACCTCTTCTGGGCTCCCCTTTCTCTTCTAGTTGCCCGTGGGGTTAGAGAGGAATGGTTACGTGTTGTTTTATATGTTTTAAGTTTGAGCAATGAATTTTAAAGAGCTCTTTGTAAATTGTCCCCATAATGCTATCCTTGTGCCTGCTCCTGAGCCCAGACTGTAGCAGCGTGAAGCCCTCTAGTAACAGCCAGTCCGCAGCGTCGGTGTAGCCCGGACCTCACATTCATGAGCTCTTTCGAACTTCCCAACAAACCTTTCTTTTTAAATGGCAAGGCAGCCATCATCTCCATCTTGCAGATGAGTAAACTGAGAGTCCAGGGCTGTGTGAGCGTGCCGAGGTCTCTCCAATTCTGACTCCCAGCCTGGTTTCTTTCTGTGTCCTCGTTAGCCCTAAGCCTTCGTTTGGCCGGCGGGAGAACGGGAAACCAGTTGGTCCTTTGGGCCGGGCTCCTTCAGCCACCTTCCTCATCAGTAGAGCGGGGAAAGAAAGCTCTTCTTTTGCCGTTAATGTATTTTTTTTCATAGTTGCTATTTGTTTTAATCAAAGTTATATGTGCCCATGTCAAAGAAAGTCAAATAGTACCAAAAGGCGTGTGTACCCCTCCCCAGAAGCGACAGCTTTCTTCTCATGCATACTTCCGTATTTGTAAATAATGTGCTTAGACTGCTTTTGCTTGGTTCATCAGTTTTTGACTTCATCTATTGAGACTCCTCGCTCTGGTAGATGAGGCTTTTGTCTCTGCCCTCCCTCTGCCCCCCCCCCCACTTCCTACATGGCTTCTGAAAGGGGAGCAGAGCCCTCCACAGCATCTGCCAGATGTGAGACCACCGTTTGCTGTGCACTAGCAGCAAAGTTAGGAGAATCAGCAAAGCCAGCCTGTGATTTCTCACACAGTTGGCACAATGGTAATTTCTGGATGTTGTGTTTCATTAGCAGCCTCTGAACGGAGGTGGTTTAAATCTGAGCGGGCAGGATTTAGATGTTTTATTTTTATATCTGTTTCCGACACTCTGGGAGCCATGTGGTTTCTTGGGTTTGTAACAAGATGTTTTGTATTGCCCAGGCCCTGGGCTCCTCGTTAGCCCCAGTCCACGTCCCTCTTGGGGGCCTGGCTCCCTTAAGAGGCCTCACGGATGCCCCGGCCTCTGCTCTTCGTGGATCGCAAAGCGTGAGCCTGGGGAGCTCAGCGGAGTCTGGTCAGCTTGGAGAACTCACACTGGTAAATGGGTTTTTTTTGTGTGCGTTCAGTGTATTTAGTTGCTGTGGGGCCTCCGTGTGTCATGCTAGGACCTGTGGCCCATGGATGATGAGGAGAGGGCTGGGCCGAGTCGTCAGAGTTCATAATCAGGCGGGAAGGCAAATCACACTTGTGTGGTGCCGCACGTGGACTCTGGGCCACAGAGGACGGGCCCACGCCATGGGGCTACAGTGCTAATTCTCTCATCCTTGCAGCCAGGGCGGGAGGGGTCGGATCAGGGAGGGATCACCGTGAGCTGGGATCACCTGGGTGGGCTTCCTGGACGTGGCGGACTTGTGCTGGGGGACATCCAAACCGCAAGAGAGTGGGGCAGGCCTTCCACACGTCTTTCTGGTGCATCCCTTGACTTTTCTTCTCTACTTTGGAGCCTCCACAGGGTCTCAGGACTTCTGATTACACGAAGGGTCTCTTGGGCTCCATCCACGAGGACAAGAAAGCTCTCAGCTTCTTGGCTTTAGGGGAGGAGACCAACGAGGAGGATGAGGCAGAGAGTGACAACCAGGTAATGATGAATCCTCTTCCTGCCTGGAAACCCTTTGTCCTGTTTAGAAAAGAATTTTTTTAAAATTGTGGTCAAATATATATAACGTGAAAGTTACAATTTTAACCACTTTTAAGCGTGCAATTCAATGTGATACAGTGTAATACGGTCATTACCACAACCGGCTCCAGAATTTGCTTGAAACTCCAAACAGAAACTCTCTACACATTGAACAGTAACCCCCCACCCCCACCCAATGTCTGGTCTCCTATCTAGTCTGTGTTCTGTCTTTAATTTGCCTGTTCTAGATATTTCATTGAAGTGGACTCCTACAATATCTGCCACTTTATGTCCGCCTTTTACGTAGTGTGTTTTCAGGGACCATCGTGTTGTAGCATGTATGGCTGAGCAACTCGTTGTCTGATGTGCCACGTGTTGTTCATCCATCGGCTGATAGACACTTGGGTTGTTTCCACCTTTTAGCTGAGCTCTGCTGCTTTAAAAATAAGTAAAGTGATTTTCTAGCTCACAGCTTCATTTCTTGCCCAATCTATGTACCTCCTGGGTCTGACCCAGAAAGTGTAAGAACCGAGGAGCTTCGTGGCCCTCACCCTCGGCTGACCAGTTTTCTTGACTTACCATACCTCATAATCCTGTTTGTTTTCAGAGTGTCTGCAGCTCAAGTGAGCTTCTTAAGAACCTGCACCTGGACATTGGGGCGCTGGGGGGTGACTTTGAGTATGAGGTAAGAGCCTAAAGCCCGGCGGACCATGCCTCAGTCTGGTATGTTCCTCCTTCCTTCTGAAAGCTTGCTCCTTGTGGGATGCGGATTTGGAAAGAGAACTGTCTTGTCCCAAAGCGGTCTAGGTGGGATTTCTGGGGTTTGGGGAAGCACAGAGCGGGAAGGAATCAATCCGTTCGCTCATCTGTCAGGTGACCACCACTGGCTGCGTGCTGCCAATGAGGCACCTTGCAGGGCGCCGTAGGTCACGCAGGCCTAAGTCAGGTATGATGACTGCCCTCTGAGGGTTTACAATCTCACAGAAGAGAGACTTAGATTACTGGAAAACAGAGGAGAATGCAGTGAGGCTGTAAGGAAAGTGAGAGGGAATGCCGTGGAGAGGGGAATTCGGGGTCTCCAACCAGGACAGGCTCCGTTGAGAAACTGCCATGTGAGGTGTGCCCTGGGGGAGGACAGTGCACAGGGCTGGCTGGGCAGAGGTGAGTGGGGAGGGAGAAGCCCGCATGCAGGGCACTGCACAGGCAGAGGGTGCAGGACGGGTTTGGGGAAGGCGAGGGCGTCTCTTCCAGCTGGCGTACGGCGCGCACGTGGGAGATGGTCTGTGGAGACAGCCTGGGCTGGATCGCTGGGCACCCGAGCGCCCGCTGAGGAGTTGGGATTGGGCTGCTCAGGCACCGGGGGCCAGCGGAGGTTTTGCACAGAGGTGTTTCATCCCGGGTCTTCACAGCTGCCGACCGTCAGCCACTGTACTGGGCCCAGTGGAGATACGGGTGTCGGTCAGAGGGGCTTGGGCTGGCCTCACAGAGTTTGCAGCTGGAGAGAGAGAAAGGACAGCAGGTACTTGGTGTTAAGTGAGCACTCAGAGCTGTGTAAACGGCTCTCCAGGCAACTGTAAAGCAGGGCAGTATGTGCAAAGGGCTGGGGTGCAGGAGCCCACTCTGGGGGAGCTCTGTGGGGAAGAAACCACTTGCCTGAAGATCAGGAAAGATGTGAAGAGATGACACTTGAATTGGCTCTTGAAGAGCAGGTGTTTAGACGTGGGGGTGGAAGGGATAGTTTAGGCAAGCGCACAGCCTGGGGAATGCAGGCTGTGGACGGGAATGGCTTCCAGACTCTCCCCACCGTAGTCCTGTCGCTTCTGACCTCTGTCCTCTGCCCTCTCCTCCGTCGCCACCAGAATGTTCTTTAGAACAAACAAAACCCAAAATTCACCATGCTGTTGTAATACTTACAACCCCCCCCCACCATGTGTTTTTTCTACTTGAAAAGGCACATTCCATAGTAGATGCCCTTTGTCTACTGTCCAGTTTATTAGTTGTTCAGCAGTTAGGATTTCCCTCCATATTCCCGAAGCATTTACACAACCAGGAAATCATCAAGTCAACAGCTCAGATTTCCCCAAACTTGTGAATGTTGATTGCAGGCTGACTTACACTTTTCACAAGTCTCACATATGAAATTCTTTGACATACTTGAAACACTGTCACTGAAAGTGACCGCTCACATTTCGTTAGAATGTCACAGAGCTGACCAGTACAGCAACAGCGCCTGTATCATAGGTTTAAGTTTGTTTTCTTCTTTTCTCTTCCCGTGTCCTCATTATCCTTTATCATAACTCTTACCATCTCTGACTCTTGCTTCTTGGTCTTCAGCTCGCCTCAAGAGCTGGGGGTCAGTGTCTCGGTGAGCGGAGATTGCAGGTGCTGGCTGACAGCCCGGGGTTGTGGTTGGGCCTTCCCTGGGTGGCCCAGCTCTAGCCACAGGGCAGACCCTGTTGTGTTGTTACGCTGCCTCTTTACCCCAGAAACTGTCCAGATTTTTGGCTGTGCACAATCAGATAGGCTTTAAGAAAAAAAAAATTTTGTCAGAGATGGAGTGTGAGCAGGGGAGGGTCAGAGAGAGAGGAGACAGAATCCGAAGCAGGCTCCAGGCTCTGAGCTTTCGGCACAGAGCTGGACGCGGGGCTCGAACTCACGAACCGTGAGATCATGACCTGAGCTGAAGTCGGACGCTTAACCAACTGAGCCACCCAGGGGCCCCTAAAAAAATTTTTTTTAATGTTTATTTTTGAGAGAGCGAGAGAGGGACACAATCCAAAGCAGGCTGTCCGCACAGGGCTCGAGCCCAGCCGAGACCATGGCCTGAGCCGAAGTTGAAGTCGGTCANCCAACTGAGCCACCCAGGGGCCCCTAAAAAAATTTTTTTTAATGTTTATTTTTGAGAGAGCGAGAGAGGGACACAATCCAAAGCAGGCTGTCCGCACAGGGCTCGAGCCCAGCCGTGAGACCATGGCCTGAGCCGAAGTTGAAGTCGGTCGCTCATCCGACTGAACCACCCAGGTGCCCCTCAGATAGGTTTTGATTGTGACTTTAACACTTTCTGCGAAATGTGGCATTGTCCCCCCACCCCCACCCCCTGCCCTTATTTATCATCATCGTGATCTGTGTCTGTTTTGAAACAGTTCCTTGTGAGCAGGGCCTGGTCTATTTGCACTGCATCCAGAGCCTTGCAGTGCATTTGGTTCCCTGAAATGACAACTTCGTTTCCTCTTGTCTGCTACTAAGACCTTGCACAGCTGCTGAGCAGCAGCTCAGGTGTGGAGCCTAGAAGGGTGACCATGAGCTGGAGTGGGGCCCCAGGGGGACCTACTGGCTGTTGGAGGGAGAAGAAGAAAGTCTCCACGAGCCCAAGCACATTGGGAGCAGAGACTCTGCCCTACTCGTGTGTATGTGGCCAGCGCCAGCCCACTGCCTGGAACACAGGAAGCATGTGGTATGTTTTGCTGAGGGGTTGAGAGAACGAATAGGTGAACGAATGAGAGAGAGCCCCGCGGGGACGGGGAGCGGGTCCCTGCGGGTGTCTTCTTCCCTGGGCCGTCCCAGGTCCTGGCCGGAGCGGACGCTGGGCTCCCGCTGTCAGCGGGCGGGCTGACGGTCCCAGTGTGGGGCAGTCACGGTGCACTTAGACTTCGGGCTGATGTTTACTTCATAATTTACTTCATAAATGTCAACATGTGCTGGATGTTTCTTCGGGGGAGTGGGAGCTTTCAAACATAGTTTCTGTAATCTCTTTAAGAGAAGCAGACAACCCAGTATGACAGGGGGAGGCATCTGTAGCATCCCTGCAGATTTCACGCTTTTTGTCACATGGAGCGTTGGATTCCTGTGTCCCAGCTCCGGGAGGAAGCAGGGCTTTTCCAGGCAGAGAAAGAAGGTCGGTGCTGGGGATGAAGGGGGGTTTCAGGAGAGACAGAGCTGCCTCTGTTTGGACCACACCCTTTGAAAATGGCGTTTGTCTCAGTATATAGACCCTGGACCCTCTGAGCTGCCCATTTCTTCTCGCTCTTGGGTGACACGCCCCACGGCGCTGGGTGGAAGTGTCCCGCCACCCTGTCTCTGTGCCGTCAGCAGTCACTTTGCTCACGATTCCATGCGAGGGCAGTAGGATGGTGAGAATGCCTGCTTCTCTCTCTCTCTCTCTCTCCTTCCCCCCCCCCCCCC
>NW_027527824.1:6234900-6332030 GCF_008692635.1 Crocuta crocuta | reverse complement strand
AGTTTAAATCCATTTCTAGTCTGTTACAGAATCAAAGGGGATGGGTTCATGGAACAGACTCTGAGGATGGGTGTGAGTGAGGAGGGGAGGCGGAGGGGTGGGCGAGCAGGCGGCAGTGTGGCCTTGTGGCGCTGGTGAGAACCCATCATTGGATCAAAGGAGAGGGAGGGAGCCGGGCTTAGAAATAACAGGATGATGTCAGTGTGATTGGGAAGCGCTAACAACATGGGGTGGGGGACAGTGCAAAGAATTGAGACCAGCTAGGTGGGAATGAGACGTGGCAAATAACCTGACTGATGGCTGGCTTGGGGGGTTTGGCTCCCCTGACCCCCACTGTCCCCCTCCCAAGCCATGTGGATTATAGAAGCCCCTGCCTTTTGGGGATATGTTAAATATTCATGAACTCTCCAGCACCACCTTCCTCATGCAGATGACAAGGTTGTTTTTGAAGAGGCAGCAGATATTTGCCTTGAGATACTCCGGGGCCTGGGTTGTGACAGGAGGAGACAGAGCACAGACGAGCTGAGAGCAAAGTGCTGCCGAGGGCGCAGGCCCCCCCACCCTCCAGGACTGTGTACCCCACAGAACTCTGAAGCGGGAGGCTGTACGCCGGGGCTTGGCGTGTGCACCCTTGGCAGGCCTCGTGAGGTGATGAGCAGGGCTGCGTGGAGGGTGTGGGGCCTGGAGTCAGTCACACACTGTGCGTAATCTGTGACAAATGTCTAGTCTCCCTCGGACGTACCTCTGGCTGTCAGATTGCTGTACTTGGTTGACACGGGCTCAGAGAATGCAAACTCCTTTCTTTTAGTATTAGCCATGTTTTCGTATCTTAATATTTAGGGGTGTGGAGCGTGCTTGGAATTTTGTCTCTCCCACTCTGCCTGCCCCCCACTCCCCCACGTGCATGTGCATGCTCTCTCTCTCGAAAATAAATAAAAATAAATAAACGTTAGGGGTGCCTGGGTGGCTCAGTTGTTTATGCATCTGACTTTGGCTCAGGTCATGATCTCTTAGTCTGTGAGTTTGAGCCCAGCATTCTGCTGACAGCTCAGAGCCTGGAGCCTGCTTCAGATTCTGTGTCTCCCTCTCTCTCTGCCCCTCCCCTACTTGTACTCTGTCTCTCTTTATCAAAAATAAGCATTAAAAATACATAAAAAGAAACTTTAAAAATATCTTTTTAAAAAAAATTTTGATTCTGTGTTTTGAGAGAGAGAGAGAGAGAGAGAGAGAGAGACAGACAGAGTGTGAGCAGGGGAGGGACAGAGAGAGAGGAAGACACAGAATCTGAAGCATAGATCTGAGCTGTCAGCACAGAGCCCAATGTGGGGCTCCAGCCCATGAACCATGAGATCATGACCTGAGGCGAAGTTGGATGCTTAACCGACTGAGCCACCCAGGCGCCCCTGAAAAAATAGCTTAATGTTTAGGTAGACAGAATAGGATAAACCCCATAATGGGAAAATCTTTGAAGAATTTAAGCTTGAGAATGGCACAGATGGGGCCTCACAGCCTTGTGGCCTGACGACATTCTCTCATGTATACAAATGGGAGCCTCTACCTGTGTCAGGTGTTCTCTGAATTTTGATAGGCTACTTGTTTTATATCATCTTGAATATTCATAGTTAACATTTGTTTAGCTATTTTCTCTTTAATAAGCAGCATATTAAATAGAGTCTAATCCCTGCATAACCTTGTAAAATAAATTGTCCATCTCTGTTTTACAGAGTAGGCGCCCCTGTAGCTGCACAACACACTTATCTGGAAAAATTCAATCAACGAGTATTCACTGTGCACTTACTACGTGCCAGATACTAAGCACTGAGGATAGCAGGGAGCTGGTCTGGTGAGGGAAGCCCATAGGAAGTCAGCAGTGACAGTACAGTAGATGTTGTGGCGGGATGGAAAGGCCCATCTCAGGACAGCTGCCCCGTGGATCAAGGAGGGCTTCCTGGAAGATGTGATACCGTGAGGACCAGTGGGAGTTTCTCAGGGTAGATGGAGTGTGCGCGCGCATGCTAAGAAGGTGCATGGCGTCTCCGGAGCAGCGAGGAGTCTCCCTGCAGCCGGGCCCTGGCAGGTGGCTCTTGAACCCTGGGGGGGCCCCCAACCACATTGGGGTGGGTGCTGAGGATGCAAGCAGTGACCTTGTTCCGTGCTGTGCAGAGTGCCTTCGTGGAGGAGGAGGCTGATTGGGGCCATTGTGACCGCCCTCTGAGCTTCTTCCCACAGCAAGGCCCTTGAGGGAGGCTGGGGGAGCGACTTGGTGGGGCGCAGAGGGTGACCGTTTGCTAAATGAAGTGAAATAACCAACTTAAAAAAAAGAAGGTGCACGGCACAGAGCAAAGGGGCACGTGTTTCTCCACAGGCAGGACCAGGGGACGCCTGCAGGGTGGGGCTGCCCGTGACCCGAGAGAAGCAGGCAGGGGCTGGGCGAGGAGCCCTGGGCCGTGTGAGGGGACGCGGGCTTTATCCCGAAGGCCATGGGTGCTGCTGTAGCCTGACGCTCCTTTGTCCCCTAACCCGAGGTCTGTCGCCGCCTTCTCTTCCTGAGATGCCCATGGCCAGGGTGGATTGGCCCTGCTTGCTCATGGTGGAGTGTGGCTGGCCAGATGCCCCTCCCTCACCCCGAGAAACTCCCACCCTCTGGGGGTCCGTGGAGCCCCTCAGAGTGGGCACTGAACTACTGAGTGCTGGCCGCATTTGCGGGGATTGGGAAGGGAAGGCCTGGCCTCACCCTGCGTGTGTTTCTCTTGAAGGGGAGCGGCCCCTTTCGGCCCTTTCTCTGAGCCCAGAGTTCATGGCCGAGTTCTCCCACGCTCCAGCTACGGATGCTGGGAGATGGGCAGCACCAGAGTGTACCCTGCCCGGGCACGAGGGAAGCCGCCCCCTTCTCTCTTTCACCTGCTTTTCTCCCTGGGACAAGCCTGGGGCTGATGACACTCTGTCCAGTGCCCCTTGCTTTGGGCAGCAAAGGCTCAAAACCAGGGCTACCAGGGACATTTCACTTTTCTCCATTCTCAGCTGAATTCCTTGAGGGCAGGATCTATGTCTTGTTGGTATATGGGTTCCCAGGGCACTGTCTGGCACACAGAAGGCACCCGGTGAGTGACCGTGTACGACTCACAATAAGCTATTCGTTAACATTTCTGGAACACTTAAGAGTCTGCCAGGCACCGTTCTCAGTTCTTGAGCTCACTTAGTATTAACTCATTTAACCCTCCCCAAACCCAGTGAGCTAGGCCCTCCTGCATCCCCATGTTTTAGAGGAAGAAAACTGAGGCACAGAGAAGTTAAATCATTTGCCCAAGGTCACCGAAAGTGTGGGGCCAGGATTCGAGCCTAAGCAGTCCATCTCCGTCTCCGAAGCTGAGCTTGAGCTGCCCTGCTTCCCTGCCTCTCTGCCGTCCTTGGAAAGTCTGGGTTGACTTGTCCGTAGGCTGCTAGACCTGCAGGCGGATGGTCGTGCCTTTGGGTTCAACGGATGCTTTGACAGACAGACAGCGTCTGGAGGCTGCGTTTAGGGCTTCTCTGGGGACCACTGGGTTCTAGTCGTCAGGCCCCTTGGTTGAGTCTCCAGGGTGAGGAACCCGGAAGTCTAAAAAACTCCCACTCGGAAGTTCCTCACCCTGGCAGCCCCAGTGAGGTTTTCTGGAGGAAGGCTTCTCTTATTTCAAGGAAGGATTTGTTTGTTAGCCGGCTTTAAAGGTTTTTCCTAGTCTTCCAAAAAAAATTTTTTTTAATATTTATTTTTGAGAGAGAAAGAGAGGTGCAGAGTGTGCACAGGGGGAGGGCAGAAAGAGAGGGAGACAGAGTCTGAAGCAGGCTCCAGGCTCTGGGCTAGCTGTCAGCACAGAGCCCCGGTGCGGGGCTTGAACTCACCAACCATGAGATCGTGACCTGAGCTGAAGTCGGACGTTAAACCGACTGAGCCACCCAGGCGCCCTGGTTTTCCCTAGTCTTGAAAGCAAGGTTTGTGTGTGAGAAACAGGGTGTGGCAGCTGGAGAGGGCGCTCCCTTTGGGAGACGCTGCTGAGGGCATCACCGCAATGACAGCCTCCAGCTGCAGTACCTTGACCCACCCAGCTCAGGCCGAGGCCGCCGTGCTGTTGACGGAGACAACAGGGCACAGGGCAGGAGCGTTTCTGCCCGATGCGGGCTTTGGTGTGCCGGCCAAGGCTGCCTCAAAACCGGGCCTGGCCTGTGGCCTCGCCTGTCCCAGCCCCCGGCCCTCCCTGCCCGGCTCGGGTCACACCTGTGTTCCGAAGGTCTCCCAACCCCTTCCTCCTGCATAGCCATCCTCCCCCCACCCCAGTACATCTTCTCTTGGCTTCTTTCTGCTTCTCAGAGTGGGCAGTGCCCCGGGCTTGCTTGTACAAGGGGAGGCTTTAGGGAGAGAGCCACCCTCATTGCTATTGACGAAGGACACCTTCTGCCTGGTTCTCCCCACCCCCCACCACCTGCCTTTTAAAAATGAACAAATCGAAACTTTACACTTTGGTACTTTTTTCTTTCATGTGATTTTCCATCATCATCACCATAAATACATATGGACTTTTTAAAAAATAAATATTGACTTCTGAGTCTGCAGCCTCATGATTCGGCTAATGGGGCTGGGACGAGGAATTTCGTACTTGGGAACATGACAGTTGGTGATGGAGTGCAGGGCACTGGTTTGCCAGCCTGCCAGTGGTCGGGTCTGGTTGAGTGTGTGCAAATCAGCACACACACTTAGATCCAGTAGATCTGGAGTGGAACGGGGAAGTAGCTGCTGGGGTGTTTGATAACCACTGGTGTCAGAACGGGAGCGCTGGCCCGTACGGGTCAAGGAGTGACAGCTCCGTCTTGTTGCCAGTCTCCGAAGTCATTTGGTTAACTCTTGACGCCTCCTTGTCTGACATGGTCTTCTGCCGCCCAGGAGTCTCCAAGAACAAGCCAGCCAGAGGAGAAGGGTGCTTCTCCGGATTCAGAGGCTGCCGGGCCCCCCACTCCCGGCAAGCTCTTCAGCCAGGATGCAGACAGCAGTCTGAGCGCTGCCGATGGCCCAGGGCAGCAGGGAAGAGGGGCGAGCGCCTGGCTCCTGGGGAAAGAAAAGGATGAGGAGGAGAGTGACCCCGGGATGCCCATGAGTGGGGTGGACCCCAGGGGCAGTCCGCCTGCCAAAGCCAGTGCAAAGGAGGCCCCCGAGGCCCCGGCGGATGCGGGACAAGAGGGTTCCAGGACGGAGGCGGAAGGAGGCACCGAAGGAGGAAGGAGGCGGAAGGAGGCGCCGAAGGAGGAGGCCTCTGTCCGGAAAGAGAGCAGATCAGACGCGAGCGAGGTAAGGCCCCCGTTCCCTGGGTAGTTGCCCTTTTCACCCTGAGCTGCCCCCTGAGCCCCATGCAGATCCCCGCCCCCACATCTCCATCACTGAGGTGGGGAGCTTCGAGCGCGGGCCCTGCAGTGGGCTGTTGGCATGGCCAGAACCCTTCGTTGTGACAGATCTGCCCAGACCCAGCAGGCAGCCAGATCCTGAGGGAAACTGCAAGCCTGCCCGCGTTAGAAGTTCAGGGGGGAAACTGGCCTTTCCATCGGCACCCTCCCGGGACGTTCGTGTTCTGTCCTGCTCCCTGCTCTTCCTGCCTCCCCGTTGAGCTTCTTGACACCAGCCCAGGGTGGCTGCAGCCTGTGTTTCAGTAGGGAGGGGAGGATAGAGGAGGGGGTGGCGGCCACTGGGAGCACTCTTCCCCGGGATCGGTCCCTTACGTTTCCAGAAGGCTCCTCTCACCGATGGCCTGGGGTCATGCTGTGGCAAGACCAGGCAGTGACACGGAAGTGGTTCCCAGTGCCTGTGGCGTCTTGGTAGTCCGGCCCTTAGTCCTGCTCCTCTTCCTGGTAGATGGGGAGGGGGCTCCTTTAAAGGGCGTTAAGCTACTTCTTGGAAAGGATGCTCTCATTCTGTTTTCAAGGACGGCAAGAAACCTACTGCCAGCTTTCTAACCATCTCCCCTCCACTTTGCTTGGCTTTCCTTCCATGTGTAAACCCTTGCTGACCCGAGTCAGAGCGTGGCTGGCCATCCAAACTCAGCTCGGCTAGGCTCTTCAGCCTGAGTGGGGCAGGGGCCGCTGTGTGTGTGTGTGTGTCCAGAAAGGATGGGAGGGTCCACAGCCCCCTTTCAGGTTTTCCAGAAGAGGTGGGTTTTGGTTAGCTGTCAGTCCTGCGTTGGCACCTTGGCCTGAACGGAATTCCCTGGGTGGTGATCCCAGCCCTCTGTGCTGCGCTCTGGGTGACCTCTCTGTGGGTCTGTTTCCCCAGGAGTCGGAGATTAATGAGCATGTGAAGGAGCTGCAGCTGTCCGACTCCGCTGCCTCTGACCCCAAGTCCTCCCTGGGCCTGGTGAGTGGGGGAGGGGGCGGGGGCAGCAGCGTGGGGTGCAGAGCGTGGCTTTGTGAGTCGCTGTGCTTCACTTTGCCTACCATCACGCAGCTTGAGGGTGGGGAAGTCAGGATTCGCTCCTGGATCTTGTCTACCTCTGGTTTCTCAGCCCGTTAGCTAAGAGTGAACACTACCTACTTCACAGGTTTGCTGTGAGAAGAAGGTGAGGCAGAGAATGTAAAACCTTAGCCTATAAACATCAAATAGCTATAAGCTGTCATTACTGTTTCTTGTTTCCACAGTGTGAATTGTCTGGGAGATATGTGATCTAGAGCCTCTGGGCTGTAGCAGAAACATTACATGAGTCTAGGAGGTTAGAGATGGTGTGTGTGTGTGGGTGTGTGTATGTATGTGAGAGAGATATGTGATTTAGAGCCTCTGGGCTATAGCAGAAACATTACATGAGTCTAGGAGGTTAGAGACGGGTATATGTGTGTGACCACCGAGCAATGGCAAGGCGGCCTGGTCCTAAGGCTAAGAGGGCCGCTGTGGTTACATTTCCAAAGAGAAGAAAGACATTGTTCTGGAATGTTACCAGCCGTGGTTGCTTTGTCCCGGCCCTTCCACCCAGCCTGCTGCGTCCTGGCCTTGTCTGCCAGGTCTGTACCTACGGGGAGTAGTGGAGGGTGCTTTTTGGCAGCACCTCACCTCTGGAAAGCGTGCTCCATCTGTTTGGAGGAGGCGGATCAAAGGAAAGGGATCAGTGGGAGAGGGTCAGGGATGAGCAGTAACGGTACGAGGGGGTGCGGAGGAATTAGCAGGCTGTGTGCTCCAGCCCCTCGCTGAGCCACGGGCTTAGGAGGCAGATGGCAGCTGCATTAAGTGGAGTAGGACTCAAACGGAAAGGAAAATGTCACCAAAAAAGAACACCCCCAAGCTAGGAAGGGGAGGCGGAGAGTCTCTGTTGGCAAATACCACCACGAACAATAGGCGCGTCACAGGACCCCTCGAGGCAAGAGCTCCGTCCCCTGTGTGGGAGTCACCATGTGGAGAAGTGTGCCCGTGAGCATTTTTCTCCCCTCTGGGAGTGGGTGGAGGAGGCCATGGGCAGCAGGGCCAGGCCTTGGCTGGGTGTCCTGCCCCTCACCAGGGCTGACGACAAAACCGTCCCTATTAGCATGCTGTCAGGTAGCAATCCTTCACTTGACCCAGCAGGGCTCTTAGGCTCCAAGGGGTCAGGATTGTGGTCCTGTGGCAGCCAAAGGGCAGCAGGGAGCTGGCACCTATGTGGGCACTTGCTGCCTGTCCCAAAGAGAAGCCTGCAGGCAAAGCACCACTAATAAAGCCCCCTTGTCCTTTGGGGCTCTGGGGGAGGGGGAGAGAGCAAGCTGTGAGGAGCCCACCCCGCCCCGTTTCTGTGCTGCCCACAGGTCTTCTGGGTGCTGGGGCCTCCCTCCTGGTACCCTGGTTGGCTCTCTCCTGGTGCCCAACTAGTCCCGTGGTTGGACATCAGGAGGGAGAGACAGCTGGAAGGTGACATGCTTTGCAGCGTGTGTCACACACAGCTTGGGTTTTGGGGTCTGCCCAGGGCACATCTGACCACCGGCCCCACTGCTTATCAGCTATGTGACCTTGGGCGAATTGCACGTCCCCTCAACCCTGCTTCCTTATCTGTGAGATGGAGATAAGAGTGTCAGTCTCACAGGGTTATTTTTTCCTCCGTGGTTTTATTATGAAAAAAAATTTTTTTTTAATTTTTGAGAGAGAGCACGTGCACATGTGCGCGTATGGGTGGGGCAGGGGCAGAGAGGGAGACACAGAATCCAAAGCAGGCTCTAGGCTCTGAGCTGTCAGCACAGAGCCCCACGCGGGGCTCAAACCTATGAACTGCAAGATCATGATTTGAGCCGAAGTCAGACGCTTAACCAACTGAGCCACCCAGGTGCACTAGGAAATGTCAAGTATACATAAAAATTAAAAGAATTGTAGAATTAATACACACATACTCTCCACCTAGTATGTCCCCTACAGTGAACGTTTTACCATACTTGCTGTATCACATATCTTTCTAGATTTGTCACAGTGTGATTTTGAAGATGAGAATAATCACTAGATGTAAAAATACGTAGCATGTGCCTGGCCCATAGTGGGCCCCTTTCTGGAAGGTTGGGGGGGAGCGGAGAGGCCATAGTGGACGCCGACGGTGACGGGCGGGAACAGCGCTGACCTCCCCCGCCCCTCTCTCTAGGACTTCGGTTTTCGCAGCCGGATCTCAGAGCACCTGCTAGATGCTGATGTGCTTTCCCCAGTCCTGGGTGGAGCCCTCTGGGAGGTGAGTCTCTCTGGGTGCTGGGTAACCCAGAGCCGCGTCCTGCCCATTCTGGGGTGTGTTTCTGGGAGTCCACTTACTTCTAGCTCAGTAAGGCATGGCCCGGACTGTGTGTGTGAAGGCCTCCCAATCATTTCTGCTCTTTGCCGCTCTGAATTGAGTTATCTTCCCTGCCCCCTGCAACATATGTTTATCTGTTTGTCCATCTGTTTAGCAACTGAGGGTTGACCAGTTTGCTCAGGTGCAAAGCACTGTAGAGACTGTGCATTTCAAGGCATGTGCCGACCTGGCCTGTTCAGCCTCTGCAGCCCCATCCTCAGAGCACTCGCCACGCACCGGCCATGCCCACCGAGCACTCACGGTTCCCAGGGCACACCGTCCACCTCCTTCACTGCACTGCCTGCCATTTGGCTTCCCCCTTGGTCCCCAGCCCTTTCTTGGTCTTGGAGGCCCACCTCTGATGTCACCTCCTCCAGGCAGGATGAATTGGTGGATTTCCAATTGCTCTGGCTCCAAACTCGAGCCAGTGTCCGAATCCTGGGAGGCTTTAAAAAAAAGACAGATTTCTAGGTCCTGCCTAAGACCCAATGAGGCCAGCAGCCTTTTCTGGGGGACATGCCACTTGGCATAAAGAAGTAGCAGGGCCTGGCCTGGATATGGTTCTCACGAGGCACTCTCTGAGGCAGACAGCCCCGGCAGAGGAAGTCCTGAGCTATAACCCATGACCAGGATATTGGGGCACCGGGCAGTACCAGGCGCCCAGGAGGGCTGACCACAGAGCCCTTCGCCAGCCTTCCTCTCCAGTTCTCTCCTTTCTTCAGGCCATGTGCAGGTGGAGCCAGGAGGTGGAGCTAGAGGACCCAGCGGCAGCCCTTGGTGGCTCCGGCAGCACCGCGGGCCGGTGTGGCCCCCTTTGTCTTTCCTGCCGGCTCCTCCTCCGGCCAGGGCCAGGGCAGGGGCTTAGAACTGAACTCAACTGGTTCTTACTCGCTGAAAAATTTTTATGCTTTAAAAAAAATATTTATTTATATTAGACAGAGGCAGAGCATGAGCAGGGGAGGGGCAGAGAGAGAGGGAGACACAGAATCCAAAATAGGCTCCAGGCTCTGAGCTGTTGACACAGAGCCCAGTGCGGGGCTTGAACTCACAAACTGCGAGATCATGACCTGAGTTGAAGCCGGACGCTTAACCGACTGAGCCATCCAGGCGCCCTCAACATTTTTTTAATGTTTGTTTATTTTTGAGACAGAGCATGAGTGGGGGAGGGGCAGAAAGAAAGGGAGACCGAGAATCTGAAGCAAGCTCCAGGCTCCAAGCTGTTAACACAGAGCCTGATTCAGGGCTTGAACTCATGAACCGTGAGATCATGACCTGAGTCGAAGTCAGATGCTTAACTGACTGAGCCACCCAGGTGCCCCTTATACAGCTTTATCGAGATGCAGTGGACATAAAAATTGGACATACTTAAAATGCACCACTAGGTAAGTTTTACCAAATGTACGCACCTTTCAACCATTATCTTGACTACGGTGATGGTTTGAAAGGCACGTAAAAATAATGGGGGAGAGGGAGGGAGGCAAACCATGAGAGACTCTTGAATGCTGAGAACAAACTGAGGGCTGATGGGGGTGGGGGTGAGGGGAAGNTTTCTGGGAGTCCACTTACTTCTAGCTCAGTAAGGCATGGCCCGGACTGTGTGTGTGAAGGCCTCCCAATCATTTCTGCTCTTTGCCGCTCTGAATTGAGTTATCTTCCCTGCCCCCTGCAACATATGTTTATCTGTTTGTCCATCTGTTTAGCAACTGAGGGTTGACCAGTTTGCTCAGGTGCAAAGCACTGTAGAGACTGTGCATTTCAAGGCATGTGCCGACCTGGCCTGTTCAGCCTCTGCAGCCCCATCCTCAGAGCACTCGCCACGCACCGGCCATGCCCACCGAGCACTCACGGTTCCCAGGGCACACCGTCCACCTCCTTCACTGCACTGCCTGCCATTTGGCTTCCCCCTTGGTCCCCAGCCCTTTCTTGGTCTTGGAGGCCCACCTCTGATGTCACCTCCTCCAGGCAGGATGAATTGGTGGATTTCCAATTGCTCTGGCTCCAAACTCGAGCCAGTGTCCGAATCCTGGGAGGCTTTAAAAAAAAGACAGATTTCTAGGTCCTGCCTAAGACCCAATGAGGCCAGCAGCCTTTTCTGGGGGACATGCCACTTGGCATAAAGAAGTAGCAGGGCCTGGCCTGGATATGGTTCTCACGAGGCACTCTCTGAGGCAGACAGCCCCGGCAGAGGAAGTCCTGAGCTATAACCCATGACCAGGATATTGGGGCACCGGGCAGTACCAGGCGCCCAGGAGGGCTGACCACAGAGCCCTTCGCCAGCCTTCCTCTCCAGTTCTCTCCTTTCTTCAGGCCATGTGCAGGTGGAGCCAGGAGGTGGAGCTAGAGGACCCAGCGGCAGCCCTTGGTGGCTCCGGCAGCACCGCGGGCCGGTGTGGCCCCCTTTGTCTTTCCTGCCGGCTCCTCCTCCGGCCAGGGCCAGGGCAGGGGCTTAGAACTGAACTCAACTGGTTCTTACTCGCTGAAAAATTTTTATGCTTTAAAAAAAATATTTATTTATATTAGACAGAGGCAGAGCATGAGCAGGGGAGGGGCAGAGAGAGAGGGAGACACAGAATCCAAAATAGGCTCCAGGCTCTGAGCTGTTGACACAGAGCCCAGTGCGGGGCTTGAACTCACAAACTGCGAGATCATGACCTGAGTTGAAGCCGGACGCTTAACCGACTGAGCCATCCAGGCGCCCTCAACATTTTTTTAATGTTTGTTTATTTTTGAGACAGAGCATGAGTGGGGGAGGGGCAGAAAGAAAGGGAGACTGAGAATCTGAAGCAAGCTCCAGGCTCCAAGCTGTTAACACAGAGCCTGATTCAGGGCTTGAACTCATGAACCGTGAGATCATGACCTGAGTCGAAGTCAGATGCTTAACTGACTGAGCCACCCAGGTGCCCCTTATACAGCTTTATCGAGATGCAGTGGACATAAAAATTGGACATACTTAAAATGCACCACTAGGTAAGTTTTACCAAATGTACGCACCTTTCAACCATTATCTTGACTACGGTGATGGTTTGAAAGGCACGTAAAAATAATGGGGGAGAGGGAGGGAGGCAAACCATGAGAGACTCTTGAATGCTGAGAACAAACTGAGGGCTGATGGGGGTGGGGGTGAGGGGAAGGGGGTGATGGGCATGGAGGAGGGCATTTGTGGGGATGAGCACTGGGTGTTATATGGAAACCAACTTGACAAACTATTAAAAAAAATAAAAAGAAAATTAACATAAATTAAAATTTAACTCAATAAAAAAATAAGACATCAAATATGCATTGTGCTGCATTTTGGGGATGAAAGCATTCATTTGTTATGAAAATGAAAATAAATTCTAACCTATTTAAAATAAGATAATTACAATGAATTATGAACATGAGTTTTATAATACATTACAAAAGTGATCACGAAGTTATTTCAAATAATAGAGAAGGCCAAAGTCTTCCATTTCCTGCAGGCTTTACTCCCACAGGTGGGGACTGTTAACAGTTTCCATGCACACTTCTTGTGTGCCTTTCTAGAAAGTTTTCAGTGTACATACAAGTCTGTGTCTGTTTTCTGCTTATCTTGTTCCTCCCCACGGAAATTGGGATTGTGTCACAAAAAGTGCTTGGCAATATACTCTTTACACTAGAGAGCAGTTACAGAATAGGCCCTTGACTTATTTCCAAGTTATTTCCTATCCCCCTTACTCTTCTTACTGGCCGTGTAGCGGTATGCTTTCTGAATGTACCAGGATTTATTTAGCCAAGGGCTAGGCCATGGACACAAAACCCTGGAGCTGAGTTAAGGGTGGAGAAGTGGTGTCTTGAGCAGTGTTGGGCCAGAGGCCTCGGGTGTGCTGGCTGTGTCCCCTTTCTGAAAAGTCTTTTTCTGGGGCAAAAGGATCTGGGGATCAACCACCACTCTCCTCCAAGGCCCTCTGTCTGGGCGCTTTCCCAAGGTGGCCCCTTCTGTCCGGTGGGGGGGCTTGTGAGGTTTCCAGCAGGAATAGAGATGAAACAAGTAGGAGGCAGACGGACTCGGTAGCTCATCCTTTCCGACCAAAGGCTCGAGCCCCCCATTTTTATTACGATCGCCCCACTTTGTTATCTATTTCACATTGGAGTTTGTTACATAGATTGGCCTGTGTGATTTTTTTTTTTTTTGTTTCCTTGAAAGTGTGAGAGGGAGCTGCTGGCAAGCTGGCTGTGATCTGTAGGAGAGGAAGGCTGGCAATGCCAGTCGGGGGTGTGTGTGGGGGGCGTCATCTGCAGGCTCTGCCCAGACCGCTGCGGTGTGGAGTGGCCGTGCCGGCGGGGAGTCTCGGCTGCAGGCACGGCAGGTACTCCCAGGCAGCCTCTCCATTTTTAATGTAATCTGGGGGAGCTGGCTTCTAGTTCAGGCCCTGCCCTTCCTCGCCCATCCAGATGGTCGAGTCGGCCACAGCTGCTGGGGCTCCGGCTGCCAGCGGAGAGGCGTGGGAGGCCGTGGGCACGGGGCTGGGGACACGGCAGTGTGCCAGCCCGGCTGGAACCCCGCTGGGGAAGATAGAGTGAGTTGTCTCCTGCCCTGCCTCTCCTGTTAACTCTCGCGTTCCAGAACAGATGGGGCACCTGTCAGTGTGACAGAAGGAGTATGGGCCCTCAAATAGGGACTGGCGCTGGCACAGCTGAACATTTGTGCCTTAGGCCGGGGAGAAGGGCAGAGTGGGGACAGAGGTGCTGGCATTTGTGGCCTGCCTTCTCTGGGCCACGAGTCAGGCTTTATGCACATGAGCTAATTTAATGGTCACCTCGAGCCCCATGAGCTGAGGTTTATTGTCCCATTTTATGTATTAGTTTTTTTAAAAAATGTTGATTTATTTTGAGAGGGAGAGAGAGAACATGAGCAGGGGAGCAGCAGAGAGAGAGAGGGGGAGAGAGAATCCTAAGCAGGCTCCACGCTGTCAGCACAGAGCCCAGTGTGGTGCTCGATCCCACGAACCATGAGATCACAAGCTGAGTTGAAATCAAGAGTCAGACTCTCGACTGAGTCACCCAGGCACGCCCCTACTGTCCCATTTTATAGTGGAGACAGATAGACTCCCCAGCTAGGAAGTGAAAGAACAGGAGCTTGAGTCTAGGCCAAGTATACTGTTAGCCCCCGGGGCCCCACCCTTGCTGAAAATGTTTGAACTTAGGAAGAACAGCTTGCTAAATTTGCCTAGACACCCAAGCTTTAAAATGAGATTGGGGGTTTTGTTGTTTTGGATGGATGATCAGTCCCTGACTGGGAAGAGGGCATCCTTGTCTACTGATGGGACCTGGGTGCTTGGGAGAGCCCAGAATGGAGCAGAGGAGCATCGTGTCTAACTCCCTTCAGATGCCCAAATGCTGCCCTTCCTTTCTGGAGTATAGCGCGCTCTCGTTTCAGCGCATCCCCATCCCTCCAGGGTCCTTCCTCGTTAATGTGCTTGGCCGCTGCCCCACTTCCACCCCCTAACTGCCATCCCCTGGAGGTCCGCGCCTCTGCGGATTCGGGGTGTCCACGGACGTCTCGGCTTCCTCTTTGCCACTGCCGGTGAAGGATCCGGTGACAGGTGGAAGGGTTTTCTTTCTTGTATAAATTCTTTAGCCTCTGGCTTCGGGCTCCGCACGCAGTGCCTGTGGCATCTGGCTCATCGTCCCTCAGCCAGCAAGGCCAGCCCTGGAAGCGGCTGCGAGCCTGGCGACTTAGCCAGAGCTGAGTAGATGGGCTCCTCTTCTATGTCCCGGGTGGTCCTCAGCCACTCAGCAGCACCTCTCAGTGCGTCCTCCCAGGCCCGACAGTTGGTCGGAGGCTTAAGGGACCCACATGGACACATCTCCAGTACATGCTCACCTCAGCTACTTGCCCACAGGCCCAGAGGCTGGGGAGAGAAGACAAGGACGGCAGCCAGTCCAGCCAGGATGAGCCACAGAGCAAGCAGTGCAAAGGCCCGGACAGGTACCGCACGTGGGGGGCCGCCCTCGGGGGCCTCGGGGTGGTGTGCACCGGGGCGGGATTCCGGGCTGTGGGGTGCACGGCCCAGTGTGCTCCCTCCTGCAGGCGGATGGGGAGCGGACCGAGGCCTCGCAGAGTCTGTGTGTGCACACGTGCGTGTGTGAGCACACCCTCTGACCGTGCACCGAGATAGGAGTGCAGGCGTATCTGTTGGGACTTTGTGCACCGCTGTGGCCCAGGCTCTGTCCCTTCACTAGAGTGGGCTAAGCTGTGTGTGTGCCCGGTCATGGGCCAGGGCTACAGGAACTTGTTAGAGGGTCAGCTGCTGCTTGGAGCTCCTTTGAAGAGAGAGAGAGAGTGACAGACAGACTGGGAGGGAGAGACCAGGGCTTCCCGACTCTGAGGCCGGGACCTGAAACGAGAGAAGGAAGGGCTGCCGCCCTGGAAGAGGACGCAGGCCGACCTCCTGCTGCTTGCACCCTGAAGAGCAGTCTGCGTTCCTGCTGGCTCAGAGCTGCAGCTTTGTGCGTTCTCTGCAGTCTGACCATTCCAGCCTGGCCCCTCTCTTTCTCCCCGCTTTCCGCTCGGCTTGTCCGTCGCTGCCTGGCCTCAGTGATGGTGAACGCTGGGAGCAGACACACCCGCGAGGGGGCCCAGCTCGCGCCCCTGGGCCAAGCAGATGCGGTGCTGGCTCCCGGGAGGGGTGAGTCTAGCCCAGGCGAAGGGAGAGCTCAGTGGGGGGTTTCCCCTTCTTGCTTCTCTGGCTGTCTTGGCCTCTGTGGCTCCCCGTGGATGTGGGGACGCGGCCGGGGCCCTGCCTGGGAGGGGGGGTGCACCCAGGTGCGCATACCGCACCGGCCAGCCCTCTCCCTGCTCCCCAGACGGCGGGGCCTGACTCTGCTGCTCTGGCTGGTCTGACCAGGTTGTCTCCTCCTCTTGTGCCTGGGAGGTCGCTCCAGAGTCCCCTCTGCAGCCAGGCCACTGAAGAAGGGCCTCCGGAGGCCTCTGAGGGGCGGCCCGAGCAGAAGTGGGCCGAGGAGCCCGGGGAGGACTCTGCCGGCAGCCCCATCCCAGTCGGGTCCCTGAGGAGGTAAGGGGCCCTGGAAGCCTTCCAGGCGTGCAGTTGTGTGGGGAGGGGTGGGGGTGGGGGCGAGAGGGACTGGCAGGGGGGCCTGGAGAGGTGAGAAGCTGGGGAGGGTTTGCAGCCTAAGCAGCAACGTCATGTTTCCACTTAGGGTCCCATGTGAGCTGGAAAATGAGGAAATGTGCTCCTTCCTAGTCCTCAGTCTACAGCTAAAATTGGTGTGTCCTCCAGTTAGGGGCGCCTGGGAACTCTTGAACCAGGAAGCGTCTCTTAGACTGTCCCCCACACGGGCTGCGCCATGCCGGTGCCGGTCCCCACCTGCCAGTGCTCCCCGCCCCTCCCAGCAGTCACCCCGCTTCTGGTCCCTCAGCAAACCCAAGCAGAGCCCCGTTGTGTGCTGGGCCCTGGGGTGGGGGGGGCAGGTGCAGAGTCCTGGGCTTCCCTGAGGCCAGCTGAGAGGGCCTTCGTGCCCCAGCCCGGCCCAGAGCCTGGTGCCCCTTTGCCGGACCTTCTGTTCCCCTGCCGAGAGGAAGATGCTGGTGTCAGAGCACGTCCAGCTGGGATGAGTCACTGGGGGAAGCCGAGCAGCAGCGAGGTTCAGTCAGCAGCCCCCGCCGCCTCCCCCGCTGCGTGCCCAGCGGCTCCTTGGGCACCGTAACCGTGGTGGTCCACATGGGCCTGCCTCTGGTCCTCAGGGTCAACAGTGTGGGAAGGGGCGGGTGGGGGACAGTGAGGCCCGGATCAGGAACCTCAGCTGGGGCCACTTCCCCATCCTCATCACGGCCCTCTGACCTCGGATGGGCGCGCTGGGGGCCTCCTGCCTTCCTACTGCTTTTAACACAGTTGCTTCCTCAATGCTCTCAAGGGAGGAGACCCCAAGCCTGCCTGCCACCCCCGAGAGGGGCAGGGAACAGCGCTCCGGGGCCGAGGAGCCCGAGGAGGCGGCGGTGGCGGCCAGCCCTGCCGTGCCGGCCTCTCCAGAGGTGTAAGGGCCGCTGTTCGTGTCCTGTCCTCCCCTGTGTGTGCGTGGTGGGAGTGCCCACCACTGTCGGGTGGTCGGGAGGGGATGCTGTGGCCCCTGCCCAGGGGGACCAGGCGAGGGGAGATTGCACGTACCCCTCATTTGTTGTGTGGCCGCATTCACTGATCCGAGTGTGGGGTTGGCCAGGTCCCCGGGGCTCCTGGTCAGGGCCTGAGGTGTGGAGGCAGAGGGGCGGGGCCACCACCTGGGTTAGCAGGAACCCGGTAATGCTGTTTTCCCCTCTGCCTCGCACTATTTTTGCTTTCTGAGAAACATTTTATTGAGGTATTTCTATATCTGAAAGTACGTAAATCTGAACTGTCCAAGTCAATACACATTTACACAGATCAGATGTAGAACATTCCCGTCCCTTCAGGAAGTTTCCTCATGCCCCTTTCCTCTCAGTCCACCACCCCAGGTCATTGTTCTTCTGGCTTCCGTCCTGCAGATTCGTTTTTCCCATTCTCCAGCCTGCCGTAAATGGAGTTATGTGGTACCGGTATATGTGCTTTGGGCCTGGGTTCGAAGCACACCTCTGTTGTTACACTAGCACTTCTAAGACTTGGAGATCAGTGAGCTTTCCTCCTCCCGTTTCCCCTTCCCCTCCCACCCCTTTTACAGATGAGGAGACTGAGGTTCACAGTGAAGGGATCTGTCCAGCGTCACGGGGCTGGTCGGTGGCATAACTAGGACGAGGCTCTGGTCCCGGCAGCCGTAGACTTCCAACTCAGTGTGCCGCCGCTGCTCCTTTCCCTGCGTGGCGGAGAGGGGCCGGGGCTATACCGGTTCTCCCATCTGTGAACTGAGCGGTACAAAGGGTCATGAGTCCTTGGGATCCGGGCTGTTGTGTAGAGACCGTTTCACATACTGGTTGCTCAGGCAGCGTCACCGAGAGCTGGCAGCGCACGTGAGCTGATGGCTCTTGTCCTCGCCACAGCACCGCAGGGTGACGCAGGGAAGGGACAGCCCCATTTTTCAGGTGGTGACAGCTCTGACCCTGAGGAATCACCTGGCTTTCCCAAGTATCCTTGGGGGCTGAGGACAGGAGGCAAGTGTGGTTCAGAGACAGGACCCTCTGGGCGGAGGTCAGAGGGCGTCTTCCTGGCGCCTCCGGGAGGGAAGCTGGGCAGCCAGGCTCCCCCCGTCTGTCTTGGCTAGTGAGTCCCCTTTCTTTGTGTTTCTCCTCCCAAACCAGCGAGGCCACCCCGGCTGCGCCTCAGAGACACGTTCCTTGACCACCAGTTTACACAGCACCCTTAGGAAACGTCTTCCCTTCCTTTGCTGAGTCTTTTCGGGCCCTGTAGCTTCCTTGTCGTTCGTCTTCACAGCTGCGTTTCTGTGTTTCTGTGGGGAGAGGCCCCGTGTCTGTCTCGTTTGTTTGTACCTACGGGGTTCTGACGTACGGAGGTGACTGAGTGACGACAGGCCAGCGCCGTTAAGGAAAGATTTATTACTTACATTTCCAGAGAGAAGAGGGCGCACCATGCCACGCCAGGCCACGTGGGGAATGACCAGGGTGTGTCAGGCGGCAGAAGAGGCGAGAAGGGAGAGAACGGCCTGGAGCCTTTGTCGGTGTTTCCGCGGGAAGGAATGGGCGAGGCAGGGTAAGTACCTTGAGTAGGACTGGACAGTTTGAAAGATTTGGGTGGGCTCCGGCTGTGGGGGTGGCCCCCCAGTGGCCTGGTGTGAGTTATGTAAGCAGATGCTTGCGGTCTGGCCTCCAAGGGGGATTGGTTGGTTTGCATATGAAAGACGGTCTTTCGTGTGTGTGTGTGTGTGTGTGTGTGTGTGTGTGTATTTCATGCGTATATATTATTTCATATATATGAAAGACATGTTCTTTCATATAGAGTTGGCTAGCCCTGGGAGGGCCAGTCTCTCTGCCAGCAAACTTTTAAAGGTGTCAAAACATCATCATCATCAAATAACACAAAATAAAATTTAAAAAACCCATGATTCATAGAGTCCGTCACCTTTCAAGATGTTGTCAAGCCGGCTCAGAAGGAGTTAGGGGCGGAGGGCGGGCCAGCAAGCGCTGTGTGGCCAGAAGGCCTGGTCTGGGGCACGGGGGTTGCCTTCCCTTGGCGAGCCCAGCCTCTTTCCTGAGGCTCTTGTAGAAAGGGGGGTGAATGAACGAAAGCCCGTGGCCGAGCGTGAGAGGGGACAGGATCTCCGTGCGGTCGTAGCAGACGCGCGGCTTTCCGAACGTTCCGGGTGCCACAGCCGCCCCCCTCCCCACTGCCTGCCCTCCTTGCTCCTTCCCTTCCTTGTCTCGCACTGACTTGGTGGCCAGCCTGACGTGATCGTGCCCGCACAGAGCCTCCCTCTTGGCCACCGACTGTCGGAAACTGGGTCTCACTGACGCTGACACCCGAGGAGCGGCCTAGAAACCAGACCTGCCTCTTCCCCTGGAGGCTCCATCCTTCCAGTCGTCTCCTCAGTCATTCAGGGCACCGTCGACTGCCTCGGCCCTACGCTGGGCGTTTCGGATCCTAGAGCTTTAAAACGGGGACACAGAGACAGAGAAGAAGCCCGCATGCCAGGTGTGCAGGCGCAGCCACCGGCATGTGGCCTGGGCACGCGCCTCCACGCCATCTGAGGCCCCATCTTTCCACAGCACCTGTCCCCAGGGCTCCATATAGCCACGCAGCCCACAGGGGTGAGAGACATTACAAAGGTACCATCTCAGGGAGAAAAGATGTTTCCAGCCAAGTCTGGAAATGAGTTGGAGGGTTGATGAGGCAGAGAGCTGGCGGGGGGAGGCTCTTCCTGAGAGCAGCGCTCTCAGAGGAGGTGGCGGCCACATCTCACATCCGTATCGTTGGGGCTGTGTTAGGGGGGTCTGGAGGAGAGCCGGGAACTAGAAGGGGGGGCCAAAGTGGGGTTCAGAGCGGAAGACACTCGAAGGCACAGCTCAAGGCCGTTTCCAATCTGAGTTACAATTTTAGGAGAGGGGGAGGGATAGAGCTTTTTGGTATTTCAGAGATGTCAGTAGCCTTTTATGTCTTCCTTCCCTCTCTGGTCTCGAGGGGCTGAAATGGAATTCCGAAGCCCTTGTTCCCTTCTGCTGTTCTAATCCAATCCCACCTGCTGCCTCCCATCTGCTGCAGTGAGGGGGCAGGGGGTGCTGCACCCCCCGCAGGGGCTGGCTCCCCACTGCAGCTCCTGCCTCAGTGCTTCCTGATGTGGACCATGCCTACACGCTGCTGCGGCCGTCGGGGCAGCAGTGCTTGTGAGGCGAGACCAGGAAGGGTGAGGCATTTAGGAAAGCTGCTCTCTGGGACGTGAAATACTTTTATTCTGTTGATGCTTTCATGGCCTTGAATGTTCTTGCGTGTCTGTCTGGGCATTTCCTTCAAGAACCAGAATACAAGCAACATAACCACCTTGTTACCTGATAGACTTCTGTTTAACCTTTATTCCTCATCTCACCACCCACCTTGTGCATCCGCGTCGGCTCTGAATTTCTTTTGCCCGTTTCCAAACCTTGGGTTAACTGCAAGCAGAGGTAAACGTGGCATCATGGAGGAGATGTGGAGCGTGGCGCTCCCGGTGCACTCTGGCCACACTCTTCGGCTTCGGGAGCAGCCCCCTAGGTGGCGCGGCACGGGATTTCCTGGTCCTGGACGCGCGTGGACTGCCGTGGGGCCCAGGGCCAGGAGGCAGGCTGTGGCCCCTCCTGCTGGCTCGTGAGCGTTGGCCTGCGTGCAGTTTGGGAGGCAGACAGCAGCCTCTGGGCGCGTCCCACGGTGCCTGCGTGAGCCTCAAGTAGCAGGCAGAGCCCTCGGGGGGGAGACAGACGCAGGGCTGGGAACCGTCCTGGGGGAGAGCCCATCAGGGACAGAGCTTTGGTCTTTCCCTCTTGCTGCCAGCCCTTGAGCCACTTCTTGAGGTTTTCACTTCGGGCTACAACCTACCGGGTCCACCGAGAGCCTGGTACGGGCCACCCCCCTGCCTGGACAGCCACAGCGAGGCTTGCCCTGTGAACTAACGCTGCCCGGGTCCTTGAGGGGCAGCCTTCCTGCCGGCCCTTGCGTGACCTGACTTGCCTGTGTGATTGCTGCCCCCCCCCCCATTAGGATTGCGTGTGTGTTCCGTGTCTGTATAAACGGTGGGATGCTAAAGCTAGCCAGGTGTTGTGCCTCCCCCTTGGTAGGCGATCCACAGAGCCCGCGGCTCCCCCAGAGCAGGCTTCGCCGAGGGCCCTGGAGGAGGCCGTGGCCCAGGAGCTGGAACAGGACCGGAGGCGGCTCCTGGAATCGAAGCGAGAGAAGACCCAGCAGCTCCGGGAGAAGCTGTGGCAGGAGGAGGAGGAGGAAGAGGAGGAGGAGGAGGAGGCCCTCCAGCTTCACCAGCGGAAAGAGAAGTCTCTCAGGTCCTGCCCCTGCCCTGATGCAAGCTGCCCGGGTCTCGCGGTGACGTGGGGAGGAAAGGACACCCTCCTCCCTCCCCCGAGACCCGTAGCACCGCCGACACTCCTCCTCGGTGGCCTGTGTGGAGGAATGGGCTCCCTGGTTCTTCTCTTTGAGAGGGAGGTGGGAGGCATGATAATAGTGGGAGAAGCTGACGGGCTTTTGAGAGATTACACGGGTCCATGTGCCTTGTATCTGCTAAGTGGTTTCATCCCGAGAGTGGATCTTGTGAGGTGCTGCCGTTGGCCCGGCCCCGTGTTATAGGATCTGCAGGGGAGGTGAAGAAACTGAGGCACAGAAGGGTTGTTGGACTTGTCCAAGGTATTGGAGTTAATAAGCAGTGAGCCGGGGGCGCCTGGGCGGCTCAGTCGGTTCAGCGTCTGACTCTCGATTTCTGCTCAGGTCACGATCCCAGCGTCGTGGGATTGAGCCCCACGTGGGGCTCCGTGCTGATCATGGAGCCTGCTTAAGATTCTTTCTCTCCCTCTGCCCCTCCCCCTCCCTCATGCTGTCTCCCTCTCTCTCAAATAAGTACGTAAATAAAAAATGCAGCAGAACCGAAGGACCCAGGCAGTTTGTCCCTGGGCCCTGTTTTCTTAACCAGTCCATCGCCCTGTCTCTCGGTCATCAGGGCCCTGTTAGGACCCAGCGAGGCTGGAAGCGACCACACGGTACGGGTGTGAGGTGCTTTTTACCAGGACCGGGAAGTTTCCATTTGGGTTCCTACCCTTTGTGTCACTGGCTGGGAGGCCTTAACAAGTAAGACACTTAGGGCCGGGCCGGATTGTGCAGATGAGATTGTGTGTATCTGCGTGTCACCAAGCTGGAGGCTGTTTTCATCAGAAAAGGCCGTCCAGGGCTGGCACAGCGGCTTCAGCGTCACCAGGTGCCTGCTGGTCCTTTAGTCTCACAGCCACCTGAGAGCTGGTTACTCTCAGGGTCCAGTGCGGCTGCTGCATCCCCCCATGGTGTCTGTGCCGCCGGCAGGGAGAGTAGGGCTAGAATACGAAACGGGTAACCTCCAGCTCATTCCGTCCCTTTTAAGGCGCTTTCTTGGAAGCTTCACCCAATAACCTCTGCTTATTCTTTTGAGGCGTTTTCCTGGAAATTGCACTCAATAATTTCTACTCCTATCTCATAGGTTACTTCTGGCTGCAAAGGAAACTGGGAAATGTAGTCTTTTGGGCCTCTTTACCTGACGGAATGAAATCAGGGCCCCTTTAGGACGGGAGCTTGGGAGAATGGCCACTGACAAGATTATCAGCAATCTACCATAGGCCCACGAGGGGACAGGTGCCACAGACAGGTGTTAACATAGTCTTCACTCACTCGGCAGTGTAGCTAAAGGGTGAATCTTTTCCTCTCGGACAGAACATCCCAAAGTGGCAGACTTATTTTTATAGCATAGATAACAAAGAGAGTATAAAATGTGTATGCTCAGAGAAACTAATAGAAAACCCAGCACCCAGCTACCCAGAGGGCTGGGGGCAACCTCTCTCATTAGCCCAGCACAGGATCTGCTGGCCCAGGGTCTATCCATCCTTCTGTCACCCCTCCTGGGTCCCCTGCTGGGCGGCATCCTCCTCTTCCAGCCAAATGGAAATTGGGGCAAGGGCCTGTCCAAACAGGGTAAGATTTAGCTCATCTTGACAGGCAGGGCCTAGGACAGAATCCTGGCTGTGTTTCCCTGCCGACCGTCTAGGCTTCTCCTCTCTTCCTGGCCACCCTGGGCCTGGCCGCCTGTGCTTTCCATCCCTCGCCAAACCCCCAGCTCCAGAGGGGCATCCTCTTAGGTTGTGGTGAAGACTCCACATGCCAAAAGTACCTGACTCAGGGCCTGAAACAGTAGTTGCTCAGTAAATAGCAGCTCCTGATCTTGAAATCTGTGGTCTCCGTGGCCGCCACAAAGTGATTTTTCTGTAGGCAGTGCCTTGTCAGACTCGCTACGAAATAGTTCATTGTGAGAACCCTGTTTCTGCTTACACGTTAGTCTTTCTGAGGGGTGGGGCTGCCTCTGCTGGGAAACTTCCACTTGGTAGAAATTTCTGGAAGCCAGAGCCGACCTTGTAGCAAATAACTTCTTGAATGAGAAAGCAGGCAGGAAGACAGGCAGGCTGACCCTTAGTTTTAGTCATAAAATGAAGAGATTGAATTTAGTTGTGAGATAAAGAGACAGTTGTAAAATGAAGGCCTTAACCTGTCCAGACCCTCCCCGCTCTGACATTCTGTGGTGCTACGTGTGAAATGGAGCCATGGGACAAAGAGGAAGGGTTTCTGGGGGGGATCTAGAAGGGAGGATTTTATTTAACTCGAATTTTCTATCAGGATGGAAGAGGGCAGTGATGTAGGTAAATTGAAATAGAAGACGACCCTAAGTCCTTTTTGGCTTTGGAATTCACTAGGAAGCTTTTCTAAGAAATTGTCTCCTGAACCGTGTTTCTCTTAGGCTCGAATTCCCTGAGTGGCCTGCACACAGCCCCCGGTCACGTGGGGGCTGCGTGGGCAGGGGGATGTCAGCCCAGAATGAAACGCTTATTGTCGTTTGTCTGTAAAAGATTGGCGCCTGCTTATAAGTTTGGGGCTGGGTGAGCTGTTCCAGTTTGGCAGACACGTACGGAGCACCTACTTCATGTCAGCTACTGCTGCTCAGTGCCTCAGATACTGCCGAGTGTACGGCCCGATTCTGCCTCTGGCGAAGCTCCCAGCCTTGTCTGGAAAACAGACCTACGAAAGATGGATTATGATGCATGGTATAGAGTGGTGAGGGACAAGGAAGGGCTTCCTCTACAGGGCGATGGGAACACAAGGGCTGATCAGTGAACTTGGAAGGAGTTGGAAACTTCTCGGAGAGGAGGGGCCTGGGTGTCGGTGGCAAATATGGGTTTGTCAGGTAGAAGAGGGGGTTCTGGGGAGAGGTGGCGGCCTGAACTCCCAGAGGCAGGGAGGAGCGTGGTGGGGTTGGGAGGCGGTGGCTGCTCTCCCGTGGCTGCAGCAGTGGGTCAGGGCAGTGAGGGGACCTGGCACCGGAGCCAGGCTGGCCTCGGACTGTGTCTGTCCTGGAGCGGATGCTGCACCGACGTGCGCTTCTAGGCAAGGGGGGGACTCTGGCAGAAGTGCTTTTCTGGGATCAAGCAGCCTGTCATCTGCTTCCTGCGGCAAAGAGCGGGTAGAGTTCACAGCCCTCTCTTTATCTAGGATGTATTACAGGGAGGCAGCAGGACCCGGATTTAGGAAACTTCGCAGACAAGCCGCGGCCTTGTGGAGGCTGGGAGTCAGGGCTTAGGGCTAGAAGAGCGGTTCCTCCAACAAGCTTGCCTTTCTTTCTCTCCCCAGTTCCCTGAAGGAGCCGCTGCGCCAAGCCACCAAGGAAGAGGAGACTCGGATGAGAGAGGAGGAAAGCCGGCTCCGGGCCCAGGCGCGGCCCAGCGCAGAGGCCGACGAGGGCCAGAGCAGGTAAGGGCACACCGCCAGCCTCCCGCCCCATGCGGTGCCCCCCGAGTGCCCAGGCCTGGCCCATGCCCTCTGTCTGCGCAGGGCCGAGCAGGAGGCTTCCCTGCAGAGGCTGAGAGAAGAGTTCGAGTCTCTCCAGAAGGCCGAGAGGGCCAGCTTGGAAGAGAGGAACAGACGGGTGCTGGAGCAGCTCAGGGAGGACATGGAGGCCTCGCAGAAGAGACAGCAGGCGGCCCTGAGTGCCGAGCAGGACAGGGCTCTGCAGCAGCTGAGGGAACAGCTGGAAGGGGAGAGGAAAGAAGTGAGCCCCTGGGCTGCCTGGGGAGAGGCCAAGTGCCGGGCTGGGCGTGGGGGGTGGGGAGCCAGGCACAGAGGAGGTGTTCAGACAGCAGGCGGGCTGTCTGGGGCCACCACCCTGTGTGGGCCTGGCTCTGCACGGCACAGGGGAGGGAACGGCGGGCGTCCAGGGCTCCATCCGGGGTCCGCAGTAGCTAGGCACGGTCAGTGACCGTGAAGAAGCTTGAGGGAAATGGCCCGTGGATTTGGGACAATTTCATGACTGAAAGAACCCAGACCAGACCAGGGGTTCTGAGACCAAGGTGCCCTGTCCCTGTCCCCGAGGGGCAGCTGTGATGAACTTTCATCTCTCCTCAGAGAGGTTGGCACACGTAGAGGAAGGTCTCCTTCGCCCTGACTCCCGGGCCTCCAGTCCTATCTGCCTCTAGATGAGAGGTGGAAGTAGGGAACGGTCAGGCCACGTGCACCTTCTTTGGGTGGCCGTGAACATCAGCTCTTAGACAAGGAGCCCTCGAGGTGGGGGGCGGTGTCCCTGTACTGTCCTGCGGGTGCTCAGGCACATCGCGCTGGGCCTCCAGCCCTCACTGCCTGGGGCAGGGGGATGGACGCAGTGACCCGAGGCTTACTGAAATGCCCCTCCACTCTGGCCTTTGTATTCCTGTTCGTTTGCTCGTTACAGACTTGAGGGGCTGAGTTATTTTGGGGCAAAAAAAGATGTGCCTGTGGTACCCCTTGGCCCTTGGGCTCAACGGGAATCAGGCACGGGCTTCCCAGCTCTTCCTCCCTCCGGGGTCGGTGCCCAGCCAGCCCCGCACTGCCCTGCATCCCTCACAAGCCCCTGGTTGTTCCTCAGGCGGTGGCGGAGCTGGAGCGGCTCTCTTCCTCGCGGGAGGCCAAGCACAGGGAGGTGAGAGGCAGCTGGCCCTGGCCTGCGAGGCGGAGCCTGGCGTCCCGCTCCCTGAGCGTGGGCTCACGGCCCCTTTGCGGCTGGTGGGCAGAACTCTACCCCGTGCCTGCCGTTAGGGCGGCAGTCTCTCTCCCCCGAAGCCCCGCGGGGATGGGCGCTGGGCCCCTGGGGAGTGAGCCCCTGAAGTCACTCTGTAGCACAGAGTGTCACGTCCCCTGTGCTGGGGCCTCCTCAGGTGCTCTCCACCCTCCAGAAGAAGCTGGAGGAGGCCCAGCTGCAGGAGAGCCTCAGTCGGTCAGAGCACAGGGCTCAGCAGAAGGCTCGCCAAGTGCTCGAGTATGAGCAAGAGGTAATGCCGGTTTGCCCCTTCGACTTTGTGTACACCTGTCCCGGGCTCTCCATCCCGGCCCACCGGGCCTGCTTTGCTCCGGCTGGCTCAGCTGGGGCTCGGACGTCTGGTGCCACTCTGGGTCTCAGTTCCCTTGAGGCTGGGTGCTTCCCCACCCCCGTGCCCCTGTACGTGTGTGGAGAAGGGGCGCTGGGTTATGGCATGTGCACGTCACGTGTCCTGCATGTGTGGTGTGTGGTTGTGGAGGTCGTGTGTGTGTGTGCACGTGCACTACGTGCTGGCCCACTCTCGGGCTGGTGTTGCATCCCTGCCGCCTGCCCTACAGCTCAGCAGCCTCCTGCGAGAGAAGCGCCAGGAGGTGGAGAGGGAACATGAGAGGAAGATGGACAAGATGAAGGAGGAGCACCAGCAGGTGGTGGCTGAGGCCAGAGAGCAGTATGAAGCCGAGGTGAATTTCCCTGGTGCACACATGTGGCATGCGCACTCACACACCTCCCCCCCGCCCCTCCCCCGCCGTGTCCTCGGCAGGTACCTGGGGGCCGGGGCACACGTGTGTGTGCACTCACACACACCCACGGTCCTAGGCAGCTGGCGGGGGGCCAGGGCACATGTGCGTGCGCACTCACACATGCACCCCGTGTCCTCGGCCGCTGGCTGGCCAGTGCACCGCAGAGGTAGTGTCGCAGGCCTGTCCTGCCTGTTCGCCTCACATCGGGCTGGCTGCGTCCCCTCCCGGATGCACTGTTCTCAGCCCCTTGCCGTGTGCTGACTCATTTCNTCCTGCCTGTTCGCCTCACATCGGGCTGGCTGCGTCCCCTCCCGGATGCACACTGTTCTCAGCCCCTTGCCGTGTGCTGACTCATTTTGTGCCCCCAGCGGCCCTGAGGAGGTGGGGACTATCGTCACCTCCAGTTTAGAACTGAGGGGACAGACTCAGGAGCGTAGTAAGCATCTTTCCCAAGTGCTCTGGGCCAGTAAGTGGAGGAGCTAAGATTCAAGCCCCAGCTGTCTGACTCCAAAGCCTGCAACTTTCACCACCCGGACGCCAGGCCATCAGGGTTAATGGAAACCNGGGCGGGGGGGCTGGGGGCCTCCCTCACTGGCAGTCCCCAAGCCAGGATATGTTTGCACCTTCATTCTCCGGGCCAGGGCACCTCCCCAGGGCTAGAGGAGGCCAGCCTCCGGGGGCCTGGGGGTTGACGCCTTTGCCTCTCCTTGCCCCCAGTGGGAAGAGACAAGGTGTGGTGCTTTCCTGGGGGCCTGCAAGGGCACATGGGGGGAGGCCGGACCCCAGCTTGGAGGGCTTGCTTGGAATCTGGGTCTGGAACTCTCTCCTGCACCCGCAGCTAATGCCTTGCGCTCTTTCCACACTTCCATCTTTCACTCTATTTTTGTGCAGGAAAGGAAACTCCAAGATTTAGAGGTGGAACTCGAAACCAGAACCAAAGAGGTCAAGGCCAGATTGGCTCAGCTGGATGTCCAGGTGAGAGAGCGGGAGTTGAGGACAGGATCTCCAGGTGCCCTTGACCTTGTAGCTCCCGGAGAAGAGCATGGTCCTCCTGCCCCTTAGACCTGGGGCCTGGAGATGGCCAAAGGGCCCCATGTCCTTCCCTCCCCTGCAGGAGGAGGCTGCCCGAGCAGAGAAGCAGCAGTTCCTTGAGATGCAGAGGCAGGTTGTGCTGGAGAGCGAGGTGTGTCTGCCTCTCTTGTCCTCCCTCATCTCTCCCCCGTTCCCTTCCCTTCCCTCTCACCCCACAACATTGCTCCTTGTGCTCACCTGACCTGTCTGGGTCATTAGGGGCCCGAACGACGTCGGCAGCATCCCACAGATAGCCCGGGGTCTGGGAGACTGTGGAGGGCAGACAGAGCCTGCACGCCTCCGGATGGTGGCCACGGCGACCACCCTCTCCCCTGCTCTCCTTGGGCTTCCCTGTCCTGCTTTGCGCCACGTGTCTCCAGGTGCTTCTCGCTTTTCTTCTGTCCCCAGGAAGCCACAGCCAACCGTCCCCACCTGGAGGAGGCCAAGGAGGAGCACACCCATCTTTTGGAGTCAAACCGACAGCTCCGAAGGATTCTCGATGAGCTCTGGGCCCGCAAGTTGGAGCTGGAGTCCCAGGTGGATGTGCTGCAGGCGCAGAGTGAGAGGCTGCAGAAACACATCAGGTGGGGTGAGCCCCGCCCTCGGCTGCTCCTGGGCCGAGCTGCTCATGGCCCAGTTAATAGGCAGGGGTGGAGCTGGCAGAGGGGCTTTGGCTGCATTTTGTAGGCTGTGAACAGCATGTGGGGGGTGGTGCCGTCCCTGGTTCTACCGGTCATGCCACAGCCCTGCCTCAGGGACTTGGAGGGAAGCGAAGTGATGGAGATGGACCTGCCGTCTCCCCGGGACCGGGGCTTGAAGCCCAGCCCCTCTCCCACCCCCAATCCCCTTTCCCATCACAGCGACCTGGAGGCTGAAGCTCAGAGGAAGCAGGACGTGTTGAAAGAGCTGGCAGCCAAGGAGAGCAGTGCCTCCCCGCGTTTTGAGGCAGATCTCCGCATCGAGGACCTGAGGAAATCCCTTGGGACCGTGAGCTTCTGTGCCTGGGGAGGGGCAGGGTAGCTGGGCTGGGGCTCGAGGAGGGGGCCTGGCTCTGCTCTCTATGCAGCCTTAGGGCCTTGTTATTCGTAGTCGCCCGTCTCCACCGGGCGAGTGATAACTGCATGAGCAGTACCCAGCCGCTGGCAGAGCCCTCTCTGTGTTTAGGCCCTTGGGAGAGGCTTCAGGGTCCCGTGAGCTGGCAGTGTGTCTAATACTCAGTGTGTCTTGTCTTCCATGTGTCCTTAGAACCTGACCAAAGACGTTTCCTCTCCTTTCCCCCAGAACGAGGAGACCGACTTGTCCTTGGACAGGTGAGTTCTGATAGCCTTATCCAGTTTGCATCCAGGATTTCCCGAAGGGGTGAGTGCCTGTATCACAGATCTGGGGTGACATGAAATGAGCCGGCTGTGGTCACTGGTGGGGCTTGGGTCCAGGGCCGTGGACCTGAGGACCCGAGGGAATCCCTTTGGCCAGCCAAGGTGGTGCCCCTGGGGCCACTGACACAGCATGCTGGGCTCTGCTGAGGATAGGGCTGATGGGAGTATCCGGCCACCTGCCTGGAGGCCCCCTCCCCTGCCATGCCTCTCAGAGGCCAGGTGAGAGGACTGAGCAGCGTGCTGCACACTGTAGGTGCTCGGGGGTGGGATCCACACCCCGCCAAGCCCGGCCTCGTCTGTGCTCGGGATGGACATCTACCAGGGAAGTGGCCTAGTGACCCAGAGCAGGGGGTCCTCGGGGCGGTCACTTCCCTTGCCAACCCCCCCACTGTGGCCTCCCGCAGCACCCGACACTACCTCTCCGCCGAGGGGCAAGCCCTCCGCAGCGCCAAGGAGTTCCTGATGCGGCAGACCCGCTCCATGCGGAGGCGGCAGACGGCTCTGAAGGCTGCCCGGGAGCACTGGCGCCAGGAGCTGGCCGGAGCGCAGGAGGCCGCCCAAGAGTCGCCGGGCACCGAGGCCCTGGAGGACGTGCGCAAGGACTTGGAGGAGGTCAGCGGGGAGGGGGCCCGCCAGTGCTGTGGGAGGCGGGGCCACATCCACCTGTGGTCATTCTGGGGACTCCACGACAGTGGCCACGTAGGCCCTGGGGTCACCGGCTGAGTCTTCCAGGGACGCAGGGCAGGTGATGCAGGGTGTCTGTTTCCGTGAGGATGAAAGCACCTTACCTGTGTGTCAACACGCACGTGCAGAACGCTTTCTCCGGTGGCCGTTAGCGCCTCATGATGACCATAGATGATGTGCAACGCAGTGGTGACTCATTTTCTAGGCGAGAATACAAGCAAGGTTTTTGAAACTTGATGTGTCCCATCACATTAAAGAGTCGGTTCATCAGTGAATCTTTGGAGCACCCTGAGCGGAAGACCGAATAGCTTCTCTGATAGCCTTGCAGTGGAGAGAGCAGCTTCGTTGTGACCATGTGTTGGGATCCCAGATCTCTGCCATCGGAGGGTCGTGGCAGAAGCTCGCTTAGCATCGTGTGGCTGTTCAGAGCTGGCGGGGGGGCCTGTTTCCCGGGGCATCTGTGTACAGCCCCCTGCCCCGTTCCTGCTCTTCTCAGTGCTGATGGGGCGGTTGGAGCACGGCTGTGACCTCTTGAGAATGTGTCAGGTCCCGGCACAGTGCTAAGCATGTGATGTGCTCTGTCTCCTTTCATTCTTACGACCTTATGAGAACTAGTATTTCTCTTAGATGAATTTGCAGGCAGCAACGGGCAGACGTGGGACTGCTGTATTTGCGCGCAGCACCACTTCCATCCTCTCCTTTGTCTCTGGCTGCAGGAGACCCGGCACCTGGATGAGATGAAGTCGGCTATGCGCAAGGGCCACGATTTGCTGAAGAGGAAAGAGGAGAAGCTGAGTCAGCTGGAGTCCTCTCTTCGGGAAGAGGTGCGGGCCCCGTGGCCACGGCTGCCTCCTTCCGTTCCTGGGATGTGGTTGGGCACTTTGGGCTCAGCTCATATGGTGAAAATGGCAGTGGCTTTGGCTTTGAGTCTGTTAAATAGATCTGTGCCAAGGGGTCCTGAGCAGACCCACAGCCTCTTGCTGTGGGTTCTTGAGAGAGGGACTGGCTCCTCCCCTCCCCCTGCCATGGTTCCTGAGGAAAAGTGTGCCCGGTTTTGGGCATGGGTGTACTTAGTGGCCTTGTCAACTTCTCCCTGGATGCCAGAGGTGTGGGTGAGCAGACCCTGTAAGGGAGAGTTTGCTGGGGAGAAGGGGCTGTGGTCCTGGCCGCCTGTGTTTCAGGCCACTGTGACCTTTTAGCCTCCATCTCCCTCTCCCTGTGATGCAAGACAGCCTATATGGTGTGCCTTTCCCGGAACCGAGGGCCCCAGAGAGCCCCTAAACCCCAACACGTTGCGAGAGCAACAGGTGGAATGCACCAGGCAGGGGTCAGCCCTAACTGGTGCTTGTATCTCTCAGGCCTCAGATGAGGACATTCTGAGAGGCGCCCCGACCAAGAAGGTGGTGACTTTTGACCTCAGCGACACTGAAGACATGAGCAGTGCAAGTTCTGAATCCTACCCCCTGCCTCACTGTGAGTGGTGGCATCAGCTGGGGTGGGAGGGGGCGGCAGTCAGGTGCCCCAGGGCCTGTGGCTGTCCGGGCCCTGAAGTCGAGTCCCTGCCTTTCAGTCCACCTGACCACAAGTGCCGCCTCCTCCAAGATCTACTACTTGAGCAGCTCCCTGCAGCGGATCAGCAGCCAGCTGAATGGGGTCCTCCGCGTGCTGGGTGCTCTCAACCCCCCACCACCGTTCCTTGCTGCCCCGCCCCACACCCCCCGGAGCACCGCCCGGGCTGGGCTCTCAGCCCAGCCACCGCGTCCACCCTCGTCCACCCTGTGGGCCTGGGACCCTGGGCTGAGCCCCAGGCTCTCCGCCTCCGTGGCTCAAACAGTGGATGACTTTCTGGTGCAGAAGTGGCACAAGTATTTTCCAAGTAAGCCTGCCTCCCTCCCTCCTCTGCCTGCCCCTTGCCTCCCCAGCTTTGGCACGGGCCATCTGTCATGGCTGGGGGGTCATGAGGATTTACTGGAGTTTGGGCTGATTGGAGCTTTTAAAAAGTTTATTTTTGAGAGACACACAGAGGTGAGTGGGGGAGGGGTAGAGAGAGGGGAAGAATCAGAAGCAGTCTCCAGGCTCTGAGCCGGCTGCGAGGCTCGAACTCACGAACTGTGAGATCGTGACCTGAGCCGAAGTCAGACTTTTAACTGACTGAGTCACCCAGGCGCCTGGAGCCTTTCTGATGGGATCCAGAGCTCGGCAGAACCTAAGAGGTCCTGCTTGTCATCGCTATGATAGATACCATCTTGTGCACTGTATGAGGGGCCAGGCAGGAGTCCTTCCAATAATCCTCTGAGTCAGTATTAGTTTATCCCCACTTTACAGATGAGAAAACTGACTCAGAGGTGAAGGTATATGCTCCAGGGTACCCAGGGAGTAAGTAACACTGGGTCTTGACCCTGTGTTCTTCAAGAATCTGCTCCTCGTACCTAGGCCTCCACCTGATCTCTTGGTCCTGCTGAAGAGTGAGAAAAGCCATCCAAACAGTTGTTTTGGGGAAAAAGATATCTATCTTTTCCCTTGTCTTCACCCAAATAGAAAAGTAGATTAAGTTTTCGAACTAAATAGGACAATTGCTGTCCGTCATTGGTCTCTCACCAGCAACCACTGAAACTTGCCCTGTTCTTGTGGGTTTGTGGGAGGTGGCCTGCTGGGGCTGGGCTCCCCTGCCTGTTTCTGAATGATTTCCTCCCACGTTTCCAGCCAAAGTCCCATTCCTCAGCACCGGCCCGGCTCCGCTGGAGAACAGACTGGGGTATGTGTCCGCCAGGTAAGCCTCCTGCAGGGGGAGAACTCTGCGCCTGTCGCCCGGGTCTCAGCCTCGCCTGGCAGCATAGCTGCAGGGAGAAATCAGCCCCTGTTGGGACCCTGCTTCTTCCCCAGGCCCCTCCTGCCCTTGAGTGGGGCTTTTGTCTTTGCTGTGAGCTTGTTGTGTGCTGCACAGGCTCCTTTCTTCCCTCAGCCCTGCTGAGCAACATCTGGCCTGAGAGGGGCACCCAGTGGGAGAGACAGATGGGCAATTATTTAAACCTGTTGTTAACTTCCCATTCATCTTCTTCCTTGCCAAGTGTATCCTCCGTGCCCCCAACCATAAGCACCCTCATTTCCCCTTTGGCCCACTTGGAGCTGATGCTGGGTGGGCATTTGAGTCGGCAGGTGTCAGGAGCGTCCACCCAGGGGAAGAGCTCACCACCATCTCTTTGGGGACCTGATGCTCATCCTCCCAGCAAAGGAAGCTTTGAGCTGCTAAAGCAACCCCGAGCAGGCCGAGGCTGGTGTGCGGAGGGGGGAGGGGAGACGTGCTGGCCTGGGGCCAGTCGGCTGTTTCACACAGCCCTTCCCTCTCCCCAGCCAGCAGCTGCGCCTCCTGCAGCCGTCCCATCCCCACATCCCCGAGGTGGGCGGCACTGACTTTCAGGGCATGATCGAGGCTAACCGGAAGTGGCTAGAACAGTACAAGAAGGACCCCAAGTCGTATCCTTTGGCTGGTCCCTGAGCCTTGGTCCGTTCCTGCTGTGGCTCCGGGGCTCGTGTTTGTGCCCTGGGGGGTCCAAGGACCACCCATGTGGCCTCTGGCCCTTCCCTGGATGCGCTTAGCTGACTGAGGAGTTTTCCTTCACCTCATGGCCAGACCTCTCTTCTCTTCAGTACCCAGGCCAGCAGCTACTTCCAGCTTCCAGCAGCTGGGCCTGGATGGGAATAGGCTGGACCTGTATCACTACTGAGGCCCGAGCCTCTCCTGCACCCGGCCCAAGTGCCTGAGGAGCTGCCTGCACTCTCTTCCTCCTGAGAAAGCAGCGTCCTGCCCCCCTCAGAGGAGCCACGGCTGGGTGGAAAGGATGGTACGACCGCTCCCCGTGAGCTGCTCCCCGAGTCCATACCTCTCAGGCTGCGAAGTGTGGGTGTCTGGGAGCTCCTGCGTGGACGAGGCAACGCTGGTGTGGGGCATCGGCGCCACGGGCACCTGCAGAGGAGGAGGAGGTATCAGGGTTGCTGCCTTCCAAGGGCCTCCCCTTGGATCCACAAGGCACTGAGTGCTGGGACCCCTGTGGTTATGTGGGTGTGGCCCTTNGGCTCTAATACCTCAGCACCAGAGAGATCAGACCTCTTTTTTTTTTTTTAATGTCTCCTTTCTTGAGCACTTGGTCTCTCCTTTTGACTGTCTCAGGATCAGGCGCAGAGCCCTGCCAGAGGTTGCTGGAAGCTACCACCCCCCCCCACCCCCAAACTCGACTGTTGGTCCTCCTTCTGCTGGCACAGGACTGCTCCCTTCCCTCAAGCTCCTCCCCGCTAGAGGCTCAGGGTGACAAGCACACAACTTTCAGGAAGCCACCAAGCCCTAGGAAAAGCCGGATGGCTTCTGGACCGCCCTGGGGAGAGTTGTGGGTGCTTGTTCCCACCCCTACGCCTCCTCCTCAGGGGCTAGGCCGCACCTGGCACTGGCAGGGAGGACTCTGAGCTCCCTGCAGTCCGCGCTTCCCAGCAGAGGACACGTACTCTGACATCTGTCCCGCTGTTGAGATCAAATGCCCCTGTGTTTGTCTTGAAAGCCTCGAAGTAGCCCTTGGCCCCTATCCTACATAGACACCAAGTCTCTGGCAGCGCTCACTCATGCGTCAGGGACGAAGACACTGTGTACTCCTCCCCCGTACGTTATAGGCATCAGTCTGCCGTGGGGAGAAGAGTCCATTTTGTTATTAGGTCATCCTGTGTGCTTTTGGGCTAGCTCCCGTGTTATAACCAACTCTGGTGGCAAGCCTGTATTTTCTACATCAATTAAATCTCTGCAGGTCCATTTGCTACAAGGCAGTTGTGTGAATGTGTCTCCTCTTTGAAGGCCTTTGCCTCCTTCCTCTTAAAGAATGAAGGAAGGAAGAAGTAATCTCCACAGACGCCTCCTAGGTGTCGGATTTGGTCACAAGACACCCGTCATCTAGGTGTACAGACAAGCCTGAGGTCCTGAATAAATGGCTGAGGCCCCTACAAAGCCAGAGCCCCCGCACCCCATCTCTGTGCCCTCAGAGCTCCCTGTCCTGCTGCGTCGGGAAGCCTCGGGAAGTGCTGATGTTCCCCATCTCTCCCCTCGACCCCTCCCTGCTCTGCCACCTACCAGCTGGAGGCTCACTGTACCATTTCCCAACGGCCACTTGGCCTTGGTTTCCCCATGCAGACAAATGAAAACTAAGCCCCCTGAAGTCCTAAGCTGGCAGAGCTGGGTGGGTTTTGTTTTCTGCTCCAGTGGTGTGAGCAGCCTACATAGTTTTGGACGTGTAGCAACAGAATTGCTGGGAGAACCAATTGAGAGTCTGTGTTTCATGGATTTGCATGAGAAAACCAGCTGAAAGAGGAAACAGCCTCCCCTGTGTCCTCGCTGCTCTGATGAAGGGACCGAGGAAAGATGCTAACATTTGTTAAGTACTTTCTATGTGCAAGTGCTTTTCAAGTATTCTCTCTTTTAACCCTCTTCACCCATGAAGTTGGTATTTATAGATGGGGAGCTTTAGGCTCAGAGAGGTTAAATGACTATAGCTGAAGCTTGCCCAGGATTTGAACCCAGACAGACATGTCTCTGAAAGCAGAGCTGTGTGGAGCCTGCTCCCTTAAATCAGCACCTTGTGGCCTCCTAACTCACAGGACACTGCTGGCCAGCTGGGTCTGAAGACCGGAGTCCCAGGAGGGAGTGGCTTCTAGCTGGGTGGGGGAAAGCCCCCTGGGCCAAGGAGTGCACAGGGACTTTCTTAGACGACTCCAAAACTGTCCCATGTCTCCCTGTAGAGATCTAGACTCTAGCTGGGTCGTCTCAAATCAGAGACCTCTATAACTCAACAGAACCTCGTAGATGACGGTTCAGCCACTCACGTTTTACAGTGGCAGAAACAGCCTAGAGAGATCATGTGAGTTACCCAAAGTTACAGTCAATAAGGGACCTGAACCGGAGTCCTGACTCCCAGCCTGGGGCTTCAGGAAAGAGTGTTTTTAAAGGGATATGTATTTTGAATATGCTTTATGTTCACAGGGCTCAGTATTCAAAAGATGTGAATGTCGGGCCATCCCTGGGCCAGGCTTGGCCTCGAAAATTCCTTCTGGAGATTATATGCAAATACAAGAAAAGAAGGGGCAGTGTATTGGTTTTCTTCCTTTTACTGGTGGGGTAGAGGTCATTCCTAACCTAGGATCAGACAGTCTCCTAAAGCTCTTTTGTGAGATGTTCACTCAGTATTTTCTTAAGAGAGCAATGTTGGGAATAGTAGTCTGCCTGCTGTGAAAACGTCACACCGAATGGCAGCACTGGGAGCGGGGAAATAACCCTGGCCTCAGGACACCTGGCTTCACCCTTGGCTCTGACACCCACAAGCTCTGTGACCTGAAAAAACCCTTTCTAGGTCTGTGTCTTCCCTGGTTAAAACCTCAAAGCCTGAACCCACGTTGTAGGGATGCAGCAGGTGACATCCTCGGGTGGGGAGCTGCTCTTACCCACAGGGAGGCTGGAAGCCTCCAGTGGCCTAAAGGAGGCTCCAGTGGGGAGAGGGACTGATGCGGGTTTCTGGTCCCACCACCAGCTGGTTTTTTTTTTTTTTGGGGGGGGGGCGGGTCCTGAGGAGGTGAGGATTAACACATGGCACCCCCGCTATCACCAGTGTCCTGAAGACTTGTAAAGTCCCTTTGTTCCTCCTTTCCCCTCGCGTCTCCTACCTCCCCCACGGAATTTGCCAGCTCTAGCAGATAGGTTACACAGGGCACCCAACAAAGGGCAGTAGGACACCGCCTGCCATGGTGGGGGCGAGGGATGCCCGCCCTGGGGAGGTAGGAAGCAGGACAGTGTGAGAAGTTCCACTCTCACGATTAAAAGCAGAGAGGGCATTGGGGCACCTGGGTGGCTTAGTCGGTTAAGCGTCCGACTTTCGCTTAGGTCATGGTCTCGTGGTTTGTGGGTTCGAGCCCCGCGTCGGGCTCTGTGCTGACTGCCAGCTCAGAGCCTGGAGCCTGTTTCGGTCTGTGACTCCCTCTCTCTCTGACCCTCCCCTGCTCACGCTCTCTCTCTCTCTCTCTCTCCTAGAAATCAATAAAAATATTTTTTAAAAAAAAAGGGCAGGAGTCAAACAAAGTTCCCATTTCGTTTTCTCTGTGCCTCACTTTTCATGTCTGTAGAACGGGATGAATAGTAGGACCTCTCCCCTAGAGTGGTTGGAAGGGGTAAGGAAGTTAATCCGTATAAAGTCCTCAAAACCGTGTTTACCACGTAGTAAGAGCAATAACGTCACCAAGATGGCAACATGGGTCATTCCTGACTTCGCTCCCCTTCGAAAGAACCAGTAACAACTATTCGTGAACAAGACACCACGGAGAGAACCTCAGGACACGGGGCTGAGGCTGAAGCACCGCCTGCGGCATAGAGACCGAGGCAGACAGCACTGGAAGAGAAACCGCCCCTTCCCCAGGCCCGCATAGCCCTGCACAGAGAGGTCCCCTTGGGCCCATGGTTCCTCCTGAGGGAAGGGAGTTCAGGGTAGACATCCAGCTTCCCCAGCATCGTGGGTCACTTTGTGGGAGCCTCTGCTGTGGTTTCAGCCCGAGGGGATTGAGGGGAATCTGCAACGTAAGCGGGAAGGGACTTCCAACAACCAGCACTTGGATCCGGGCCAACTAAGTTCGTGCTTGGAGGGCCCAGGGATGGTCTCAAGCAGTGGCTTTTCTCCTCTGCAAAACTAAGGGGTGCGTTCTGACCAGGGAACGAGGCGGGGCGCAGGTCTACCTGATCCACGTCCTCAGAGGAGGAGTTCGTAGGCTCTGCAGCCGGGGCTGCCCGTACCCAGGCAACAGCGCCGGGTCACAGCCCCACCAACGGCGGACTGTGGCTCCCAGCCCCTCCGGACCAGAAAGCCGGTTTGGGGAAGTTTGAGAGTTGCCTGAAGGGGGCCCTCCAAGTCCCGCTGAGGCAGGAGAACCGAGTCACAGCCCCGCTTGTTCTGGAGCATGGCCCTCGCCACATCTGACAGGAAGGGCTGGTGAGAACATCTAGAATCTGATGCCTAACCCAGCAACACTTGAGCCAGGAGGCGAGTGTGCAGAACTGGGCACACTCAGAGTAAAGCCAGGGCCCCTGTTGGCCCGGGGAAGCTGGGGCATGGGTCAACTTCAGCCAAGACCACAGAGAGCCTTATGGCCTTGGAGCTGCTTTTCCCACTGCGCCTCAGCAGCGAGACTGATTCATAGTCCCACTTATAGCTGACTACAGCCTCAGCCCCTGACCAAGGAGCCTTACCGCCACACAGAGGAAGCTGCATGATCCACCCGGCAGCTCTGTGGACAGTGGCACTTGAACAGAAAGGGTAGCCCGTGGCTTTCGCTGTCTACAGAGCACACCTGGTGGATTTGTCTGATCAGAATATTCAGTGCACACTCTTGCCTGATTTGGGTCTCCAGACCATGAGCCATGCAGACCCTGGGTTCTGTCTTGCTGCTCAGCCAGGGCAGAAAGCTAATTCATAGCCTCACCTACTACTGCTAAGTATAGTACCCAGTTCTAGTAGGCCTGACCAGAGAATTCAGGCAACCATGGAGCTCACTCTACGGCCTCACTTGGGCAGGGGAGCAAGCCAGCAGGCCTATCCAGCTGTTTTCAGCCAGTGGAGTACCCACCGCCCTTGACCTCAGAGCTTAAACAGTTGCCTTGTCCAAAAATAGACCCTAAGAGCAGACTTCACATGGCGAAGTCATTACCAGCAGACCTGTACAGAACCCTAAACTGAGTTGACTAGTGAAATGCTGTCTCTGCCAAATAAACCTGCAAAGTGTGGAAGAGGAGACCACTTACTCAAATGCAGTACCAACATAAGGAATCAAGGATCATGAAAAATCAGACAAATGTGATACCACTAAAGGAAGCTAAATAAAGCTTAACTTACTCTATAGAAATGGAGATCTAAGCACTGTCAAAGAATTCAGAAGAATCCTTTGAAGTAGTTTAATGATCTATAAGAACACACAAATAAAACTAGGAAAACAATTCGTGAACAAAACAAGAAGTTCAACAAAGAAACATAAACCCTCAGACCCAAACAGAAATCCTAGAGCTGAAAAAATACAATAACCGCACTGAAGAATTCAGTTAAAGCTTCCAAAGTGGACCCAACCAGGCAGAAGAAAGAATCAGCGACCTGGAGGGTAGGACGTTTGAAATTATCCAGAGGAGCAAAAAGAAAAAAGAATGAAAAAAATGAAGAAAACCTGTGGGACTTATTAGGATACAATGAAAAGACACAATATTCACATTACGGCATTTCCAGAAGAAGAGAAAGGTCCAGAAACTGTATTTAAAGCAATAATGGCTGAAAAGTTCTTAAACATGGGAAAAGAAATAGACCTCCAGATCCAAAAGGTCCAGAGGATGCCAAATAAGAACCCAAACAGAGCTACCCTGAGACACATTATAAATCACTAAAAGCGAAACCCAGAATTTTAAAAACAACAAGGTATATATAAGTGGCCCTCCATGGGATTTTTGGCAGATTTCGCAACAGAACATTTTCAGGCCAGAAGAGAACTGGATGGTATATTCAAAACATTGAAAGGAAAAATCTGTGAACCCAAAAGACTATACCCAATGAAGCTGTTCTTCACAAATCAAGTAGGGGTAAAGCCTTTCTCACACAAATGTTGAGGTAACTCACTACCAATAGACTTGCCTTACAGGTGGAAATAAAAGGACACTAATATCAAAAACATAAGGCAGTGTAAAATTCAGTGATAGTGGCAAATATGTAGTCAAAGTTAGATTCTATAATATGATAATGGTGGTGAATAATTCACTTACAACTAGGGTTTAAAAGTTAACAATGGAGTTCTGGTCTAAGATGGCAGTGCTGGAAGATGGCAATGCTGGAAGATCCTGAACTCACCTCCTCCATGGACACACCAAATCCACACCTATTTATAGAGCATTTCCTTTGGAAGAAGAACCGAGGGCTGATTAAATAGCTTGCACAACAAACGAGAGAGGCCATATAGGAATGGCAATAGAGAAGGAGACACAGTTATAAAAGGAGGCCCCAACCCCTGTGCTGTGAGCTGCAGTGGGAGGGATAGGACTGAAGGACCTGCAGCAGATTCATCTGCCCTGGGGCATAGAAGAAAAAAAACCCACAGTTTTAAGGGGCAACTAGAATAAAGGAACCACCCCCTAGGACCCTGCCAAATGGCTGGCGAGCTGTTAGACCTCTCCCTGGGTGGGGAGGGGCTTGTGAGCACCACTGTCTACATTCCCTCTCAATCTTGACAGCATGAATGGGAGCAAGATCTGAGCACCCTAGCTGGCCTGCCAAGCACCAGGGCCCTGGCCCACACTAGCCCCAGCCATTCCACCAAGGTGGCCCCAGTGCACCACACACCAGCACACCTCTGATCAGTGCTCACTACAGCTCTAACCATTGCACCAAAGTTACATACGCACAAAGCACCCCAGAACACTCCAGGCCTGTAGCATTTCAGCACCAGTTGCCCTGCCAGGTCACCATCTGTGCTGAGCAGCTCGGACATCCTGCCTTGTACTCACTTTCAGCTTCAGCTGACCTCCCAGGGTCCCCTCTCTGCAGGGAGCTCCAGAACCTCCCTGGCTTGCACCTACTTCAACTACAGTTGTCCGGTCAGGGCTCTTCTTGCACAGCTATGCCCACTTCAGCTCTGGTCATCCCACCAGTGCAGTCTCAGCACAAGTGTCCCAGGATCCCCAGCCTATACTGGCCACAATGCCAGCCAGCCAAAGTCACCGTGCACACAGTCTACACAGGGATGGCCATACACAGGACCATTCCTTCAAGCTTAGAAGTGGCCGTTCCACCTAATTCAGAAAGAAAAACAGAAAAGCAAAATGAAGAGAGAGGAATATGCTCCACATGGAAGAATAAGACAAAACCTCAGAAAAAACGTTAATGAAACAGATAAGCAATGTGCCTAATAAGGAGTTTAAGGTAATGATCAAAAAGATGCAAAAAAAAAAAAAAAAAAGAACCAATCAGAGTGTTGAAGAATACAATCACAGAAATGAAAAGTACACTAGGGGGAAACCAAGGTTAGATTAGTGGAGATACAAGACAGGATCAGTGATCTGGAAGACAGGATAATGGAAAGCATCCAAGTTGAACAGCACAAAGAAAAAAATTTAATGAGGATAGGTTAAGGGATGTCTTAGACAACATCAGGCAAACAAACATTTGCATTATCAGGGTCTCAGAGAAAGAGAGAAAAAGGCAGAACACTTATTTGAAGAGAGAACAACTGAAAACTTCCCTAGCCTGGGGAAGGAAGCAGACATCCAAGTTGAGGAAGAACAGAGTTGTAGACAAGATGAACCCAAAGAGGTCCATACTATGAAATATATAATTAAGATTTCAAAGGTTAAAGGTGAAGAATTTTAAAACAAGAGAGAAACAAAAAGGTACATGCAAGGGAACCCTCATCAGGCCATCAGCTGATTTTACAGCACAAATTTTGCAGGTCAGAAGGTAGTGGCATGATATATTCAAAGCACTGAAAGGAAAAGACTTACAACCAAGAATACTTAGTAAGATTATCATTCAGAACTGAAGGAAAGATACTTTTCCAGACAAAAGTTAAAGGATTTCATCATCACTAAACTGGCCTTACAAGAACTATTAGAGGGATTTCTTTAACTAGAAAAGACCATAATTAGAAGAAAATTATGAATTAAATGATGTAAAATATGATAACATATAAAATGTAGAGGGATGAATAAACTTTTTTTAGAATGTGTTCAAATTTAAGTGACCATCAACTTAATACAGACTACTGTATACGTAGGATGATATATGTGCACATCATGGTAATGACAAAATGAAAAACTATAATAGTCACACACTAAATAGAAAGGAATTCAAGGATAATATTAAAGAAAAATCATCAATTACAAGGAAAGAGCAAGAGAAGAAAGGAACAGAACAAAACTACACAACAAGAAGCAATGACCAAGATGACAGTAAGTACATACCTATCAATAATTATTTTTTATTTAAAAGATTTTATTTTTAAGTAATCTCTACACCCAACGTGGGGCCTAAACCCACAACCCCCAGATCAAGCGTTGCGTGCTTCACCAGCCAAGCCAGCCAGGTGCCCCAATAATTAAATGTAAATGGTCAAACTGTTCCAATCAAAAGACATAGGGTGGCAGAATGGATTTTAAAAAACAAGTCCCATATATATGCTGCCTACAACCATTTCAGATCCAAAGACATGTTCAGACTCAGAGCAAAAGGATGGAAAAAGATATTCCATGCAAATGGAAGTGAGAACAAAAAGCTAGGTAGCATTTTTATATCAGACAAAATAGTCTTTAAAACACAGGCTGTAACAAGAGACATAGAAGGGCATGCATACAATTAGTGGGTCAGTAGCGCAAGATATAAAAACTGTAAATATCTGCCCCAAATTGGAGTACCTAAATACATAAAGCAAATATTCACAGAGAAAAAGGGAGAAATTGACACCAATACAATAATGGTAGGGAACTTTAACACCACACCTGCATCAATGGCTAGATCATCCATGCATAAAAGTAATAAGGAAACTGTCTTTCAGTGACACAGTGGACCAAATGGATATATACAGAACATTCCATCTAAAAACAACAAAATACACATTCTTTTCAAATGCACATGAAACATTCTCTAGGACAGATCACATGTTAGGCCACAAAACAAGTCTCAATAAATTGAAGAAACTGAAATCAGATCATGCATGTTTTCATATTTCATATTTCATACTATGAGGGTATGAAACTAAATATTATTCACAAGAAAACAATTGGAAAAAAACACAAACACATGGAGGCCAAACAGTATGCTGCTAAAGAACCAATGTATCAACAAAGAAATCAAAGAGGAAATTAAAAAATACATGAAGGTAAATGAAAATGTAAACATAATGGTCCAAAATCTTTGTGATGCAGAGAAATTAGTAGTTCTAATATAGGCCTTCTCTCTCCCCTGAAAAACCTCAATTAAACAATGTATCCTTATATCTAAAGGAGCTAGAAAAAGAACAAAGCCTAATATTGAAGAAGGAAGGAAATGAAAGTCAGAGTGGAAGTGAATACAATAGATTAAAAAATAGAAAAAATAAATGAAACCAAGAGTTGGTTCCTTGAAAAGATGACCAAAATTGATAAACCTTTAGCTAGACTCATCAAGAAAAAAAATAAAGATGACCCTGATAAATAAAATCAGAAATAAAAGAGAAGTAACAGCTGACACCACAGAAATGCAATGGATTATAAGAAACAACTACAAGAAATTATATGCCAACAAATTGGAACTAGAAGAAATGATAAATTCCTAGAAACATACAACTTCCCAAAACTGAATCCGGAAGAAATGGAAAAACAGAATGGACCAATTATTAGTAATGAAATTGAATCAATAATCAAAAAACTCCCAACAAACAAAAATTCAGGAAAGGGGGAAACACTGATGAATTCTATCAAAAATTTAAAGAAGAGTTAATACATATTCTTCTCAAACTATTCCAAAAAAGGAGAGGAAGGAAAGCTTCCAAATATTTCCTACAAGGCTAGCATTACCCTGATACCAAAACCTGACAAGATTACTGAAAGAAAAGAAAAAAAGATAGCAAGAAAGAAAATTATAGGCCAATATTTCTGATGAACAGATGCAAAAAATCCTCAAAAAAATGTTAGTAAACTGAATTCACAATATATTAAAAGGGTCATTCACCATCATCAAGTGAAATTTATTGTGGGGAATGCAAGGATGGTTTAATATTTGCAAATCCATCAATGTGATACACCACGTTAACAAAATGAAGGATAAAAATCACACGATCATCTCAACAGATACATAAAAAGCATTTGGCAAAATTTAGCATCGTTTCATGACCAAAACCTCTCAATAAAGTGGATTTAGAGGGAACACACCTCAACATAATAAAGGCCATTTATGAAGAAACCACAGCTAACATAGGGAAGACAATAGGGAAAAACAACGGAAAGCTTTCCCTCTGTGACCAGCTTTCCCTCTAAGAACAAGACACAGATATTCATGCTAGACACTTTTATTCAATATATTACTAGAGGTCCTAGCCATAGCAATCAGATAAGAAAAAAGAAATAAGACATCTAAGTTGGTAAGGAAGACATTAAACTGCCACAATTTGCACGATATAATACTATGCGTAGGAAACCATAAAATTCCACCAAAAACTATTAGAAGTGGTAAGTGAATTCAGCAATGTTGCAGTATACGAAATTAATACACAGAAATGGGTTGAATTTATATACACTAATAATGAAGTAGCAGAAAGAGAAATTAAGAAAAATAATTCCACTTATAATTGCACCAAAGGGAAGAAAACACCTAGGAATAAACTTAACCAAGGAAGGGAAAGACCTAAAATCTGAAAAATACAAAATACTGATGGAAAAAACTGAACATGACACAAATGAAAAGGTATTCTACAGTCATGAATTGGGAGAATATTGTTAAAATGTCCTTATTATCCAAAGCTATCTATAGATTCAATGCAATCCCTATCAAAATACTAACAGCATTTTTCACAGTACTAGAACAAGTAATGCTAAAATTTGTATAAAGACCCAAAATAGCCAAAGCAGTTTAGAGAAAGAAGAACAAAGCTGGGGGTATCACAATCCCAGATTTCAAACTATATTATAAAGCTATAGTAATTGAAGCAGTGTGGTACTGGCACAAAAATAGACACATAAGTCAGTGGAACAGAATAGAGGCCAGAAGTAAACCTGCAATTATATGGTCAATTAATGTACAACAAAGGAGGCAAGAATATACAATGGGAAAAAGACAGTCTTTTTAATAAATTGTGTTGGGGAAACTGGACAGCAATATGCAAAAGAATGAAACTGGGCCACTTTCTTACAGCACACACAAAAATAAACTCAAAATGTACTAAAGACCTAACTGTGAGACAGAAAATCACAAAACTCCAGGAAGAAAACATAGGCAATAATTTCTTTGACATTGACCTTAGCAACATTTCTGTAGAAATGTCCCTTCAGGCAAGGGAAAGAAGTGGAAAAGTAAACTACTGGGACTACACCAAAGTGATAAAAACCTTTTGCACAGCAAAGGAAGCCATCAACCAAATGAAAAGACAGCCTACTGAATGGGGGAAGATATTTTGCAAATGATATACCCAAAAAGGATAATAAATAATATCTAAAATATATTAAGAACATACACAACTCAGCACCAAACCCCCTCCCAAATAATCTGATTAACAGACATATGAACAGATGTTCAAAATCACTAATTATCAGGGAAATTCAAATAAGATCGTAATGTGATATTACCTTACACCTGTTAGAATGGCTTGAACCCAAGAGGACAAGAAATAACAAGTGTTGGCAAGGATGTGGAAAAAAGAAACCCCTGTGTACTATTGGTGGGAGGGTAAATTAGTGCAGCCACCATGGAAAACAGTATAGAGGTTCCTCAAAAAATTAAAAATAAAAGTACTATATGATCTAGTACTTCCACTACTGGATATTTACCCAAAGAAAACACAAACCCTAATTCAAAAGGATATATGCACCCCTATGTTCATTATAGCATTATTTACAATAGCCAAGATATGGAAGCAACCCAAGTGTCCATCAGTAGAAGTATCGATAAAGAACATGTAGTCTTATATACAGTGAAATATTACTCAGCCCTAAGTAAGAATGAGAGCTTGCAATTTGTGACAACATGGGTAGATTTAAAGGGTATTTTGCTAAGTGGAATAGTTGGAGAAAGACAAATGCCGTATGATTTCATTTGTGGAATCTAAACAACAAATGAATAAACAAGCAAAAAGCCGAAAAAGACCCATAAATACAGAGAATAAACTGATGGTTGCCGGGGGGGGGGTGGTAGGGGAAGGCAAAATGGGTGAAGGGGAGCGGGGGATAATAGACTTCCATTTATGGAATAAGTCACGAGGATAAAAGGTACATTCTAGGGAATATAGGTAGTGGTATTAAATTTTTAAAAAAATATTTGTTTATTATTGAGAGAGAGAGAGTGAGGGAAACACAAAATAGGAAGTAGGCTCCAGGCTCTCAGCTCTCCACACAGAGCCCAACATGGGGCTCGAACTCATGAACCATGAGATCATGAACTGAGCTGAAGTCGGGCGCTTAACCAACTGAGCCACTTAGGCGCCTCATAAGTGGTATTATAATAGTGTTGTATGGTGATGGAGGGTAGCTACACTTGTTGTAAGCATAGCATAACAATATACTTGTTGAATTGCTATGTTATATGCCTGAAACTAGTGTAACATTGTGCATCAACTATACTTTAATAAAAAAATAAAAGAAACATGTAGTAAAAATAACCGTAACTATAATGAGCTGTTATTACTTAACACAGTGTAAAAATATGTAAATTATAACATCAATAAATTAAATGTGAGGAGAAGAGGTAAAAGTGTAAAGCTTAGACATTCTATTGAAGTTAAATTGTCATTGGTTTAAAATAGGGTGTTACAGTTTTAAGACATTTTATGTAAGCCTTGTGGTATTCACCAGGGAAAACCTGTAATTACGCAAAAGAACATGACAAAGAAGTCAAAGCATATTGATACAAGACATAAGAACATCAAAACAAACGAAAAAGGATAAAAAACAAGAAACAATGAACAAAATGGCAATGCTGAGTCCTTACTGTCAATGATTATTTTAAAACGAATTAACAGATTAAATTCTGCAGTCAAAAGTCATAGAATGGCTGATTGGATACACAAACAACAAAAACAAGGTCCAATGATATACTGCGTATAAGAAACTCACTTTAGCTTTAAAGACACACATAGACTGAAAGTGAAGGGATGGGTAAAGATATTTCAAACAAACTGTAACTCCCCCAAAAGGCAGGGGTAGCTATATGCATATCAGGTGAAATAGACTTTAAAAATGGTAAAAAGTGACAAGATCATTATATAATGACAAAGGAGTCAACAAATATATCCAACACCAGAGCAACTAAATACATAAAACAGAATAAGAGCCACAAGGAGAAATAAAGAGCAACACAATAATAACTGGGGACCTTAATGTCCCACTCTCAACAATGGATAAATCAGAGAATCAGCAAAGATATAGCAGACTGAACAACACTGTATACCAAATGGATCTAACAGATATATGTATGTATATATATGTGTGTGTGCATACACACACACACACACACAACATTCTACCCAACAGCGGGATACATATTCTTCTCTAGTGCACAGGGAACATTTTTCTAGGACAGACTATAGGTTAGGTCACAAAACAAGCCTTAGCAAATTCAAGAAGATTGAAATCAAACCAAATAGCTTCTCTTAACCACAGTGGTATGAAATTAGAAATCAATAATAAGAGGAAAAGTGGAAGATTGATGAATACATGGAAATTAAACAACACTTCCTGAATGGATCAAAGAAGAAATTAAAGGGGAATTAAAAAGTATCTTAAACAAAAATGTAGACAACATATTAAAACTTTATGAGAGAATTTCATAGCAATAAGATCCTACCTTAAGAAGCAAGAAAGCTCCTACGTAAACAACCTGGATCTATGCCTTAAACAACTAGACAAAGAACAAACTGAGCCCAAAGTTAGCAGAAAAACGGTAATAAGAAAGATTAGAGTAGAAATAAATGAAACAGAATGGAAAAGCAATAAAAATATTAATCAGACTAACAGTTGGTTCTTTGAGCAGATAAACAAAGTTGACAAACTTTTAGCTAGACTACCCAAGGGAAAGAGAGGACCTTAATTAACAAAATTATAAATGTAAGAGGACACATTACAACTGATACCACAGAAATACAAGGATCGTAAGAGGCAACTATTAACAACTATACACCAACAGTCTGGACAATGAAGAAGAAATGGAAAAATTCTAGAAATGTACAAACTACCAAGACTGAATCAGGAAGAAATAGAAGGTCTGCACAGCTAATCACTAGTAAGGAGATTATACCTGTAATTTAAAAAATCTTCCAATGATGAAAAGCCCAGGGCCCATTGGCTTTGCTGGTGAATTTTATCAAACCTTTAAAGAATGAATGCCTTCTCAAACTTTTTAAAAACAGGGAAGAGTTGGGAACCCTTTCAAACTCATGAGAAATAGGATTCATCACATTGATAAAGAAAAAAAGTCAAAGAACCATATCATTAGGTACATAAAGAGCATTTGACAAAATTTAACATCCATTCATGATAAATTAGGTAGGGAAGGGATGTCCCTAAGTATATCAAAGGCCATATATGATAAGCCCATAGCTAACATCATAGTCAATGGTGAGAAGGTCAAAGCTTTCCCAATAAGATCAGGAATAAGACAAGAGTACCCATACCCACCATTCCTATTCAATATAGTACTGGAAGTCCTTGTCAGAGCCATCAGGTATGAAAAATAAAAGGCATCAACAGTGTTAAGGAAGAGGTAAAACTGCCTGTTTACAGATGACATGATTTTATATAGATAAAATCCTAAAGACTCCCCAAAAAACCTGTTAAGATCTAACAAATTCAGTAAACTTGCAGGATACAAAGTTAACATTATGAACTAACAACATTTATATATACACTAACAACAAATTCTGTGAAAAAGAAACCAACCCATTTACGATAACATTGAAACAGTACTTAGCAATAAATTTAACCAATGAAGAGAAAAATCTTTACTCTGAATACTGTGAGACACTGATGAAAGAAATTGAAGAAGATACAAATAAATGGAAAGGTATTCCATGGTCATGGATTGGAAAAATTAATGTTAACATGTCAGTACTACCTAACATCATCTATATATTCATTGTAACCCCTATCAAGATTCCAAAGACATTTTTACAGAAGAAGAAAATCTTAAAATTGATATGGAACCACAAAAACCCCTGAATAGCCAAAGCAATCCTGATAAAGAATAAAGTGGAGGCATCACACTTCTTGAATTCCAAACTATTCTATGAAGCTACAGCAGTCAAATCAAGTGAGATTTATTGTGGAGAATGCAAGATGGTTCAAAATTTGCAAATCTATCAATATGATACACCACATTAACAAAATGAAGGATAAAAATTATATGATAATTTCAACAGATGCATAAAAAGCATTTGGGAAAATTCAACACCGTTTCATGATTAAAACTCTCAATAAAGTGGGTTTAGAGGTAACATACAACATAATAAAAGGCCACTTATGAAAATCCACAACTGACATTCTACCCAATGAAGAAAAATAACTGAGAAAGTTCCCTTTAATATCAGGAACAAGACAAGGATGTCCACTCTAACCATTTTTATTAACATAGTACTGAAAGTCCTAGCCACAGAGATCAGACGAGAAATAAAAGCCATCTAAACTGATAAGAAAGAAGTACAACTTTCACTATGTGTGGATATATAGAGAAAACCCTAAAGACTCCACCAAGACACTCTTATAACTGATAAGTGAATTCAGCACGGTTGCAGGATAAAAAATCAATATACATAAATCCACTGCATTAAAACATTTTTAATATTTATTTTTGTGGGGGGAAGGGAGAGAGGGAGAGAGAGAGAGGGAGAGAGAAAGAGTGAGTGAGCACGTGCACAAGCCTGAACTTGGGAGGAGCAGAGAGAGAGAGGGAGACACAGAAATCGAAGCAGGTTCCAGGCTCTGAGCTGTCAGCACAGAGCCCCATGCAGGGCTCAAACCCACAAACCGTGAGATCATGACCTGAGCTCAACCGACTGAGCCACCCAGGCACCCCCGGGAATTCACTGCATTTCTATACACCAATAATGAAGTAGTAGAAAGAGAGATTAAGAAAACAATCCCATTTCCAATTTTACCAGTAATAATAAAATACATAGGAATAAAGTTAACCAAGGGGGAGAAAGAGTTGTATAAAACCTTGATGAAGGAAACTGAAGACAACACAAATGGAAAGATATTCTATGCTCATGGATTGGTAGAGTATTGTTGAAATGTCCGGACTGCCCAGAGCAATCTACAGTATGCAATCTCTATCAGAATAACAGCAGCAGAACGAGAACAAATAACCTTAAAATTTTTATGGAACCTCAAAAGACCCCAAATAACCAGAGCAATCTTGAAAAAGAAGAACACAAGTCGAAGTGTCACAATCTCACCTATCAAGGTATAGTACAAAGCTGTAGCACTCAAAACAGTATGTAACTGGCACAAAAGTAGGCACGTATATCAATGGAGAATAGAGCCCAGAAATAAACTTATGATTATATGGTCAATTAATCTTTGACAAGGAGGCAAGAATATACAATGGGGAAAAAAATCTCTTCAACAAATAGTGCTGGGAAAACTGGACAGCTACATGCAAAGAATGAAACTGGACCACTTTCTTACACTATACACAAAATAAACAAAAAATGGATTAAAGACCTAATTGTGAGATCTGAAACCATAAAAACCCTAGAAGAGAGCATATGCAGCAATTTCTTTGACAATGGCCATAGCAGCATCTCCTGAAGCAAGGGAAACAAAAGCAAAAATAAACTATTAGGACTACATCAAAATAAAAAGCTTCTGCATGGCAAAGGAAACAATCAACTAAAAGACACCCTACTGAAAGAGAGAAGATATTTGCAAATGACACACCTGATAAAGGTTTAGTATCCAAAATATATAAAGAACTTATACAAATCAACACCAAAAACCCAGGTAGTCCAATTAAACATGGGCAGAATATGGGGCACCTGGGTGGCTCAGTCAGTTAGGCATTAGACTCTTGATTTTGGCTCAGATCATGATCTCATGGTCATGGGTTCAATCCTCGCATTGGGCTCCATGTTGACAATGTGGAGCCTACTTGGGATTCTTTCTCTCCCTCTCAGTCTGCCCCTCTCCTGTACTTCTCTCTGATAAATAAATAAATAAAAACTTTTAAAAAATGAGAAGATATGAACAGACATTCCAAAGATGAGATATAGATGGCCAAGATACACATAAAAAGGTGCTCAATATCACTCATTATCAGGGAAATGCAAATCAAAAGTACAATGAGGGGGCACCTTGGTGGCTCATTTGGTTAAGTGTTGGGCACTGAGCTGACAATGTAGAGCCTGCTTGAGATTCTCTCTCCTCTGCCTCTCTCCCTGCCCCTCCCCTGCTCCCCTGTTCCCATGTGCACCCACTCTCTCTCTCAAGAATAAAACAAAAAGCACAATGAGATATCACTTCACACCTATCAGAATGGCTAAAATAAAAAATATGGGAAATAACAGATGTTGGCAAGGATGTGGAGAGAAAGGAACCTTCATGCACCGTTTGTGGGGATGCAATCTGGTGCCGCGACTGTGGAAAACAGTATGAAAGTTTCTCATAACATTAAAAATAGAATTATTGTATGATCCACTAATTCCACTAGTGGGTATTTACCCAAACAATATGAAAACACTAATTCGAAAAGAGATATGCACCCTTGTGTTTCCTGCCACATTATTCAAAATAGCCAAGATATGGAAACAACCCACATGTCCATTGATAGACCAATGAATAAAGCAGTAGTAGTACACACACACACACACACACACACACACACACACACTGGAATATTATTCATCCATAAAAAACATGAGGACATCCTGCCATTTGCAACAACATGGATGGATCTTGACAGTATTATGCTAAGTGATGTAAGTCAGGCAGAGAAAGGCAAAATACCTTCTGTTCTCACTTACATGTGGAATGAAAAAAAAATCAACTCCTAGAAAAAGAGATCAGAGTTTTAGTTACAAGTCGGGGGTGAAATTGGAAGAAAGTGGTCAAAATGTACAAACTCCCAGTTATAAGATAAATAAGTCCTAGCAATGTTGTGCATAGTATGGTGCCTATAGTTAGCATGGCTGTATGATATATAGGAAAGTAGATCCTAAAAGTTCTCATCACAAACAAAAAATTCTTTTGCTTTTTTTCTTTTTGTATCTCTGAGATAAATGGATGTGAAGTAAACGTACCGTGGTAATAATTTCTCTATACATGTATGTAAATCAAACCATTATGCTGTTAGCCTTAAATTTATAGATGTATGTCAATTATAGATCAATAAAACTGGAACAACATAAATAAGAGGGACTCAATAGATGTTAGCTATTATTATCACCCCTGCAGGGAAGTCAGGAGCCATATCTTGTAGGACTTGCTGTGATCAATGGCTAAGTCTTGGACACAAAGGACAAGATAGAAGGCAAGGAAGAAGTTTGCTGGGGGATTGCATTCTCATCCGTGGCCAGTTGTGTGTGAAGGAGAACCCTAAGGAAGACTGAGAGAGACAGACCTCAGATGACAAAGGGAAGCCAGCCCAGGCCATGAGGCAGGGAGGCAGGAAGGCAAGGCCAGAGGGGAGCCAGTCTGGTTCCAGGAGACGCCCTGAGATGGAACGGAAAACCGGCTCTTGGTTTCCCAACCGGGAGCCGGTGCCTGCCAAGCGCAAGAATCCTGGGGGCCTGATGGGGCGCCTCGGTGGCTTAGTCAGTTAAGCGTCTGACTTTCGCTTAGGTCATGATCTCGCGGTTCGTGGTTTCGAGCCCCGCGTCGGGCTCTGTGCTGACTGCCAGCTCAGAGCCTGGAGCCTGTTTCGGTCTGTGACTCCCTCTCCCTCTGACCCTCCCCTGCTCACGCTGTCTCTCTCTCTCTCTCTCCTAGAAAAAAAAAAAAAAAGAATCCTGGGGGCCTGAGCGACACAGACTTGGCCACTCTCCCTCCTGGAGGCCAGCTTACCAGTAGAGCCATTGCTGGGTCAGCTGTGGCCGCTTTAGCCTAGGACAGGAAAGGGGCAGAGGTAGAGAATGGGGATAGAACTTTTACTGAACACCTATTATTGTAGACTGAAGTTGGGACCCATGTCTGGCTCCGAGGCTCTACATTAGGCCTCCAAAAAAACCTGGGTTCAAATTCTGGTTGCTATTTACTAGTGGGGCATCTTTGGAAAAGGGTTCTCCTCTTTACGCCTCAGTTTCCCCATTTGTATAATGGTGCTGAAAACAACCTCACACTGAGAAGATTAAAGAAATAGCTTGTGTCGCTGGGGAAACTAAGTCATTATCAAGCATCTGCTGAATGCGTCCAAGGGCAAGGCAGCCCAATCCTTGTTGACCACCTGCAGGCGACTATCAGGGAGACTTCTCTCCCAGTTCTGCCCTGGAGCCACACAGAACAAATGCCCCCTCCACTCCTCCCATGTGACGGTGACACAGGGTGGTCCCAGGCCCCTCCCCTGCCTCCTCCCTTGTCTTCATATGAACACACACATAGGTGCTCATGTGGGAGTTCACGGGTAGTGAGCACATGTTCTCTCGGGGCCCTTTATGGACCACAGCCTTGGTTTCCTTACCTCAAGCCAGTACTAAGTGCTTTACCTATCTACAGAGTTCACTGAATCCGCACAATAATCCTATCTGTAGTTCACTTTATTAAGGTAGAAAATAAAAACAGAGAGTCTCAGAGAGGCTAAGGTGGCAGCATCAGAATACGCAAATCTGGATCAGAATAAGTCACCCTTTTTGGCCTGGTGGTGCCTGTGGGCACATGTGGGTGCAGGGCACGCACCTCTGGACACACCATTAGAGGGCAGGTGCCAGGGGGCAGGGGAGGAGGTTGGGAGCAGCTGCCCTCTTCATCGGAGCAGGGAAAGGCTGCTCAGAGGAAAGGCCTGCGGTCCACGCTTCCTCCTCTCCCCATGCCCCCCCCTGCCTCGGGGCCAGCGGGGCCTCCGCCTTCAAGTAAGTAGCTCGGCTCCTTCCTGCACCCCATTTCCTTACAGAGAAAGCCAGGAGTTTCCGGACAGCACCTGCCTTCTCTCAGCTGTAGCCAGAGGAGGGTTTGGGGGTGTGTGTGTGGGGGGGGGTTGTGAAGTGCTGCCTCTTCCCCCAGAAACCTCTTCCTGTGGCTGCAGGTTGGGCCAGAATCAGACAGGCTGGCCCTCCAACTGCCACTTTACCTGGCCAAGTGACTACCCAGAAGCTGGACCTCACTGTCTCCACCTGAAGATGGGATGGTCACACTCACCCCAGGGAAGTCACAGACCCCCTGTCCTCACCCCACACTGCCAGAGCAGGTGCTTTCTGAGCTTGCGTCCAGGGAGGGCCTCTCCCCGAGGTCTGGCTGCACAAGGACCTGCGGCGATGCTCCTGAAGCCCCACCCTGCTTGGCTGGGTGTGCTGCTCACCCCTTGGCTCAAGACTAATCAGACGCCAGTGTCCCATCCGCCTGATCCTCCACTGTCTTGTTCCTCTCCTTCTTCCCGAAGAGGGATCCCCGGAGCCTGAGAGGCAAGGCCCCAGGAATCCTCCTGGGGAAGAGGGTACAGCAGGACCCGGGGTGGGGGGGGACTTGGCCGCTACAGAAATGTTGGATGCAGGGCAAACGAAGGGCTTGCCAGTGCCCAGATGGCGGGGGCCCCATGCCCAGGGGTCTGGCCCATTCATGTGCTCTGGGGCCCCAGGCCTGGCTTGCACGGAGCATCTGTGAGGCTGCCCTAGATGCATGTGGCTCCCACATGCTACTGGGCCCAGATCCATCTGCTTGGAGCTCTCGCGGGGACACCACATGTTGAAGAGGAACTGGCAGGGCAGGTGTGGCCATTCCAGGCAGGTGTGGACACACTGGCTCAGAACTGTGCCAACCACCTCCACCCAACAGCTGGCAAAGGTCAAACTAGAGAGAGAAAGACCATCTCCAACAGCAGCAAGAGGGCTTCAGGCACAGCCCGCCACACCGCTGAGCCCTCCCAGAGGACAGTCAGGGCACTGACATGGTAGGCGCAGGATGGTGCTTAAACACACGTTGCCCCCTCTGCTTGGGTGACCCTTGTTTGGAGCCAGGGGGCCAAGTACCAGCTCTTGGTTGCAACCGATGGTAGTGGATTTGAGGCGATCCTCCACTTTTGAGCTTCTCTTCTGGGAAGCAGAGCTGTAAGGTCCTCATGGTGACCTTCAGTAGGTTCTCCGGGGCAGCAAGGGACCTTCATAGCCCACCTGCTTCCCTGGACACAGCAAACCTGAATGATCAAGTTTTGGCTTCCCTGGGATCTGGCCCCTGATGTGAGGATCTTCATCCTGCTAATCCTCACTTCACAGTTAGAAGCATGTTTACCCACATTATGGCCTTCCAGGCTCACCAACCTGGCCGCACATGGACTATTTTCCCATTTCACAGAAAAGAAAACTGAGGCCCATGAGGATGAAGCTACTTTGCCAGGGTTCCAGGGTTGGAAAAGGAGCAGTGAGCTTTGATTCCCCATTCGTTGCTCTTTCCTCACTGGGCTTAGCACAATTCCTGCTGCATAGTAAGTGTGCAGCAAATGTTACCTTCCAGGTGTCACCCGGGCTTCTGTAAAGGGTCCCAAGAGGTTTGGTGAATGCTGGCTTTGGGATTCAAACCCTGGCTGTGTCTATTGCTGAGTGACTTGGGGCAACAAACGCAGTCTCTTCACTTTTTTCTTAGTAACACGGAGACACCTTTTAAGGGCAGAAAGCATGAACATGTTTTGTCTTCTATACTTTGCCCCTTCCCATGCAACACCAAAGAGGGTCCGTGCCTGGCTTGCCATTCCTCCCACCTCCCCGGCTGCCCCTGGACCTAGGCTTTGCTGTTCTGTAATGCAAAGTCAGGAGAAAGGAGAGCGCAGAGAGCAATGGAGATAAAGGACTCGATAGCGAGTGCTGCAGGGAGGACTTGGGATGGAAAGTCAGGCTTTCTGTCTCTTTCTCACTCCCACTTCTTACACCAAATGCGTGGGGTTTTCCCACACCAACAACCAGTTCTCCAACTGGGCGTCCAACGGTTCAATTCAATTCTGACACTGACTCCCTGGAGCTGGCAGACCTCGCAAGTTAAGAGCTTGGTGCCACAAGACTGTCCCCTGCCTCAGATGCAACTCCCAGGCCTCCTGCACTTCTGATCGACCAACTATAAATTAGGGGTTTCCTCTTTGGGTTGGAAAATTTGCTAGAATGGTTCATAGAACTCAGGGAAAATACTTTATAACGTCGTTTACAACACCCCATGATAGTAAAGGGTAAACATGAACACCAGGTGAAGTTACACAGGGTGAGGTCTGGAAGGCTCCGAGCACAGGAGCCTGTGGAGTTGAGATGCGTCCCCCTCTCTGCACACACGTGGGCTTGCCCACCTGGAAGCTCTCTGAACCCTGTTGTTTAGGGTTTTTATGGTGGTTCCACTACACAGGCATAACTGATTAAGTCATTGTTCATTAGTGATTTACTCAATCTCCAGCCCTTCTCTCCTCTCTGGGTGTGTGTGTGTGTGTGTGGGGGGGGTTGTGTTGAAAGTTCCAATCCTCTGATCACAGGGTTGGTTTCTTTGAAAACCAGCCCTTATCCTAAAGCTAACTAGGGGCCCACCGAGAGTTACCTCCTTAAGCATAAATTCAGGAGTGGTTGAAAGGGGCTTATTAACAACAACAAAAGATGCTCCTCTCACACCCATCACTCAGGAAATATCAAGGGTTTTAGGGGCTCTGTGTGTGAAACTGGACAAAGAGCATATATACAATTGTTACTATATCACAATATTGCAAAGGTATCAATGGGCATTACCCTCAACTGTTCATTTGGATCCCCTTCAGGGTCACAAAACAAAAGCAGACAATGAGTTATTTAAAACTTTTCTCTTGGGGCACTTGGGTGGCTCAATCGTGATCTCACGGTTTGTGGGATCGAGCCCTGTGTGGGACTCTGCACTCACAGCATGGAGCCTGCCTGGGATTCTCTCTCCCCCTCTCTCTCGGTCCCTTTCCCACTTGCACGTGCTTTCCCTCTCTCAAAATAAATAATTTTTTTTTTTTTAAAAAAAACCTTTTTTTTGGTTCCTGGCTGGTTCTTTGGTCAGCACCACTGGTCTGAGACTGAACGACATGGGTTTTCGTGTTCACAGGAGTCACACTTTCTTACAGGATCATTGTAAAGGTAGGAGAATCTTTTGTTAAGTGGTTAACAGAGCGCTTAGCATAAAGTCTCAATAAAGCAGCACTTCTTACTGTATTATGTTGTACTGTTTGCTTGTAGCCCCGACAGCAAGCTGAGGGAGCCAACGTTTCATGAAAACTCAGGATCTACCGATCGTCTACTCCCTGCCCATTTCTCCCCCTCTTTACCCTTCATGAGTCTAACATTAGTTAGAGTCAGGCACAGTCTGGGTGTGACTGGGAAGGACTGTGACCATTCTCTGCCCTTGGGGAGCTTATTAGCTCGCTATGAGTAATGTTCAAGTACCGCATGTACTGCTGTGTTGAGGAGGAATAAGGCTTTTTCTGTGGGGACCCCACGGAAGGGTGGCACCAAGTCTTTTGGGTGAAAGAGGGGCAGACTAAGCTTAGTGTAAGGGAGCTTGGCTAGCAGAGATGTCCAAAGGTGAAGGGTGCTGGCTTGGGAAGTGAGGTGTTGTCCATCGGGGGGTATACACGTGAAAACCCTTGCCGACTGCAGAAAGGATTCAAAATTAGGATGGAAGCCTGGACTAGGGGACCTGGAAGGCTTTGACTCCTGATTCTCTGATTCTTATAGACACTGTAACCAAACGTGGATAACCTCCTGGGTAACTAACACACAACTAGCAGCTGGTCCCCTTTCTGCCTAAGAGCATCACCACCACTGCCCAGAAGACAGGAGTTCCGGGAGGAAGGACAGAGCCCTGACGGGTCCCTCAGCCTTCTGTCTGGTCCACACAACTGTCCTTCCCCGCTGTCAACTCGTCAGCTGCGGTTCCCCAACCTTTTGCTTGTGCAGATATAGGGGGAAGGGAAGGAGCATGGGGTGGAACGTTTGCCCTGGACCTAGATTATGAAGGAAGGGTTTCCATGGGGAGTCACTTTCCCTCTCATCTCCTGCATAAGGTAAGATGACGCCAGCTGTTAAGACAAACTTCCAAGTCTCCGTGGCTTAATTCATTACAAGTTTCTTTCTTGCTCAGGTAAAGTGCAGTTGGCATTGGTGGGGTAGAAGGGCCTCTGATCTGCACAGATGGACAGGAACCCAGGCTAACAGAAGCATGGATGTCTTTGGTCAGTGGCTTCCAAACTCACCTTGGACATGGACATGCAGTTGGAGAGAGGGGAGGGTGGTCAAGGAGACTTTTACAAGCCAGGCCTGAAAGTAGCACGCATCACTTCTAGCACATTCCAAGTCAGAACTTGGTCTTAGGGCCCTATCTAGAAGTCAAGGGGCCAGGAGCTAGTCACCGGCAGGGCAGACACTTCCCAGGAACAGCCGCACTATGGAGGGGGAGGGAGAGGCACTGGCAGAGAGCTTGCTGTTCCGGAAACATCCCTTTACCACAGGCGTTCCCTCCGCAGCCCCTGCCAATTTGCACACACACCAGGTAATGCGCCCCTTGAGCTCAAGGACAGCCTTTGCATCCCCAGTGCTTAGCTCAATGGCAGGTCACAGGCAGTGCTTTGGATATTTGGTGGGGGAACAAAGGCTTAGGTATCATCTTGCTTGTTAAAAATACAGACGCGTGGTAGAAACCACTCTGGAAGTCCCTCAGAAAGTTCAACCTAGGTTATACCCTTTTGCTGGATTGACCCTTTCATCATTACGTAATGCCCTTGCCTCGTTATAGTCTTTGTGTTCAAGTCTGTTTTGCCCAGTATAAGTATAGCTATCCCAGCTTTCTTTCGTTTCCATTTGCAAGGAACATCTTTATTCACCCCTTCGCTTATAGCGTGCGTGTGCCCTGACATCCGAAGTGAGTCACTTTTGGGAAGCTTTTAAATGGGTCTTGGTTTTGTTGTTGTTTGTGTGTTTAATCTATTTCGCTACTCTGTCTTTTGGAGAATTTAGTCCACTTACATTAACAGTAATTACTGATATGGATGTACTTAATGTCATTTTGTTCATTGTTTTCTGGCTTTGTGGTAGTTCTTCTCTGCTCCTTTCTACTTCTTTTGCGTTCTCTCTTTTGTGGTTTGAGAACTTCTTTAGTTGTGCACTTAGATTTTATTCCAATTGTCTTCTGTGTATCTGCTTTAAGTTTTTGGCTTTGTTGTTACCATAAGGCTTACATCTAACAACCTATGTTTATAACTATTTTAAACTGATAAGTTTGAATGCATTCTATAGCTATACATTTTTTACTCTATCCCCACCCACATTTTATGTTTTTGGTGTCACATTTTACATTTTTTTAAAAAGAAGGCTCCACATCCAATGTGGGACTTCAACTCATGACCTGGAGACCAAGAGTAGCACGCTTTACGGACGGAGTCGGCCAGGTACCACCATATTTTACATTTTTACCTTGTGTCTCCCTTAACTAATTTTTGCAGCTACAGTTATTCTTGCTACATTTGTCTTTTTACCTTCGTACTAGCATATTTATGCACCGAACATAGTTGCAACTAAATATATAAAGCAAATATTAACAGACCTGAAATAAATAGGCGGCAATACAAAAATGGGGGGGGGACTTTAATATCTCACTTACATCAATGGACAGATCACCCAGACAGAGAATCAATAAGGAAACATCCACCTTAAACAACACATTCGACCAGGAGAACTTCACAGGTATTTACAGAACATTCCATCCAAAAGCAGCAGAATAAACATTCTTCTCAAGTGCACATGGAATATTCTGAAAGATAGATCATATGTTAGGCCACAAAACAGTCTTAATAAGTTTAAGACTGAAGTCATATCAAGCAGCCTTTCCCACCACAATGATAGGAAACTAGAAATCAATTACATGAAGAGAATTCACAAATAGGCAGAGCTTAAACGCCCATTGGTAAAGAATTAAAAAAAAAAATCAAGACAAACGAAAATGGAAATACAACATACTAAAATTTATCAGATGCAGCAAAAGCAGTTTTCAGAGGGAAGTTCATAGTGATACATGCCTACCTGAAGAGATGAGAAAAACCTCAAACGTCCTAACCGTATACTCAAAGAACTAAAGAAATAAGAATGAATGAAGCCCAGTTAGTAGAAGGAAGGAAATAACAAATATCAGAGTGAGAAATAAATGAAATAAAGACAATAGAAAAGATCAGTCAAACTAAGAACCGGCTCTTTGAGAAGATAAAATTGACATACTTTAAACTAGAATCANAAGCCTCAAAAAATAAAATCAGAAATGAAAAAGGAGGCAGTAAACGGATACCAAAGAAACGCAAAGGATCATAAGAGACTGCTATGAACAGTTATACCAACAAATTGAACAACCAGTAAGAAATGGATAAAGTCCTGGAAATATACAACTTTTGGTGACTAAATCATGAAGAAGTGGAAAATCTGAATAGACTGGTTTTCAGTAAAGACATTGAATCAGTAATCAAACCCCCCACGCCCCCACCCCCAAACAATAGTCCAGGACCAGATGGCTTCTCTGGTGAATTCTACCAAAATTTGAAGAATTAATACCAATCCTTTTCAAACAATTCCAAACAATAGAAACACCCCCAAACTCATTTTATAAGGCTAACATTACCCTGATTCCCAAACCCAACAAGGACACCACAAAAGAAAATTACAGGCTAATATCACTCATGAACATAGATGCTAAAATCCTCAACAAAATGTTAGCAACCCAGTTCAACAATACATTAACTCTTTAAAAAAAATTTTTAGTGTTTATTTATTTTTGAGAAGGGGGTGGGGAGGAGGGGAAGAAAGAGAGAGAGGGAGACACAGAATCTGAAGTAGGCTCCAGGCTCTGAGCTGTCAGCACAGTGCCTGAAACAGGGTTTGAACTCAAGAGCTGTGAGATCATGACCTGAGATGAAGTCAGACGCTTAACCGACTGAGCCACCCAGGTGCTCCAACAATACATTAAAAGGAGCATATACCGTGATCAAGTGGGATTTATTTCAGGGATACAAGGATAATTCGACATTTTCACAAAGCCAAAGTGATACATCACATTAAAAAGAGGCCAAAAGTCATATGATGATCTCAGAAGATGCAGAAAAAACATCTGACAAAAATCCAAATCCATTTATGAAAAAAGAACTCAACCACGTGGGTGTAGAAGGAACTTACCTCAACATAATAAAGGCCATATACGCCAAGCCTATAGCTAACATCATCCTCAATGATGAAAACCCGGAAGCTCTTTCTCTAAGATCCACTCTTGTCACTTTTACTCAACATAGTATCAGAAGTGCTAGCCAGAGGAATTAGGGAAGAAATTAAAAAAGGCTTTGTATGGAACCCAAAAAGGCCCTGAATAGCCAAAGCAATCTTCAAAGAACAAAGCTGGAGGGTCATAATCCCACAAATCAAGATATACTACAAAGCTGTAGTAATCAAAACAGTATGGTACTGGCACAAAAAGAGACATAGATCAATGGAACAGAATAGAGCCCAGAAATAAACCCACGATTATATGGTCAATTAATCTTTGACAAGGAGGCAAGAATATACAATGGGAAAAAGACAGTCTTTTCAATAAATGGTGCTGGGGAAACTGGAGAGCTACATGCAAAGAATGAAACTGGACCACTTTCTGACACCATGCACAAAATAAACTCAAAATGGATTAAACACCTACGTGTGAGACCTGAAACCATAAAATTCCTATAAGAGAGCACAGGCAGTAATTTTTCTGACATTGGCCACAGCAACATTTTTCTACATCTATCTCCTGTGGTAAGGGAAAGAAAAGCAAAAATAATCTATTAGGACTACATCAAAATAAAAAGCTTCTGCACAGCAAAGGAAACCATCAACAAAACTAAAAGACAACCTACTGAATGGGAGAAGATATTTGCAAATGACATATGTGATAAAAGGTTAGTATCCAAAATATATAAAGAACCTACAGAACTCAACACCCAAACCACAAATAGTCCATTCAAAAACGGGCAGAAGACATGAACAGATGTTTCTCCAAAGACATACATATGGCCAACAGACACATGAAAAGATGCCTGACATCACTTATCATCAGGGACATACAAATCAAAACCACAATGGGGTATCACTTCACTCCTGTCAGAACGGCTAAAATAAAAACAACGGGTGTGGGTGAGGATGTGGAGAAAAGGAACCCACATGCACTAATGGCAGAAATGCAAACTGGTACAGCCACTGTGGAAAATAATACGGAGGTTCCTCAAAATGTTAAAAATAGAATTATATGATCCAGCAATTTCATTAGTGAAAACACTAATTTGAAAAGAAATATACACCCTTATATTTATTGCAGCATTATTTACAATAGCCAAATTACGGAAGCAGCACGAGGGTCTACTGATGGATGAATGGATGAAGTGGTGCGTGTGTGTGTGTGTGTGTATCTACACGTATATAATGGAATACTACTCAGCCATATAAAAGAATGAAGCCTTGCTATGTGCAAGGATATGGATGGATCTAGAGAGTATAATGCTAAGTGAACTCAGTCAGTCAGAGAAAGACAAATACCATGATTTCACTCATCTTGGGAATTGAAGAAAAAAAACCCCAGTGAACAAAGGGGAAAAAAGAGACAAACCAAAAAACAGCCTCAACTACAGAAAACAAATTGGGGGCTGATGAAAGGGAAGTGGATGGGAGATGGGTGAAATAGGCGAAGGGGATTAAGAGCACACTTATTGTGATGAACACCAAGTAATGTATAGAATTGTTGAATGACTATCTTGTACATCTGAAACGAATATAACACTGTTTATTTATTATATAGGAATAAGAAAATAAAACTAATAAAAGACACCCAAAGAGTAAAGGAAGAAGTGAAACTGTTGCTTTGGCAGATGATAGATTATTATATACAGAAAACCCTAGACTCCACCAAAATAATGTTAGAACTAATCAATAAATTTGATAAAATACAACGGCAACATATGAAAATGTTTTGTGCTTCTATACACTAATACTAGAAAGAGAAATTAAGAAAGCAATCCCATTTAAAACTGCCTAAATAGAGAATAAAATACCTAGGAATAAATTCAACTAAGGAAGTCTAAGACCTGTAGACTAAAAACTATAACACTGATGAAAGAAAATAAAGAGGACATAAATAAATAGAAATCCATACTCATGGATTGGGAGAATTAATATTGTTAAAATGTCCCCATTACCCAGAGCAATGTATAGATTCATTGTAATCCCAATCAAAATTCCAAGGGAATTTTCACAGAAATAGAACAAAGAATCCTAATATTGGAATTGAACTACAAATGATCTGGAACAGCCAAAGCAATCGTGAGAAAGAACAAGGCTAGAGGCATTATGCTCCCTGATTCCAAACTATATTACAGAGGTATAGTCATCCAAAGCGTATGGTACTGGCATCAAAACAGACACATAGATTAATGGGACAGAATAGAGAATCCAGAAGTAAGCCCACACGTACCTGGTCAATGAACTCACAACAAAGGAGGCACAAATGCAAAATGGGGACAAGACAGCCTTTTCAATAAATGGTGTTGGGAAAACTGGACAGCCACATGCAAAAGAATGAAACTAGGCCACTGTCTCACACCCTGTACAAATGTTAACTCAAAACGGATAGACTTGAATGTAAGACCTGCAACCATAAAACTCCTAGAACGAAGCAAAGTGGGTAAGCTTCTTGACACTGGTCTTGGTGAGGAGTTTCTGGATCGGACTCCAAACACAAAAATAAGCAGGTGGGATTACAGCAAACCAAAAAGCTTCTGCACAGCAAAAGAAATCATCAGCAAAATGAAGAGGCAATGTGCTGAAAAGGAGAAAATACTTGCAAAGTATGTATCTGATAAGGGGCTAATATTCAAAATACATGAAGAACACATACAACTTAATAGCAAAAACCGAAACCAAAACCAAATCCAATTAAAAAATGGGCAGAGGATCTGAATAGACATTTTTCCAAAGTAGGTATACAAATGGCCGACAGGCATATGAGAAGGTGGTCAGCATCACCAGAGAAATACAAATCAAAGCCACAGTGGGATATCAGCTCACTCCTGTCAGAATGGCTACAAAAAGGACAAAATAAACAGGTGTTGGCAGGCATGTGGAGAAAAGGGAACCCTTGTGCACTGTTGGTGGGAATGTACATTTGTGTAGCTCCTCTGGAAAACAGTATGGAGGGTCCTCAAAGAATTAAAAACAGAACTACCCTATGATCCAGCAATTCCACTTCTGGGTATCTGTTCAAAGAAAGCCAAGACATTAATTTGGAAAGATATATGTGCCTTTATGTTCCTTGCAGCATTATTTGCATAGCCAAGATACGGAAACAACTAAGTGTCCACTGATGGATGAATGGATAGAGAGGATGTGGTATAGTGCACCATGGAATTCTGTTGGAATACAGTGGGGTACTATTTAGCCATAAAATAGAGTGAAATCTTGCCATTTGGACAACCTGGATACATCTCGATGGCATTGTGTGCTAAACGAACTAAATCAAAGACAAATGTTGTAGGACCTCACTTATCTGTGGACTCTAAACAAACAAAAAACCACGCTCATAGATACAGAGAACAGACTGGAAGTTGAGAGAGGGGGTCTGGGGTAGGTGAAATGGATGAAGGGGATCAAAAGGAAAACCACCACCAGTTATAGTTAAGTAACAGGGATGCAATATGCATGGGGACTATAGCTAAAACTACATCGTTGCATATTTGAAAGTTGCTAAGAGAATAAATCTTAAAAGTTTTCACTGTAAGAACAAAAATTTGTAAGTATGTACGGTGAGGGATATTAACTAGACTTATTGTGGGGATCATTTCGCAGTGTATACAAATACCGAATCATTACATCATACACCTGAATCTAGTATATGTCAATTATACCTCAATAAAAAGATTTTTTCTTCATAAAAATGTTAAACATAGAATTATCATTTGATTTGGAAATTCCACTCCTGGTTATATATCCAAAGAATTGAAAACAGGGATTCAAACAGGAACTTATGTACTGATGTTTATGCAGTGGTATTCATAACAGCCAAAGGAAACAACTCAAGTGTCCATCAATAATGGGATTAAGGGACACCTGGGTGGCTTGGTTGGTTAAACGTCTGACTTCAGCTCAGGTCATGATCTCAGGGTTTGTTGGTTCGAGCCCCGCGTCGGGCTCAGTGCTGACATCTCGGGCCTGGGGCCTGCTTTGGATTCTGTGTCTTCCTCTCTGCCCCTCCCCTGCTTGTGCTCTCTCTCTCACTCTCAAGAATAAATAAACATAAAATTTTTTTTTAAATGGGATTAAAAATGTGGTCTATACATGATGGAATACTATTCAGCCTTAAAAAGGAATGAAACTCTGATACATGCTGCAACGTGAATTATACTTGCAAACACACTGAGGGAAAGAAGCCAATAGAAAAGAAAAATACCATCTGAATGATCATGGAGGAGTCAACTGAACAGAGACAGGAAGTGGGACGGTGGTTGCCAGGGCTGGGAGGGAGGGGGATGGGTGGTGAGTTGTTAACGAATACAGAGCTGTTGTTTGCAGACCTGACAAAGTTCTGGAAATGGGTAGTGGCGATGGAAGCACAAACAGGGTGCATGTTCTTAATGCCATCGAACCGCCTAGTTTAAAAAGAGTTAAAATGGTACATTTTATTGTGGACCTTTTACCATAATAAAAAAAAAATACAAATGCCTGGAGTTCAGGCCCACAAAAAATTGTGATTCAGTTGAGACTGAACCAAGCTCTTCGGGTGCATCTGATGCATGACTAGGTTTGAAAGTCACTACTCTAGCACTGATTGTTGGCAGGAGGGAGATCTCTCTGGAGCCTTCCAGTGCTCTAGCCTGCATGTGAGGTCTCTGGGATGTCTGTGAAACTATAGATCCTGATCCAGTGGGTCTGGGGTGAGACCCAAGAATGTGCATTTCTAGCAAGTTCCTGGGTGATGCTGACGCTGCCAGTCTATGGGCTGTGCTTTGAGTACCAGTGACAGTGGCCTCATATGTGGTGGACAGAGTGGAGGTCTGGTCAGGTTCATGGTGGCTAACTGGGAGTGAATGACTGGGGGTTTGGCTGACTTGGGAACGAGCTTCCAGGGACAGTTCAGACGGGCGGGTTTGCAGTTTAGCTAAAGGACATACTGAGACCAGAGATGACCAGTGCACAAAACTGTGGATTCTGCACAAGTCTGCTTGAATTTCTGGACCTTGTGTTTTAGAGTTAAGGATTTAGCTTGGCTGACCACAAGTGAAACTGGCTCATTCATTTGATCCTCTGTTGCCACTCCAAATCTCTCCTGGTCCTCCGCAGCCTGCAGAACCGAGTCCCTCCCTCCCTATCACCGCCTCACAGCAGAATGAGGTCCCTCAGGCTCCCCGTCCCACCCAGCGCCGGCATATTGGCCTACCTCCCGGAGTCAGTCATTGATGGCTCCACACTGACTGCCTTCCGGTCAAGTCCAGCTGGTCTCCCTGGTCCTGGAAGACGCCCCAGATGCAATGTCCTAGGGACAGAACTGGAGCTCAGCCTCTGAGCATCACAACCCCCGGGCAGTGTGGCTCTGTGGTTAAGGAATCAGACACCCTCGGGCTTGGATTGGAGTTAAGCACCTTTTCCTGCTCCTCTAACCTTGAATGAGTTACCTAAGTCCCCCAGACCCCAGCTTCTCACCAATCAGATGGAGACTGTGACGCCAGCCTCCCAGAACTGCAGAGGTTACACGGGCCAATGCGAGGAAAGCGTTCTGCCCAGTAACGGACACATGGCATAGGGTTCTGTAATGTATGGTCACGGCAGGGTTCCCCTCTGCAAACGTAAGCAGGTGACTCTATTCTACTCTAGCCTCCAGGATTTGTTCGTCCCCTCATGCCAGTCTGAGTTGGGTCTGATTCGAGATTCCCCAGTGTCCAGCGCAGGTGAGGGCGGGCCACAGAATGGGGGCTCTCAGCCAAGTTTCTAGAACTCCCAGGCTGGATCATTGTGCTTGCAGTTGGGGAGGTGACCTGCAGATGGCGCACGCAGCCGTGGGAGGCGTACTTCCCCGGGCACTGAAGGAATGAAGCTGGGCTATCACCAGGAGTCTGGAAAGCAGGCCCTTCTCACTATTCTCATGATCACGGTTAGCTGGTTCTCTTGGCTGGGTCCTAGGTGCGGGGGCCCAGATGGAGTTGCCCCTGGGCCCAGGAGTCACCAGGGAGCACACGGCCTCTGCCCCCTCCCCTGCCGTGGCACCCAACCCCTTACCTTGTACTGTGCACACTCACAGCAACAGCTCCTCTGTATCCCACACTCCCTGGGTGCTCTGGGAGCGTTTGAGGAAGGAGTCGCTTTTTGGTTGCATTAAAGGTCATGCAACCCAGGGTCTCGCTGTGGCCCAGACAGACAGGAACAGCCCACCTGCATCCTGCACAAAACCCCTCCTTTCTTCTCTAGTCCTCTGGGGCCCCTTTCCAGTCCCCCCTCTCAGCTTCTGGAGGGATGGCAGGTCCCAGAGACTCACCTTCCTTCCAGATTCCCGATCCACAGCTCAGCCTTCACTTGGGGGCACTGAACCCCCTTTGTGCTTCTTAGGTGCACTGTCTTTTCACCCAGGGGTTCTGGGCCATGCTAGAGGGAGGAGGGAGATGGCGACCTGGGGTCTTTCCATCTCCTCTGGCTACTCAAACCTGAAGGTCCTTGGAGGCCCCACCCACACGCCTTTTCAACCCTTTCATCAGATGAGGTCCCTCTGCGCACCTGCCCATGTTTCCTTCTACCTGGCAACCTGATGCCAACTTGTCCAAAGCCAGGAAAGGTTCCCGGCATGCCTGCTGGCCCATTCTCTTTGGTGGAGCTCCATTTCCCCTCCTCCATGAGCCCCTTTTACCTCTCCAAACTCTGATAACCTCACCCCTTCTCCTTGGCTTCACCTTGCCCTAACAGCCTAGAACTTCCGGCTCTGTCCCAACCCCCAGGATATATAGAACCTCTTCCTTCCCCTCCCAGTTTATAGGTACCTCTTATATGACTTAAGTGAGCACTCGTGGTTTGCCTAGCTTTGCTTTCCTGGGCATGCCTGGAGGAGAGAAGCCAGCAGACGCCTGCCTGCCTGCCCCCGCCCCCCAAGGCTCCTCAAGCTCTCAGCAAGGTGGCCTCATTTTATAGATAAGGAAACTGACCCAGAGGGGTTTAGGAACTTGCTCAAAGCCACACAGCTGGCCCCCTTTAGGGGCCGGCAGAGATCTGAGAGCAGAACAGGTGCTCAAGAATGCACCTGGGCTAATTAAAAGCCTTTTAAAAAGTTTAACCTGCTGAGCTAAAACCCGAGCTTCTCCCAGTCTCCCCATGAGATAGCCAGCCAAATATAGGGGCCTTTCCTTCTTCCCTCCCTCCCCACTGGCCCTCGCCAGATGGGAAAAAAGCTACCACGTAGAAACATAACCTTTATTGCACACGGCGCTGGGTTTTTTTTCATAGAAAAAGGTATTAACACATAAGCATCTGCAAATTGAAGCAAGTCCTGGTTTTCTTGGAACAGTAAGATCGCATGCAGTGTCTCTGAGTTGGGATTTTGGTCTTTGTCAAAACCGCCTAGATTGAAAGGAGGGTTGAGTGGGTAGGAGGGAAAAATTGCTGAGTCTTTGTGCCTCTGTCTCAAAATAAGGTGAGAGACATATATAGATATATAGCTTGTCGACACGTTCCCATCTCCCTATATATGTATATAGATCTCTCCACGCATATTTTGTGGGGTTGGGAGGGGTTGATTTGTACTGTCAAATTCTTTGTGCCCTGGCTTCATGGAGAAGAAGAAAATAGTTTCATTTGTACAAAAGAGTTCTATGTACAAGCGTTCGTGACTTGGGGGCTTTCTTTTCGTTGTCGGTTGGTTTCTGTCAGTTTAATATAAATAATGCAGGAAAACAGCCAAGTTGGTGTGTGAGGGCTGGAGGTGCAGACAGGTCCGAGCGAAGGGCCGCTTTTCTCACTGTGCCCCTACACCAGGGTATAGGACTTCGAGTAGGCCCCTGCACCCTGCTTCTGGGATCTCCCTACCCCTGATGTGCTCATCTCCAGAAGAGAGTCCCTGGAGCCCCCCATTTTGGTGTGTGGGCCCCCGGCCCGCGGAGGCTCNCATGGCCAGGGTCCTCTGAGGTAAAGTGGCTGTGGAGGCGGCAGCAGGGGCCCCTGGGTGCGGGAGGCCCAAAGGCTTGCTGGCAGGGTCCAAGGTCAGGTGGCGAGCCTGGGTGTGGTAGGTTCGAGCCAGGTTCCGGATGGAAGCCTCTCGGGGTGGGACCACGGGGCAGGGCTCACGCCCATCCGCCTTTCGAAAGAAGGCCTCCGACTTGGCATACAGGGGCAGGTTACAGTAGTCACCTGGAATCACAGGGGCAGAAAACATTGGAGGCAGAGGCCTCTGGGAGCCGGCTTGCTCCCGCCACCCCCTACTCCCCCATCTTTGCCCTGATCTGATCCAGGAGACCCTCCGAAAGCCAGGCAACCATCAGTGACCTGGCCTCTCTGAGCCTCGGTTTCCTTATCGGTGACATGTGGACAATCGCATTTCCCTACAGGACTGCTGTGAGTAGTGAGTGAGATCAAACACAGATCGTGCCTCCGTCACTGTGGCTGCCGCATGTAGTAGTTGCTCAGTGAGCTGATACTTCTTGATCAATGGCCGATACAGGCTGGTCGGCTTCCGCTGGGGGAGAGCTCATTTCTGAAAACAAGGACTCCCCACATGGAGCCTGATTCTGCCTTCTGCCACATAGCAAGCGTCCCCACGCCTCCACCTTTCCCACGGCTGCCGTCCAGATGTCTGAAGTCAGCTGCATTTCCCCACCCCTCTTCTGTTTTCCAGCTGAGACGTCCCTGATTTCTTAAACCACCTCCGTATGACACACGTCTAGGACCTCCCGGTCCTGATCCCTCGGCTCGGTGAGCATCCTCACCTGTAAATGTGCCTCTGTCCTGTGACTGGGCCAGTAACTTCCCTTACGTGATCTCACTTAGTCCCCACAGCCTCCTGGATAGGTTAATACCTGACCACATTTTACAAATGAGGAAACTGAGGTTCAGAGAAATTAAGTAATTTGCCCCAATTCACCCAGCTTGAAGGGGGTGGGGGCGTCATTCAGGGCTGCGAATCTCCAAAGTCTTTGTACTTTGTGACCCTGGGCTCTTCTCCTGACGACCCCGAGTGCCCCGATTAGCATGGCCACTTAGCAAGGCCAGCAGTGAGCAGACCAGACTCTGGTCCAGTGTCCGCTGGTGGAGCCCCCATCTCACGCCCTCCAGTTATCCTATGGCTGTCCCGCCAACCCTGAAGGCTGTAGCTCTGGCCAGGCCCCTGGAGTCAGACAGGTGCCCGTCAGGCTAGGTCACTGCCCACCATGAGGTTTGGCCACCATGCGCTGGGATGCCAGGATTGTTCCTCTGCATCTGGATTAATTTTGAATGGCACGGGGACCCATGGCCGTTGGGCAGCTGTGTCTCTGTAGCGGCATAGCCTCAGAATAAGGGGAGGATCCCTATGTCCGGAGACTCTGCCATGCGTCAGGCACGTACAGGACATCTGCTCACTACAATATATACAATACAGCATACAATACAGTAACGCAGAGTATATGCTGTCATTTGCATTTTACAAAAGAGGAAATGAAGGCCAGAGAGGCTAAGTGACTTCCAAGGCCATGGACGTATTAAGAGGCTGAGCCAGGATATGGACCCTGATCTGGACTCTCCCAAGTATTTGATTTGTGCCGCCCACACGGCCAAGGAGCCCTGCCCAGGCTGGCCGGCCCCACGAGCCGTCGGGGAGGGGGGACGCAGCAGGGGAGGGGGGCTAAGCACTCACTCTTGTTCGCCCGGTGCGGGATGGGCACAGCCACGTTCTTGCCCCGGTCGGCGTCCTGGGGCTTGGGCGGGGAAGCAGTAAAGCGGCAGATGCCGGGCTCCGAGGGCGTGCTCATGGACGTCATGCTGTCCGCGTTCTCGTTGGTGCCTGTGGTCATCTGGTCGGAGGAGCTGTCCGAGATGAAGCACTCGGTGATCTCGAACTTGGCGTGCTGCAGCTGCTCTTCCAGCTTGGCGTGCTCGTAGGCCCGAGCCAGCTCCTCGTACGTGGACGAGGCGCTCTCCGTGGACACCATGCTGTTCCGTCCTTTGTCTGCGGAGACGGAAAGCGTGGAGGTAAGAAGAAATGAGGGGGTCGTGGGGAAAAGGGTCTCGTTTACCAATGAGACCAAAGCCCGCTTCGGATTCTGTGTCTCCCTCTCTCTGTCCCTTCCCCTGCTCGTGCGTGTTCTCTCTCAAAAATAAACTTCAAAAGAAAATTTAAAAAAATGAGACCAGACCGAGCATTTCCCCCACCCCTGACCCAGTGGTCATCTCCAAAGACCCCGCTCGCCCCCTGGGAAGGTGGCAGTGGGGGCAGAAGTGGGGTCTCTGGCAAATGAAAGGCAGAACGTCTTGCATTCTTGGAAACAAGCCACCCCCTGGAACACTCAGCTCTGTCTCCAACAACCATCACACGTACTGTCCTCTCCAGCATCTTCTGGGATGGCAGAGTGAGACCCTTGACCAAGCAGGGCTCAGTGAGGTCACGTGTTTTTGTGCCAGCCACACAGTAAGCCAGTGGCCAGCTGGAAATGAAGTGGGCTTGTGCCTTGGCCCCCACGAGCTGGTGGGCAGAGGTTGGGAAAGCAGAATGGGGGAGCTGGAGAACAGAGAGTAAGACGCAGGCAGGGCCCCAGGCTCACCTGTGTCCTGGGAGAGGCTGGCGCTGTAGCTGTCACTCTCAGTGACAGTGACCCCATGCTGGGACCCCACGGTGCGCCAGTCGGAGGTGAGGGTGCGGGCAGGTGTGGAGGCCTGGCACTTGGTCAGCGTCCACTGGCTTGAGTACCGGTTCCGGGTGCTATGGGCTGATTTTACGTTCTTCCTGGACACCGGATCTGCAAACAGGGGCGATGGCTAGCACGTCCACCGAGGGCACTCAGGCCTGGGCGGCTGGCACTTACCAGAAGGGCAGTGCAGAGCCAGGGAGGAGGCATAAGCAGCCACAGAAGCTCCCCTGGGGATGCTGAGCATGCTGCCTTTCCCGACCACGTAGCTGACCCCGGAGGAAAAGAGCAGCAGTGGCGAGGCGTGGGGGCAGTGGCTGGCATCCTGGGCCTCCCCACCCACCGCATCTTTTCCTTCCGCTGGGGGAAGAATGTCACCTCCTCTCCTGCTCCCTCTTGTGCATTCATTCCCCATAGCCCTTGATGTATTTTATCCTTCTGTCCAGAGCTATCGTGCTAGAGGCAGAAGGCCCTCGGAGAGCAAGAGTACCCAACCCTCAAGGTGCCTGGGTGGCTCAGTCGGTTAAGCATCGACTTCAGCTCAGGTCATGATCTCACGGTTTGTGGGTTCGAGCCCCACATTGGGCTCTGTGCTTGCGGCTCAGAGCCTGTTTCAGATTCTGTGCCTCCCTCTCTCTCTGCCTCCTCCTCACTCATTCTCTGTCTCTCAAAACTGAATAAATGCTAAAAAAAAAAAAAAAAAAATTAAAAGAGTACCCAACGCTCTTAAAATGTCTACGTAAGGAAATGGAGGCCCAGAGAGACAAAGTTGGCAATATACCCAAGGTCACGGCTAAGTAAGTCTTCAATCAAGGTCTGTGGATTCTAACTCCAGTGCTCTTTCCATTCTTCCATGCTGTTCCTCCCCCACTTTTCTCTTTATCACCTGTGCCCCATGCTGTGCCCAAAACACCCTGTGTGGGAGGGGGTCTGTCTCCCAGGGGATAAGGCATACTGGTGCCTGGCCGGATGTCAGACATGTCGATGAGGGGTCCTGTGCTCTGGATGAGGGCCGGGTGGTGCAAGGAGACACCAGTGCAGAAACTCTGGGGGTTGACAGCTTGGCTGAACTCAGCGTCCGTCACGGGGATGGTGGCCTTGTCATCTCCTAGGGGAAGAAAGACAATGAGTAGGAGTCCTTCTCTTTGGACGTCACAAATGTCTTTTTGTCTTTATCTCCTGTGGAGGCCCAGAAAGGACAGAATAATTCTTTCAGTGAGAGGAGGAAACTTAGCCCTTGAGAGAAGCGTCAGTGCGTTCTGAGACTGCTGAGTTGCTGGTGAGGCTGCTGCCAGAGCTCTGGGCACTGCTGGGAGGGCTGGTGGCAGCCCTTCGTGGGGTGTGGCCTGGGGAAGACCGAGACAGAGGGCCCATGGCACTTGTCACTCACCCAGCTGCTTGATGCCCTCCTTGTCCTCGATGAGCAGCTGGACCCTGGGGATGTCAATGTGCAGCCGCGGGCCTTGGGGTGGTCCCTTCACAGGAGTGTCAAAACTTCGGTTGTTCTTGCTGTGGGGAGAAGGGCCGGGGGTGGGTGACCCAGCAGCCATAAGGGGCTGGAGGGGAGGGTTTAGCAGGACAGTGGCATCTTAGAAGCCTGTCCTCTGCAGGGGAGGAAGCAGCCATAGGACACCTACCTTATCAACATTTCTGCCAAACTCTTTGCATCTGCAAAACAGTAGAGAGAGGGACTGGGTGAGAATGGAGTCAGAGCAGGATGCAAACTGGCAGAGGCATGGGGGAAAAGGTGGGGGAATTCCCTAAAACGGGACCAGGGCTGGTCTCCTGGGAAGAAGGAGAAGTAAAAGGCCCCCAAAATGGCCTAAAATACAATAAGATCTGGCTGCTCCTGGTGCGAGATTTGGCTCAGGTCTGTTTTCCTTTCCTCAGGTTTTTATCTAATAGGGAGGTCCTTCCCAAAGGAGAGGGTATATAAACTGCTCCATCTGTTTCTTGAAATGATTCTAATTAAACAAGACATCATAGCAGGCTGGGAATGGGTACCAGTGGAGGGTCCATCCTCAGTTATCTGCTGAGAAGAGAAGAGAGTGAAGTAGAGGTGGCCACTGGGCATCCCTAAATGACTATCAACCAAGACACTTCATTTCTTCCTCTTGGGCACCTGAACCCAAGAAGTCCATGGATGAATCTGAGTGTCCCTGCTTTGTCTCCAGAGAGGCCTTGAATAGGATCAGGGCTCTCAGGTTAGGAATTGACAAAAAAGGAAAAAAAAAAAAAAGAGTGAGAGAAGCCAAGGGCCTACTTAATCCATTAGACTTCTGAGGAGAATGAGAATCATGAGACTAGTCTGTCAGAATGAATCTAGCCCCATGTATGTATCCAACCATCTACTCACCCACCCATCCACCTATTCATTTCTCCAGCCACCCATCTGGTCATTCATCTATCATCCACCCATTCAACCAACCATCCATCCAACCATCCAATTATCTATTCATCTACTCAACCATTCATCCAATCACCTGTCCATACATCCATAAAATCATACAATTATCTGTCCATCTTATCATCCATCTATCTATCCATCCATCTATCCATCCTCCATCCATCCAAACATCCATTCAACTATCTACCCAACTACCTAATCATTCATCTCTTATCCATCCATTCAAATATGCATGCATCCATCCATCCACCTACCCATGGATCCAAACAATAATCCATTCAACCATTAATCCATCCAATTATCTAATCATCCATCCATCTACTCCTCCATCTATCCATCCAGCCACCTATCCATTCAACCACCTATACATTAAATCTTTCATTTAACCATCTATTCAACCATCTTTCCATCTATGCATCTTTCCATCCAACCATCCAATTAGTCATTCAACCATTCATCCACTCTACTCCTAAACACCCAAGGTAGTGTTAGTAATTCCCTCTTTTGTACTACTCTTGTGCCCTGACTTCTCACATGAGGCTGTGAACTCTTTGAGGACTAGACTGTGTTCCATAAGACTCCAGACTCTTCCTTCTTTATTCATTTTTATATCTCCAATGTATGGAAGTGTTTACAATACAACAGCTATTCAATAAATGTTTTCCAAATGAATGAATGAACGTCTGTTAAGCAACTACTAGGTGCCAGACACTGTACTAGGCCCTGGGGAAATCAAGGTAAATCAGACTCATTCATGCCAGTCTATGGTATCATGCATTAGGACAGGGATGATGTTCAAAATATTTAACACCAGACACGTTCTGGAAGTGACACGGTCAGAACTGAGCAAGGCCCTAGAGACCACCTGCAGGTCTATGCTTCACTGGCCAGCTCCTAGGAGAATCGCAGGGATCCTGTGTGAGAGAGGGGAGATCCAGGGTGGAAGGGAACATCTATTTACCAACTAACATGGAAATGTTTATTTTTTATTTTTTTTAATGTTTATTCATTTTTGAGAGAGAGAGAAAGAGAGAGAGAGAGAGAGAATGAGCAGGGGAGGGGCAGAGAGAGAGGGAGACACAGAATCAGAAGCAGGTTCTAGGCTCTGTGATGTCAGCACAGAGCCCGATGTGGGGCTTGAACTCATGAATCGTGAGATCATGACCTGAGTTGAAGTTGGATGCTTAACCGGTTGAGCCACCCAGGTGCCCCTAACATGGAAACGTTTAACTATTTAAATCAATATGGCTTTACCAGAGTGCACCTCTAAAATTCAGCCCTGGTTAGGTCAGGCACAAAGTCTTAGGGACACAGAGGAGTGAGCAATGAGAACGAAGGTTTCAGAAGACTGGAGTAGCAGCTCTCCCTTCAGTGAGACACAGGCTCACTCTCTTGCCCCGATGGTGCCAGGAGCCAGTGAAAGGGGCCAGTGTGGCCGAGGGCCAACACTCCCTCCCAAGAAGCCCGTAGGAAACCTGCCTACCTCGGAGCCGCTTCAGACGCTTCTCCTTCCTCTTCTTGCGGACGATGAAGAGCAGTGCCACCCCCAGAGTGGCCAGGATGACCGGGCAGCCAATGGTGAACAGCTTCTTCACATCATCCCCCTCACCTTGAGCAGACTTGATGGGAGGGATGGTACCTGAATGAAGTGAAGAAGGGAGTCAGATGTCCCTTGTGAGTAGGCTCTGTGTAGAGTCTCCTGGGGTGGGGTCACCCTTGAACCTCTCTTGCTTCCCTTGGTCTCATTTTGACCTCTACTTCCTGGCACAGAGCCCCAGCCTTCCCCTTTACCCCCCCCCCCCCAAATTCTGGTCCTTTCAGGACAGCCCACAAACACTCATGTCGTTTTTATGCTGCATTATGAAGCTGATGACTTCATGGGGCTGTTTTAGAATTATCCTGAAGTCTTTGAGAGATAGTCTCCTGCCTGTTGGAGTTCAATGTTCATTTCTAGAGGGGAGACTGATTCCCCCATCCAGCTCGTAAAGTGGGGGAAGGACAGTGAGAATCAGAAGTCAGAGCAGTGGGATCCCAGGGTCTCTTCCCCAGATGGGGGCAAAGCTATTCAGTGCCCTGCATTTTCTCCCTGATCCCCCCTCCCATGGGCAATATCTGCTAACCTTGGGTGCCTGCATGGAGGCAGTAAGTTCTGCTGACATAGCCCTGTGCCAAGCCCCACCTTTGCCTGTTTCAAAGCCTTGCGTAAGAGCCATCTCCTTCGCGAAGCCTTCCTTGTTTGAGCCCATCCCCCTGATCCTGCTTTTCTTCTGTTTCCTTAACACACAGGTAGACTTAATTTACCTTGTGATAAGGGATCTCTATGAATTCCGCCTTCTATGTGCCTTTAATGTATGTGCATGTGTGTGCGCGCATGTGTGTATATGAGTGTGTGCATGTGTATGAAGTACACCAGTTAGTGCTCACCAAACACCCACGTGCTCACCTACATCTCCCAGACCTCCTGAGTTAGATTAGAATCACGTGGCTAGTTCTGGACAACAGAGTGAACAGAAGTGACGAGCGGCACCTCCTGGCCAAGGCAGTTAAGAACTGGGGTGCCTCTTCTCTCTCTACTTGGTGACCTTGGAGGCTACCCATTCAAGATGGCATAGCCAGAAGATGATGGCCAGCCAACCCTCTTAACAGGTTATGAGAGCAAGAAGCAGATCTTCATGGAGCCTTTGGTGTCTATCTGTTACTGCAGCAGAGGCCATCCCATCCTGGCTAATGCACCATGTTAGCAGAGGGGCCTCAGAGGGCAGGGCCTCAACTACATCTCTACATGCCTCTCCGTCTCTCCTAAGCAGCAGAGAGCAAGGACCGCACCTTCAAGGACCCTCACAAGCCTCAGTGTGACTGTTCGCCTGTCTGTAGGTCTGTATGGGTCACTCTGGTGGACCCGCCCACCGGCCTTCCTGCCTACCGTCTGCGGCTCCCTTCCCTGTCTCCAGCTTTCCCCTTTGTTTTTCAACTTGTCTGTCCTGTCTTTATGCACCGGCCTCTCTGCCAGCCTCCCTGGGGACACGCGGCCGCCCTGGGACTCACTCCCGTCGTAGTCCAGGGTGGCGAACTGCGCAGTCTCGTTGCCGCAGCCAGCGCTGTTGCAGGCCCGCATGCGCAGCTCGTACCACGTGGCCTCCCGCAGCTCGGTCAGAAACACCTCCCCGGAGCTGTTGGCCCGCAGCCCCTGCCAGGCCCAGGTGCCCTTGGGCCGGTACTCCAGGACGATGGCGGTGATGGGGCAGCCCCCGCTGTTCCAGCCCTGCAGGTTAAGCCGAGCATGCGTGGAGTTGATGTGGGTAAACAGGTGCTGGTCTTTGCTGAAGGAGGGCTCTGGGGGGCCACAGGGAGAGAGCGTGGTTAGAGACCGCGAGGAGGGGGTGCGTTCGTCCGCGGGGGGAGGGAGTCCNGGACCTGAGGAGGAGGCCTCAGCAAAGGAGGAAGGGCTGTGGGAAGAAGGAAGAGGCTGCTAGCCCTCCAGGGAGGAGGGGCCTGTTTCTCCTACTGTGATTGGTCAGGGTACTATCCATAGGCGGGAACTTGGCTAAGCCCCTCCCTCAGCCTCCGCTTCCCAGCGCCCTCCTTCCCCGCCCCAGCCATCTTCCATCCCCGGGGCCTGCGCCCATCCCACCCCAGCTGGGTCCTCGCTAAGCCTCACCCCGCCCGTGGGTCTTTGCCTCGATGATCTCGCTGATGCGCCCGGAGCCCACGCTGTTCTTGGCCGCCAGCTTCACCTTGTACCACGTGCCGCACTTGAGGCTGTCCAGCTTGAAGGACCGCTCGCCTGAGCTGATAAACACGTCCTTCCACTCTTCGCTGTTGTCCACCGAGTACTGCAGCACGAAGCCTGCCCGGGAGGTTTGCCTGGCTCAGGGCGGGCAGGGCGGGGCCTGGGACACCCCGACAGGCGTCGTGGGGCTGGGCTCCCGGCAGGGGCGGAGTGGGGCCTTTGGTGATGGGGGGAGGGCCCACGCAGGTTGGACACAAAGCTACAAGGAGTTTTCCTGCTCTTTCTTTGGCAGCTAAGGTGGAGAGGGGAGCAGAAAGCAGAGCCTTGAGGCTTAAAAGGGGCCCTGTTTAGACCCTGCTGCTCCAGGGATGGGCCCCCCTGACTGGCAGTATTAGGTCACCTGAGAGCCTGTCAGATCCCACCCCAGACCTCCTGAATCAGAATCTGCATTCCTTAAGATCCCCCTGCTGACTCATGTGCATATTCAAGGTTGAGAAGCACTTGCTGTCTACTGTTACAGATTTGGGAACTGAGGCCCAGAGAAGAAAACAGATCTCTCCAGGTTCACACGGGTCACCAGCAGCAATCGGGGCGGGCCATCTAAAACCGGGATACCTAGGCTGGTGACTTTCTGTGGTACCTGGGTAACTTTCTTGTGGTCCGAATTCCCCCCCCCCCATTCATCACTTCCGGGGCATTATGGGGACAAAGCGGTGACTGTGGGTGAAGCCCTCCCCTGCTTCTGGGCCCAGAGTTTCTTCCCCTCTTTCCCCCCTCCTCCTCCAGACCCCTCTCACCTCGGATGGAGCTGCCCCCATTGTCACCTGGAATCCAGGTCAGGGTGATGGACGAAGCGGAGGTTTTAGAGACAGTGAGGCGGGGCTGGTCCGGGGGAACTGTGAGGGAAAGCCACCAGGCCTCACCACAAAGCGTTAACATCTGATGGGGGTGGGGGGGACTGGGGTATCCCAGCTGCAACTGAGGCCAAGGCCTGGCTTTCCCAGCCTCTTGCAGCCTCCCCAGCTCCTGCTCATTCTCTCCATCCCTCCTGCCTTCTCTTCCATGTGGCACCTCTGTTCCACTAAGGGTCTGTCGCCCAGGTCGTTGGGGAGCGTGGTGGGGCGCCGGCCTTCCTGGGCCTTACCTTGCACCAGGAGGTTGATGATGATGGTGTCAAAGCCCCCAGTGTTGGTGGCCGTGCACGTATAGTAGCCTGAGTCCTCGGCCTTCACGGCGCGCAGCAGCAGCGTGCCATTGGTATGGATGAGCCGGTGGCCGTCCATGGACACGGGGATGGCCGAGTCTTCACTGCAGGGGTCGGGGGGCAGAGATGGGTTATGGTCAGCACCCCTTCTTCCTGGGGCCTCTCCCAGGACTGTAGGGAAACAGGGCTGGGAGCAGGCGGAGGCTGACTAGGGGGCACTTCCTGGGGATATCCAGTAACCCTGCCCTCTTCAAGCCCCCAGGGGAGGGAGACACTCGGCAGTCAACAGCGGGGAGCCAGGGGGCCCAGGCCTCCCGGAGAGCAGCAGCTGCGACCCTGGCAGGGCCTCTGGTCAGCTGGAAGGTGGGGGCGTCCGATTCTTTTCTTTATGGCTCTTCTACCACTCATCACTTGGGTCACTCAGCCCTCCAGGGTCCCGCACATACCTGTCCTTGGTCCACTTCACAGCAGGGGCTGGGTCTCCCACTGAATTACAGGGCAGCCGGACATCTTTCATCCAGGGTGTCGTCACGGTGCCTCCGAATGAGATGATCTTTGCTGGGGCTATGGGAAAGAGAGCATGAGGGTACCCCACTGCTACCCACAGTGCTGTACCGGGCTGCCTTTCTTGGGGCTCCCCAAATTTACAATTCGAGTCCCCCGGCTCCTACCTGACCTCCACTCTGAACTTGGAGCAGGGGTGGGTGTAGGCAATTTCAGATGGGAGTCACTGGTTCCACAAACATTTATCAAATAAATACTTGTTATGGGCCAGGTATCACATGAGGCTCTGAAGAGTCACAAAATGAGAAAGATCTATTCCCTGTCCTCAAGTTACACATTGTCCAAGAGGGAGACAGATACTTAAAAAGTAGCATTACAGGGTTGGGGGGCACACCTGGGTGGCTTAGTCGGTAAAGCATCTGACTCTTGCTCTCATCTCAGGTCTTGATCTCAGGGTCATGGGCTCCACGTTGGGCATGGAGCTCAACTTAAAAAAAATTTTTTCCCCCATTGGTAGAATATACTATAGTAGCGACAGGTACACGTAACTGTGGGAGCTCACAGGAGGCGTGAACTCTGCCAGTTCAGTGGTGGTGGCGGTGATGGCCAGGGAGGCTCCTGGAATTGGGAAGCTCTGCCTTGAACCTTAAGGGCTAAAAAGGAAGGAAAGTCACGGCGGGCAGAGGCCGCGGCAGTGAGCAGAGGCCTGGAGGCCTGAGACACGCGGGAAGCGGGAGGGTCTGCAAACACTCTGGCGTGACCAGAGCGCAGGGTGAGGGAAGGGGGGTGCGTGGTGAGCAGGAGCTGAAACACGGGGCAGGGTGGGGGCGCTCTGTTGGCAGAACAAGGAGACTGGACTTCCTCTTGGGGACACGAGGAGCCACTGGAGGCTTAGAAGTAAGTAGCGACACGTTCAGAGCGGAGTTGTAGATAAAGCCCTGGCTGCTGGCAGGGGAAGGTTTGGCGGAGGTGTGGACGGCGCAGGGCGGTGGCCAGAGGGCAGGGCGGAGATGCTGTGAGTGGGTGAGGAGGGAGGGGCTCCAGGAAGAGCCCTGGGGACCTGGGGTCTGACTGGCTTTAAGGAAGAGACAGAGGGGAGGGGATGATGACTGCCTGACTCCGGCGGGGTGACGGTGGCCTCTCGGAGAGCAGGCACACAGGAGGAGGAGGAAAAACGGGGACACTTAGCCTCACACCGAACCTGGCGTCACCCGTGTGGGGGAAGTAGAAAGCAGTCAGATATACACGTTCCAGAGCACGAGAGAAGCGGCTGGGTCACAGACCCTCGTGTGGGAGTCCGCGGCCCAGGGACTGGGGTCACCAGGAGCGGGAGTGCAGACTGACAGAGGGGCGGCAACAGCATACAGCCACGGAGGAGAAAGGAGCCTCCCCGGGGAGGACCAGGGCGCGCCGGCGGCATCGCGCAAAGCAAGAAAGGCAAAGAGGTCACGGGTACCCGAGGAAGGTGACCACGGCAGGTGCCTCACAGGTCACCAGGCCGTGTTAAAGGTGTTAAGTTAACCGAGCGACCAAACGCTTTAGAGTTCCAGACCCGGGACTGCCACGTGGCTGGGGTTGGTTCCTGGGGCCCCAGGGCTACAGACCCACGTGGCCGTGGGAGGAGGCAGGCCCATGAGGAAGGCGGCCTTCCCATGGAGGCCCAGAGCCGAGGCAGAGGACTGCAGTTAGGGGCTGGCAGGGGGTAAATCCCATGCACAGGGGGCCGATCAGCCGCTGTGTGCGGCTGCCTCTCGCTCTCGGGCTGGGGCCTCAGAACTCTCCTTCCCTGTGCAGGGCGGGTACACGTGCCCCCATTCCATACTCATGCCCAGGCCAGGGGTTCGGTGGGGGCGCTCCCGAAGAACACAGCCCGCGCGCAGCATCCAGAGCCTCCTCGGGCTGCACTGGGTCAACGCCCGTGGACTGAGTGAATCAGCATCAGCGGCACCAGCTCTACCTGCAGCGTCTAGGCTTTGGCGTGACGAGGCCCCCGCTACGGCCCTCGGCTCTGTGGAAGCAGCGTTCCCTGCCACCATCCCCTCTTGGGACAAAGACTCCGCCGTGAACTGGGAGTGAGGCCAACGTCCCTTCTTTCAACCCTGCGGTAGAGTTCGGAGTGGGGGACCTGGGCGCTCCTCCATGCCACCCACCCCCGAGCAGCTGTGCGGCCTGCAGCCTGCTGTAGGGCCTTCTGGGCGTCAGGGGGCAGCAGAAGCCTGGCGTTGGTGCAGGCGGGAGGCGGGTGGCGGCTGGCTCCTGGCAGCCAGGTCGCAGACAGGGTGGAGAGAGATACCCCCTGTCTGGGGAGAGCCCGGGTTCTAGAAGGGGGCTTCTGGCAGCTCCTCCCGCTCAGGCCCGGGCGGCTTACCCTTGCCTGCAGGCTCGATGGTGACCTTCTCGCTGCTGTTGCCCGTGCCGGCAGAGGTCACGGCAGCCACCCACAGCAGGTACTGTTGCCCGCGGTGGAGGTGGGCGATCCGGTAGAAGAGCTGCTCTGGACTCGTCTCGTACTCGCTCGGAGCCTGCGGGATGGGGGCGAAGAAGCGCTAGAACCCAGGCTCCTGGGCCTCCAGCCCCAATCTCCCCGGGGGACCTGGGCTCGGCGTAGGGGGTGGCCCAGTTAGGGGGGTGGGAAGAGGAGGCAGGATTCTGCCTCGTTTACCCTTTGTGGTTTGGCTGCAGCAGGGAGGAGGGTCTGCGCTGGGCTTGGCCCTGGGGGCCGATGGGCCCGCTCTGGCGTGGTGCTGGGCCGGCCTCAGTTTACTCCTTTGACCCATCCAGACCCTGGCAAGTGTGGCTGCAGGTCAGGTGAGTGATGGAGGGAGTCAGGACAAGGGAGAACGGAGGAGGGAGGGTCCCAGGAAGACCCAGAGGAAAGGGAGTCAGTCTCTGGGAAGAAGCTAAGTCACCGCATTTGCCTTATTAGGGTTGTAGACAGGCTCCCCAGCCCGTGCGGGCTCCGCACCTCCTCCCAGCCCTGCGTCTAATTACCGCTCCTTCATCCTGCGGGAGCAAACCGTCCGGGGGGCAGAGGGGGTGGGAGACCCAACTCTGAAAGCTTCGCCGGGCAGCACTTCGTTCATGATTATTAGTGGTAAAGACCACCGTATACATGTGTAGGTTGTATAAATCTATAAAATTTTTTTAACCAAATGACAGTTTTGACAAGTTGCCAACAAAACAATATCGGATCCCAGTGGTTTTACCAGTTGCTTTGATGAAAAGATTATGTTGCCTTGGAAACCAGAGGCTCAGATATTGAAATGAATTTGAGAAGGAGCTTTTGATAAGCGCTAGTTTGCAGACCTCCTGTCAGCCCCTTCCCTGGTCCAGGCGGGATGGGGCTGACTTTCATTTTATTTTATTTTTTGGTCAGCCGCGGGGAAGGGAAAGGAGGGCAGCACTAGGGCCTCTTTGAAATCAGGGCAGAAATCTAGTGGGGGGAGCGGCCCCCGGAACAGATGGGGGGCCCTGAGGCCAGAGGGAGCTAATAATTAGTTATCTCTGCAGTCATGGGATCTTGCACACATGCACGCTCACATGCACACGGACCTGTGGATGCATCCACGCACATGCTGAAGGACAGACCTGCAGACAGAGGTGGGGTCACAGAGGGACATTCTCTGCACCCCCTGGGAGGGCGGAGGGGTCCAGTGACTTATGGCAGGAAAAGCCATCCCTTTTGCCCCCGGCCGTCTGCAGGGAGATGTTAGGAAGGAGGCGCAGGCATCTCCTCACATACAGCTCCCTGGCAAATTCTCCCGCCTGCCTCCTGCATGGAGATTTGGCCTTGAACCCGGGGGGTCCCCGCTGCACACAGGTGCAAAGCCACCTTCAGGCCTGGTACTTGGGAAGTCTTTGCAGGCGACCCGGGGGACCGTGAGGGTACCTGTAGTTCCTGCCTGCATGAAGTAGGGTGCTGTAGTGTGTCCAGCACCCGCTGGCCCTTCTTACCGAGCGTATGTCTCATAGCTCATACACCGTTCTCTCTCAAGGGTCCCGGGGCCTCAGTTTTCTATTCTGTGAACTAAAGAAAGCAATACCGCTCTGCCTCAAGAGCCCCCGTGTGGTTACAGAGAGGCACAAATAGGAGGGGGTGGGGGTGGGGGGCGAGTCCTGTGTAAACTGGGACGCATTCTTCTCCCGGCTCAGTCTTCTGTGAGGACTGAGGTGTGCACGTGCATGTGTGGAGAAAAGTCATGTGTCTGTGTGTTTGTGAGCGTACGTTTGTGTCTACGCAGGGCAGGAAAGGTTTGGCTTCCCTTTGAAGGTGTTGGCATCGTCTCCAGACCCCAGGGTCTTCCTTTGAACCTGGGCTCCCCAAGAACCTCCTGGAATCAGTTTTAAAAACACATCACTGNCAAACCATGAGAGACGCTTGAATGCTGAGAACAAACTGAGGACTGATGCAGGTGGGAGGGGGAGGGGGGAGATGGGCATGGAGGAGGGCGCTTGTGGCGATGAGCACTGGGTGTTCTATGGAAACCAACTTGACAATAAACTATTTAAGAAAAAAATAAATAAGATAAATACTTTTAACTGAAAAGAAAAAAACCCCACATCAATATGCTCCCAGATAAGGTCCCAGTAGGTCAAAGGTTAGAAAGAAAAAGGTAAAACTGAAAGTATTTGTCTTTCTAACCATAAAAATAAAGGCAAAAATCACAAATGGCAGTGGCTCATAAATTTGAGTCACAAAATGTACGGCACACCAAAAATAGTATCAAAAGGCAAGCAATGAGCTGGCAAATAATTGCAGCCAAGGTGATTTTAAAAAACGGTTATTATCCTTATATGTAAAGAGCACTCACAAATCAAGGAGAAAGAACCATGAACCACCCCAATAAAAAATGGATACAGGACATGAATTGATGATTTTACCCAAAGATGGAAAAAAAAAACCCAACCAATAAACATAATAACAATAATCAACCTAACTAGTAATGAAAGGAATATTTCTAAAATAGGATACCTTTTTTCAACTCCAACTGGCAAAAATGAAACATATATAATACTTTGGATTCGCATAGGTGTAAGAAACTAGTATAGACTTATATTACTGGTGGCAGCATAAATTGGTTCCAACTTTCTGAGTGGTAATTCACAAACATATATGCACATTTTAAGAATATCCATATTCTTTGTGACTCAGGAATTACTATAGAAACTTACCTAAGAAAATAATAAAACATGTGCATAAAGACTTATATGAAGAATGTTCAATGAAGTATTATTTATAATGTTGACCATTTGAAAATAGATTAAGGATAGAATAATGAGGGCACCGGTTAAATAGATTATATACATATGGGCATTCAAGGCCATGTCTGAAAAAAGTATGTGATGCTGTGGGAAAGAGTCTACATATATTATACGGAAAACACAGATTATATAACATTATGAAAAATTTTGTTTTGATTTTTTATAAAAAACCCCATAATGTATGTACAGATCAAAGGCTGGAAGGCTATATACCAAAACATTGCCAGCGTTTATCTTCAGGGCATGAGTACAAGTAATTTCTACTTTTCTATCTATTCTCTTATGTATTTATAGAATTTTGAACAATAAAATTGCATTACTTTGATAATCAGAGAATAACAACAGATGTATTAAAACATTTGGTACCATTTCTAATGGGACTCAGTGCAGCTCTGGCTGCCCCCAGGGCATAACTTCCGGGAGCCCCTGTCACACGCGGTCCCCATCTATTCTCGGGATTCCACATATGCGTGGTCTTACACTCTAGTATGTGTGCACATGTTAGACTCACGTGCATTGCCTCTGACCTCACACTCACACCCATGGTTTTGGACTGTACACACCTGTGTCCTCACCCCCAGCCACTCCTAGAACTCTTTCGTAAGTGGATTTGTGATGCAGTTGTTTGGAATTTGGAGTATATTCGTGCAGAGCAGTAACATGACACAGTCACATGTGGTGGTCAGGTCTCTGGGTTCCCTGCGGAGGCGGTCTCTACCCCACCAGGTGCTGAACTGAAGCTCCCGTCACACGCCCCCTGGCCCCCTGTGTGCCTCTGGGATAGGAACTCTCCCCAGGAGAGAGGAGCTTCCTCCGTGCTCAGGAGATGAAGAGAAGGGGGAGGGCCCAGGGTCTCCAGCAAGGCTTGGGCACCAGGAGCTCCGTTCTGGGTGCTCGTGAAGCCTGAGTTAATGAGGAGGCAGCACTCCTCTGAAAGGCTTCATTGTTGGAGGAGGAAATGAGCGCACGAAGCCAAGCTCGAGAATGAGTACCCTCTCCCATCAATTTATAAAGGGAAACTTGCCCAACGTCTAAGGCTTTACAATTGCCAGGCTGCTCGTAATTCATTCATCAAATGTGTATTTAGTGACAGTGATGTTCCAGGCATAGTGTTTGGCAGCTGGGGGACCCAGCGATGAGAAGATGCTGTCCTTGTCCTCACAGGGCCCTGCGGACCAGCGCGGGAGACAGAGAAGTGCACAGCTAATTGCCATCGAACGCATTCGGTGGATGACAGAGGATAAAGACCATGCCACGGCAGGGGTCAGCAGGGGCAGAGGTGTGGGCTGGGAAAAGGCACAGCAGGCGTCCAGAATGGTGACAAGCTTCGGATGTGTGTGTCGGGGAGAGTGGGGTGCAGGGGGAGAGGGGAAAGAGGGCCAGACAGCACAGCTAAAACATTGACTGGAAAATGGGCACAGCCACCCAACAATGGCAGCACATCCTCAACATCCAGACCCCACGGCTCAGCATTTCCTGTCCTGGGTACACACCCAACAGGCACACGTGCACACGAGCACCAGGACACATGTGTATGGGTGTGCACAGCAGCGCCGTAAGGAACAGCTCCGAACTGGAACCTACCCAAATGCCTATCAGCGGGTAATGAAATGGATGAGACAATTCTACATACGCGCACTGCTGAAACCTATACAGAAGCGAGACGGAATGACCTATAACCACACCCAACAAGGGGGAGGAAATTCACAAGTTCAAAATAATGTTGAGTAAAAGGAGCCAGATAAATGGTATGAACTTCACTTATACAATGGACAAAAACAGGCAACACGAATCTGAAGTCAGGATGGTGGTCGTCACCCTGGCAGGGGGAGGGTGGTGACCGGAAAGGGCACAAGGAAGTCCTCTGGGGTGTCGTGAGGTCGTGTTCCCTGCCCTGGGTGCTGCCCGCCCAGTGTGCTGTGAAATTTCATGGAGCTGTACGCCCACGGTATGTGCACTTTTCTGCATATGAGCTGGTGGCCGTGAGGACGGAGGGGAGGACACAGGGTCACTGAAAAGATACTTCTGGGCCTCCCCTCTGGTAGCAGAACTCTGGCCTCACTGGCACAGAGCTGGGTCCCCTACTGCTCAGAGGGTAATTCAGAAAGACCACAGGGGAGCGGAGCGGAGGAGGAGATGACACAATTACCGAGTAATTTCAGGGCAGCTTGCCCGGCTGCCAGGAGCTCGTCCGCAGATGCTTGGGCTGCTGTCCCACCACAAGCTGCCGGGGGAGGGGGACCTGGCCACCNCCCTGGGGGGCAGGTGCCCTTGCTCTTGTGACCGGAACAGCCGTGCTCCGGAGTAGTCACCCAGCAGAACTCAGGGCTTGAAAGGCTGAGATCAGGAAAGGTAGAGGGAAGGATGCACATTATGGATATGGGGGCAGAGACGCTGCACCCACCTTCACCCTCTCTCCCCTCTCTGTGGGCCCCTCTGGTTCCTCTGAGCACCCAGTGGAAGGGGAGGGGCCAGCCCCCTGCACTGCACTCCCAGCTTTGGGCAGATATTGCAGTCTGAGCCCTCTCCCCAACAGTGTGAGGCCCAGCCCGGGCCCAGGGAGAGATGCCCTTGCCTTCCGTCCGCCATTTTCCTCCCCTCTCCAGCGGGCTCCATGCTGAGGAGGCCCCTCAGGGCAGAGCTCCAGCAGCCATGGGAAGCCAGACCACTCATGCTGGAGCACGATTCATTTCCAGAGGCCATGGACTAGGCAGGCCCCAGTCACCAGCTCTGGGGTCTTCAGCCAGACCAGAAACCAGAAGAGCTGAGCCCTCGGTCTCTCTTTCACATCTGCTTGGTGGTGACCCCTGACTCCAAGAAGCCTCCGGGGGTTGTGACAACCTTGCGGCCCCTGGGTCGGAGGACTGACCCAAGAGGGACACCAGGTAAGGCTTCAGCTGCTCTTGAGTGACCAGTGCCCATTCTTATCCATGAGTTCAGGTAGAAACATGGATACAAGCAGCCCCGGGTTTGGCCTGGAAGCCCGCTGATCTTTGGTACGTTCCTTTCTCCTGGCCCTCCCATCATTCGGCACTGGGCCCACTTACCGGCTGGCCGGATCCAGGGCTGGAGCAGAAGATGGTGTACTTGCGGATGACCCCATTGGGCTTGTTTGGGGGGAGCCAAGACACGACCACGCTGCTGGCGGACGAAGGGACAGCTTTGATGCCCGCAGGGGGACCTGGAACTGAGTAGGGAGAAGTCCAGGTCAGTTTAGAGAAAGGAGGGGGTTAGCCATTGGGAAAGAATAACATGGTGGGCAGAGTGAGGCAGATCAATCTGGGAGAGCTTCCTGGAGGAGGTATCCTTGACCTATGGTTTAAAGGGGGAGGTTTCAGCATGGCAAACAGGTGAGGAGAAAGGTGGTCATTTTGGGCTTGTAACAAAGTTTCCAAGATGGAGGCACTGGGAACGGCCCGCTTCAAAACTGTTTGGCCAGAACCAAGGCCTTAGGACACTCAAGAGAGAAACAGAACTTGTGGGGAATTCACATCAATCCCTGTGACCTTAACCTGCTTCCTCTCCCAGTGCTCAATGACTAGCTTCTTTGTAGACCAAACATACATACTGGCCACTTTGCTCTTTGGCCTGGGAGCTCCTTGAGGCTGGGGGCTCCATGGACTCACAGAGCGGGCCTCCTCCTGAGGGTCAGGGGCTGGTGTCAGCCGGTGGGTGGCTGGGTTTCCTGCTATGTGCCCAGGGCACTGCCTTTAGGGTGCTGCCTAGGCCCTTTCTGTTTCTAGGAGGGGAAGTCTACTTGAGAACTGGCTGGGATGTCCATCCTAGGGGCATACCAATTCGTGTGGCTTCTGCCCTCCCACTGTCCCCATCTCTGGTCCCGCCTGGCCCAGCTCGGTCCCTAGCGCTCTGCTCTGGAGACTAGAAGCTTCCTGTTTTCAGCTCCCCTTCATCTATGCCCTGAATTGCTGTGTATTTGTCTTCCCTCCTGGGAGTTTTTATGCTCCTTTGAGGACAGTGATGGCATCCTACTCAGCTCATTTTTGCCTCCCCTGAGTCTCAGTTTCCCCATCTAGATAATGGGCATAATAACCACCACATTAAAGATTTGTAAGAGGTGATTAGCGCTGATTAAAATAAAGCACCTGGTACAGCACTTGCCACATAGAAGACACGCAATAAACGGTGACAATGATCGGTTTTGCTCTAGCACCTACTGCAATTTTTTAAAAAATCTAGTAAGTGGTCAACAATTCTAGGCTAAATAAAATTGACGATCCATCGCAGCCATCCACCCAGGGGCCTGAGCCCTCCATCAGAGCTACAGCCCTGACATCTTGCTTCTGCTAGTGTCTCTGCATGCTGTGGGGTACAGGGGACCACGGGTGACCAGCGAAGCCAGGGTGCTAACTCGGGTTCAGATCTTTTCTGTCCTTGCTTGCTTCTTTCTTCATCAGTAACTGAGAAGGGTATGTTGAGATCTCCCCCATGACTCTGTGTCTATTTTTGTAGTCCTGTCGGTCTTTGCTTTTATGTATTTTGAGGTTATGTTATTATGTTCACAACAAATTCAGAACTGTTTTATTTGACTAGTAAATTGGGTCTTTTATCCTAACAGGGTGTCTTTCTGTAATGGTGCCTTTAATCCTTTCCCATTGAATCTTTCTCTACCTTTATGTCTTAGGTGTCTCCTATAAACAGCACATATTTGGGTTTTGTTTCACTGCTGAATAGTCTGATAGTCTTTATCTTTTAATTGAATAATTTAGTTGATTTATCATTAATGCAACCACTTATATGTTTGGGTTTAAATACCTCATTTTACTAAATGCTTTGTCCCTCCTATTCTGTTTTTATTTCCTTTTGTGCTTTTTTTTTTTTTTGGATGGAGTCTTTTAAAAAATACTTCACTTCCCCTCTTTATTAGATTGGTTCTTAGACAGCCTCTCACGACTTTTAGGGGTTACTCAATGTGAACCTTTGACTTAGCAAAGTCAAACATCACTAATTGACACTTGTTTATTCTCTCAGAAAATGCAAGAGACTTTAAATTTCTTACCCTCTCCCAATTTCTATGCCATTGTTGTATATTTTAACTAGGTATATATTTTAGACCCTTCCCAAGATGATATCACCATCATCATCATCATTATGCAGTCAGTATTAATGGAGATTTAATTGCTCTTTGCTTCTTGCATCACAGAGCTCCTACCTGGGATCATTTTCCTTCTAGCTAAGGAATACCCTTTACTATTTCTCCAGAGCAGGTGTGTTGGTGATACATTTCTCTCGGTTTTTGTCTGAAAACATCTTTATTTTATTTTAATCTTGGAGAGTATTTTGGCTTGGCATAAAATCAGAGGTTGACAACTATTTTCCTTACATTTCCTTATTATTTATAACACTGCATTGTTTTCTCACTTCCACGGCTTCAACTGTTTCTCGTTTTGTTTTTATTATTACGTTGTTTCTGATAAAGTAGCAGTTAATCTAATTGTTTGTCCTGTGAAGGTAACCAATCCTTTTCACTTTGGTTGCTTTTAGGAGTTTTCTCCTTGCATTTCCTGTTTAATGGCTTTCTTGCAATGAGCCTAGGTGTGGAGTTTGTAGACTGCTTTTTGCTTTGGAGATTGATGTCTTTCATCAGTTTTGAAAAGTTTTCAGGCATTTAAAATTTTTTTCTTAACATTTTATTTCTTTCTGAGAGAGAGAGACAGCGTGAGCAGGGAAGGGTCAGAGAGAGAGGGAGACACAGAATCTGAAGCAGGCTCCAGGCTCTGAGCTAGCTGTCAGCACAGAGCCCGATGCAGGGCTCGAACCCACAAACCGTGAGATCATGACCTGAGCTGAAGTCGGACGCTTAACCGACTGAGCCACCCAGGCGCCCCTTCAGGCATCTTATCTTCTGCCCCATTGTCCTCCTTTTCTTCAAGACTTCTTCTTACATCTTCTGTGCCTTGATACTCAGAATGTGGTCCATTGGTCAGCAGCAGCGTCACCTGGGAGCATGTTAGAAATGCAAAATCTCAGGGTCCACCCTAGACCCTACCAAATCAGAATATGAATTTTAATATGACCCCCAAGTGACTGGTATGCACAGTCAAGCTTGAGAATCACTGCTCTATCTCTGACTTGCTCTTTTATTTTCCATTCATTTGTCTTTCTGAGCTTCTTTTGGGTCTTCTGATCTACCTTCCAGTCTACTAATTATCTCTTCAGCTGTGTCTAATTTGTTCTTACATCTATCTACTGAGTCCTTAATTTCAGGTAATAGTAGTTTTGGTTGCTAGATTTTCCATTTGATAGTCTCCAATTCTCTTAACATTTCAGTCTTGTTAAGAATAACTATTTGAAAATTTATATTTGATAAAACCTGTGTTTGGAATCCTCATGGGTCTCTTTCTTTTATCTGTTTTCTTTTTCTGCTTTTGCTCACATTGTTCCTCATTATTTTTCATTGTATGCCAGACACATCATTGCAGAATTGTTTGTAGAAATAGTAATCTTCCTAAATGGAGAATTCGTGTTTGCTTCTAACAGGCACCTGCAGTCTGAGGTTACCTTAATCTAACTTCCAGGACTGAGATGATGTGAAGCTGGGCTGGCTATTTCGGCGCACTTTTAATCTTACAGTGCTGCCCTCATGGTCTCGATTCAAAGTGAGGGGCATTCACCAGCTAGACCCGCCTGCCCCAGCAGGCCCTTGACTCCAACCCGCGGCTTTCTAGTGCCACTCCGATTCTCAGCCGCTGCCTCCAGATTCGGCAAATGTCCCCCACAGGGAGAGCTGTTCCAAATGCCAGGCTCACCTCCTGGGCCTCTACTCTCCCTTGGATCCTGGCCCAGCAATTCTGCACCCTCCTACCAACTCTCTGATGCCTTCAAGCAGGTGTTTTAAAAAACATTTTATACAGATTTCCTAGTGTCCTCAGCAAGAGGGAGAGTGGGTTTGAGTTACACAGTCCACCATTACTGGAAGCGCGAATCCTCCGATACGTCTCTCTAAGCTTGTCTCCACCTCTCCCTCGTCTTCACTGCCTGCCACGCTAGCACACACCTTCTGCTTCTCTGCCGCGATGCCGACAGGTTCTAACAGGCTTCTCTGATGCCGGGCTTCATCTCTGCCCCCTCCCCTAGCCCCTCCCTGCCATCTGTCGTCCACGCTTCTGTGCTGGTTACCTTCCTACAACACAGGTCCAGTCAAGCCTCGTCTTCAGTTAAATGTCTTGAAGATGGCTTAAAATCCGGCTCCACCTTTGCTCTGATTTGGTATCCCCAGGGGAGGTGGGGTGTCAGCAAGAGGCTTCGTCGCTCATGAGCGACAATGTCCAGCCAGGCCAGCCTGAGACCAAGTTATGACTGGGGGATTTGGACTGAAGAAAGAGCTTGACTTCATTTGAATTTGTTTTCATTTCATCTTTTCATTTATTTTGGTTTCCTCTACATTTCCTGCTCATTTTTTCCTTAGAAACATGCAAAATCCTGAGCTGGTGCTGGGATGGGGCGTGGAGAAATGGGCAGGGGCCAGTAGGTAGGGAGTCACAGTGTCCTTGGCTATTTGTTCAAGCTCCCAGGGCAGAGCTGGAGCCGGAACACGGGCCTGTCTGCTTCCCAAGTCAGCCGGAAAGAGCTGCAATAAGTGTCATCTACCCTGGGCGAAGCTGCAGGGGGTGGGGCGGCGCTGGCGCAGTGCCCGCTTGTCTGCCCGCCCACCTGCCATTGCTCTTCCAGGAAAGAACCCATGGCCCTCTGTCCCTCAGAGAAAGCTGTCCCCGTCACCTCCACCGGGGGATTCCCCATGCTTGGGGTAAGTCAGCCGCGATCATTCCATTCCTCTTCCCGTGGCTGGCTTCGCAAGAGGCACGTTGCCCCAGTGTGGCCAGTGGGAGATGAGGATGAATCCACTGAGGGGTTTCTGGGCAGGTTTTTTTTTTCACTCCCAGAGAGAGGCAAGCCCATAGGAGGAGACCAGTTCCCCGACTCTGAACTCGGTCTTGTCTGCAGGGATGCCGGGAGCCACGGTCATTTGGAGATGACAGAAGGAACAGCTGATGTGCCGGGGACGGCAGGGCCTAGGGCCCACGGAGCCAACCGGCCCTGCGGAGCTGCCCTCCTCAAGACTTCTTGTTATGGTTGATAACAAATCCACTTCGTGCTGAAACCTTTGTTTTTTGTTTTTTGTGTTTTTTTTTTTTTTTTTAACTTGTCTTGCTCACAGCCCACAGCGCCCTGTCTCATACGGTACAGAGGGTATGGAGGCAAGAAGGTCTTCATTTGCCTCCCAGGAGCTGAGTGACATTCAGCAAGTTGCTTTAGCTCCCCACGCCTCACTTTTCTCACCTCTAAAATGGACATAATACGTAGCCTTGCTACTGGCGAGGCTCGGTCATGCTTATGACCACATGTGGTACACAAGTGTGGCCGCTGTTCCGACGAGACCTCATCTGACATCCTTCTGGCCCGGGGTCTCCCTTTGGGGGCAGGCACTGAGCCTCTCAGGGGTGCCTGGGCCCACTCAAAGCAGTCACTTCACTGCCAGCACCTCGGTAGCCATTAGGCACCTGCCGTTTGCTGGCACTGCACGTTTTAGAAAGGATTTTACAGTTAACTTGCTTCTTAGGACAACGCAATGAGTCATCACTGTCCCCATGTTATCACGAGGAACCTGAGGTTCAGAAAGGTTGGGTGACTTGCCGGTGGCCGGCGGGGCTGGGGCCTGCTCTTCCGCTGTGCTTACGAGCGCACGGAGCTTACGAGCACACATTCCACAGACAGCTCTAAATCGAAAGGTTGAAAGCTCCCTGGACCTTTGGGTTCCCTCGTGGGGAATCCCTTACCTTTGTCAAATGTGTGGAGGTGCTTATGGCTCAGGCCTCGCATCAGGCTAGGATGCAAGAAGTCTGGGGGCCTCAGTGGTTCCTCTCTAGAGGCTGGGAAGGTGCCTGCGTGTGTGGTCGAGAGGCTCCGGGAGGGGCCGGGCTCGGAGCACGGTCCCTGTTTGGTCTCCACATTAAGAGCAGGTGGCTGTGCCCGGAGCTGTCCCAGGGAACCTTGATGGGGGGATTAATGGCAGGAAAGTAGGGCAGGCAGGTTGGTAAATATTTAATTGCTCAGAGCTTACGGCGTGGAGGGGGCTGATCTGATAGAAGGGCAGGGCTTAGAGAGAGTGGGGGCCTGGATTAAACTGCTCTGTTCCCCGAGCGCTGGGCTGCTCTGGGAAGCTGTCTACTGTCACTCCCAGCCTGAGACTCTCCTCTCAACAACTCTAATCCTCCAGCACCTTCTGCCAAGTGGCACAGGAGGAGCCCAGACCATGGGAACTTGGGGAAAATGGAGGCAGTGAGAGTAGGAAGCCATGACGTCAATGCTGGCTAGTTTAAGTGCCCACTGGTGTCAGCTACTCTTCACATGAACTGACTCTTTTAAAAATATAGCCCCTGCCTCAGAAGGTTGAAGAATCAGCTAAGTTATGGGGCACCTGGGTGGCTCAGTGGGTCAAGCATCTGACTGCGGCTCAGGTCATGATCTCATAGTTTGTGAGTTTGAGCCCTGCATCCGGCTCTGTGCTGACAGCTCAGAGCCCGGAGCCTGCTTCAGATTCTGTGTCTCCCTCTCTCTTCCCGTCCCCCACTCACACTCTCTCTCTTTCTCTCTCAAAAATAAATAAACATAAATAAAAAAGAATCGGTTAAGTGATGGTGTTGGGATGGGGTGAGGAAGAAAGCGGCAGCTGCAGCAGGAGCCCGGAACTGCGCATGGTCACACGCGGCGCTTCCTGGACGTGCCCCATATGAATGAGGCCCCCTGGTGGTGTGCAGCTTTGAGCCCTGGCTGGGAGTGTGGCCCTTCTCCCAACCCGTTCTCTGCTGGGTTCTCTGCTCCACCACCTCCTTACTTTGCCATCCCACCTTGGCTCCTTATCGCTGGTTTTCCTCCATTTCTNGGGGGGGGGGGGGGAGGGAAGGCTTGGAGATCATGGCTCCAAACAGAGGAACATCCCATTCTCGCCCTGAGAGCCTTCCCAGCATGCCAGACTCCGGGCCTGGACCATTCTGGGGCCTCTGCCATGTCCCTAACCTGAGATGTGTGGCGTGATGATCCTTTCTCCCTCCTCCCCAACCCCAGCCGTCTGCATCCAGAGGAAATGAGGCAGAATCTTGCCAAACAAAGGATGCCCTTGGGGAGGGGGTGGGAAGAGAGGCTTTATCTGGCCTCTGACCTAGGGCTGCCAGGGCAGCTGAGGGAGCGGGGAGTCCCAGAGCATCCCGCTACCACTTACGGTAAGATGTGTGTCCCCAAGCGGGGCCCCAGTGTGCTCAAAGCCACCCTGCAATGACGTCAAGGGACAGGAGAGGGATGGCGCCCTGCTCTCACCCTTCTCCCTGGGCAGTGCTCAGCAACAGGCCCAGGGGGGCGGGGAGCCTGGCCGGTGGGCCGAGGCCGGGCTGGGCGCGGTGCAGAGGACTCACCATCCTCCTTGGTCTGGATGTAGAGCACGCTGCTGCGCACGCCGTCCCCGGCTTGGGTGTAGGCCAGCACCTGCACGCTGTAGTTGGTGAACTTCTCCATGCCTCGCAGCTCCACCCGCTCCCGCGTGGTCGTGATGTTCTGCATCTCGCCCCACTCTGCCGGGGACAAGCAGCCTCTGAGTGCGGCCGTGCCGGCCGTGCCTGGTACCCTCTGCCAGCCGGGACTCCGGTCGGGCCGGCCCCCCTGGGCTCCGACCTTGGCTCCACGGTAGTGGTGACCAGGGGACCTCCACCTTCAGGTACCCAGGGGCAGATCTGGGGCGCTGCTCCCAGGCCACGTGTCTCTGCAAGTGGCCCAACTAGGGTGAGTGGCAAAGGCCAGGCCCAGTCCCAGCTGACCTTGCACCAAAGTCAACTTCATACTCTCGCTTTGGAATGCTTCCATCTCTCTGAGCACCCTTTCCCCTCCTCCACCTGACCCCTCTCCACGTGGGGGATCCCAAGCATGACTTGGACCCGGAAGGGAGCCTAGGCCAGGTGGGACGGTCACAGCCGTTCCTCTTTGCTGTCCCAGGGCCTCCTTGGGCTCTCAGATCACTAGGCAGTGGGTCACCCTGGGATGACTAGGGATGGGCTGAGGCTGCCTTCTCTGTGTCTGACTGCTCCCGGGCCAGCACCCTGAACTCTCAGTGGAGTATGCAAGGGGCCAAGTCCCCTTCCTTTCTACCAACCACTGAGGACACCTTCCCCAGGAAGAACCCGCACAGAGAACCTGGGCGAGGCTGGTAGAGGGGGCAGCCTCTGCCAGGAGGAGCCCAGTGAGGACCCATCCCCTGGCTCTGCCAAGGAACTTGCTGTGGACTGAAGGAGTGCTTAGGGAGATGCTCCTCCGGAAAGACCAGGCTCTTAGAAGGAGGAAGAGACAGGCTCCTGAGCTGACAGCCGTCCACTGGGACCACCAGGCTTTCCGAAAGACAGGCCCAGGCACATGGCCTGAGGACGGGCTTTGTAGAAGACAGGTGCCTGCAACCCAGCCCAGCGCCTCAGCGGGGACCCAGAGCAGGGACCTGAAGCAGACCAGGGGACCGCAACAGTCTGCTCAGGGCCAGCGGGGTGAGGATGCCGCGCCTGGCCTGAGGCCACCCCGAGGTCTAGAGGGACCTCAAGAAGCCTGAGTAGCGGGATCTTTCTTTTTAGGAAACTGGAAACCAGGGTAGACCTGTCCAGGGCCGGAGCCACAGAAAGACCCCAGAAGAGGGCAGTACGGCCAACAATCCAGGTGACTTTAGGGAAGATCGCGGGCTTAGAAAAGAGGAAGCAAGTTCTGGACCACGTGGGCCCGACCCTTATCCGGCACAGCACAAACGCACGAAGCCATCTCACAACACACGAACTGGGGACACGGCCAGAGACCCGGCCCCCGAGCTCCAGTCTCTGTGCTTTTGCGGGGAGACAGCGGAGGTGAGGCGGAGGCCAGGAAGGACACCTCTTGTCGGCAGTGCGTCTGGGCACAGAAGCATCCAGGCGGGAAGGGGGAGGCCGGTGCTCTGGAGAAATGACCACGAGCTGGAGTCTCGGGTCCTCCTGGGGGGAAGGGAGGGCCCCGGGGCTGGTGGCAGAAGGCTCAGGATCCAGGGAGGTAAGCGCCCCGGGGCCCTGACGGCCCCGATAGAACACTTCCACAGTCTGGGATGCTGGGTCGCTGGCTCGCACAGCCGCAGACTTCCTGGGCACCGCAGGGGTCCTGTGACCACCAGCAGCAGGGGCTTGGCGAGTCTGTGAGGCTGCACGGGGCTGTCTGGAGCAGCGCGCCCCAGGCTGAGGAAGGCGCACAGGGTCGGTGGCTGCCCCTCTGCCAGTCCTGCCCTGGCTTCACTGCACGTTCTTCCCCACCTTTCTCCGGGTCCAAGGCCGCAGATCTGTATGGACTGCTTGCCCCGCACCCCCCCACCCCGCCCCC